>NC_136063.1:1400082099-1400559599 GCF_964261635.1 Lissotriton helveticus | reverse complement strand
AGAGACAGAGTGAGGGTAGCAGAGGGTGAGAGAGAGAGAGGGAGTGAGACAGAGAGAGAGAGGGACAGTTAGAGTGAGGGTGACAGAGGGTGAGAGAGAGATAGAGAGAGAGAGAGAGAGAGAGAGAAATGTGTATGTGCTGGGTCTGGTGGCTCATTGGACGAAGGCTTCCGCTGCAGGGGCCTGTGTTCAACCTCATGGTCACAGTTTTTATTTTGCTCTAGACCCGCCCCCTCCCCCACCCCCACCAGTGCGGCCCTCGGCCACAAACCACACAGTAAATTTGGCCCCCGAGAGAAATTTTGTGAATACCTATGTGTTAGAGCCATATGTTTTTTTTTGTCCAGTCATTCTTATTATGAAAGAGAATCCTTAACAATGATGTTGCGTTTTAAATTCTGAATTTGTGCCTTTCCTGAATAAGAACTTTAACTATATTGCCTACCAGTATCGATGACATGCCACTCTTACATTACAACTTGTAGTACTAACTGATATATAATTTCCTATACACTGATTTACACACATATGATTGTCTCTGTGCAATGTGTGTGCTATAAAGTGCTCTGACACCTTACACTGGTATGAGTGGTGCTATAAAACTAAATGAATCTGAGAGACAGTGGTTATGGAGACTTGAGAGGCACTGTTAAAAGGTGCTAGTGAGGGAATCCGTGGCAGAATTGATCATTGGGAGGGGCGCAAACAGACATTGTCGCCCAGGGCACCACCAGCGCTAAAGCCGGCCCTGAGACCAATATTAGTAACTTTTAGTTGGGCGCCCTCTTCCCTCCATTACAAAGTAATAAAGGGGTTGTTTTCTACCACGCAAGCAAGTAATTGCATGCTTTCAGCTGTCTGCGTAAGACCCTGTGAACAATACCAACATTTTACAGTGGTCTTAGTCCAGTTGCTTGGATTTAATTGGTTGCCTTTGAAAAAATGTCTTACCTTCCAATTCTTGTGCTTGTCCATAGCCTCTTTGTCATCCTTTTGGTTGACATACTTCTATCCAGCCTTCCACTGGTAATTTAGAGAACAATGTTTTCTTTTTATTTAACCACTCCATGAGCATACATGCATTGCTTTCTCTCTCCTGTATGCTTCTCCCCGCTCAAATACCTTCCACCCTGCCCTCTGTGTTTAGCTCCCTTCTTTCGCCATTTGCTCTCTCCTTCATCTGCTACTTCTTCCTTTCAACACCATCCCCAACCACGCACTCTGTAGTGTGCCCTCCTCCCCCACCCGGTCCCTTCTATTTCCCAACTCAGCTGTTTACAAATATGTTTTATTTCCCCATCCACACTGAACTGAAGTTCATCCATTGCCATCCCGCCTACCCCCTTTGCTTTCCCCACCCACTCCTCAGTTGCTCTTGCACCCCTTGTGGTCCTTCAAATAAATGCTTTATCTTAAATTTTTTAGAGGGCCTAACATTTACTGTTTGTTGCCAGGCCACTCCGCTGACAAAAGAGCACTTACATGCAGGTAGATTTTTATTATTTACCGTTCCAATTAGTGATGCATATGTGCATACGTCATCACACATTAGCACACCTGTGGCTGCCAGCGTCCTTTTCTAAGCCAATAGATCAGCAAGGCGAGGACTATTGGTTTTGCCATTGCTTGTTTGAGTACTTTTCGCCCATTTCAGCTACCACATTTTTAGGGCTCGGCCTCCGCCCACTGAAAGTGGGAGGAGTTTCGAGATCCTAATGTTAAAGAAGAGAAAAAAAAAGTATCTCCTAGGGCTTTGGCGAGACAAATTCCACACATTCTTTAGTGTGTTATGTCATCTGGCCAGTGATTCGTCTTCGTTGTGGTGTCGTTTTAATAGCCTTGAAGTGATAGGCTAAATGTCTTTTTCGTCGGGCATGTGTAGCATTTTTCGTGCGTGTGCGCGCAAAGAAGTACATTAATTATAATTAGGAGCTGTCAGGGTGCCTCCGTAAGTGAATCCAGATGGGCGCGTTCACCATTCAGCAGCGGTCAGCGCGCAGCTGCTCCATGCCAGGCCGGGAAAGGGCTTCATTAGTTCAAGAACAAGAGTCTGACGTTCTGTCATGGGCTGTTCTTTTAATCTCAGTTTCATTTTTTTTCTGGAATGGTCCGTGGCCGGTGTGAATGGAATTGTTCTCTCGAGTTTATTATGTGTTTCTTTGCAGCAGCTTTTGTTTTCGGAGCTGAGGTAATGAATAGCAAGCTGGCAGGCAGCGCCTTTTAGAACTGTTTGCTTTCTGTTTGAGACTCCTGACAATGTTTTACAAAATCTTTTTTCTAAAAGCAAGCATCTATCGGAAGTGGGAGATAGGAACCTTTTGACTGGTTTCATATAGTTCAGAGATTCACTTTCATTCCTCTTTAAATATCACTCTTTAGGTGTTCAAGGTTTGTGTATTTTTTTTTTTACATATCTTAAGACAATCTAAAAGTATTTTTTCAAGATGAAATGCCAAAGCAGCACAATGCAGAGCAATGACATACTACAAGTGGCATACTATAATATTTTTTTAATAAGGGGCAAGACGTTGAAAGCCTAATAGCATTCTCAAAGTTTATGTGTAGTGTTCATAAAAGCAGCAAATCTGGGATAAGCTGGGGGGAACTGTCTTTCGCTCTAAAGGCTGTCTGTCAACAGGTTTCCGCTTTCAGAAGTCTAACTGGAATTCTTCAGGACTGTTTATATGGAGTAGTTGCACTATTCTAGCAGACAGTAAAGCATCTGATTACAGTGGTCTTGGGGGCAGAAAACATGACCGGCTTGCTCCTGTCACACTCACATACGTGTATATGACAATTGTGAGAGTGCAGTTTGAGAGTTGAGAGTGCAGATTGAGAGTTGAGAGTGCAGATTGAGAGTTGAGAGTGCAGATTGAGAGTGCAGATTGAGAGTGCAGTTTGAGAGTGTAGTTTGAGAGTGCAGTTTGAGAGTGCAGTTTGAGAGTGCAGTATGAGAGTGCAGTATGAGAGTGCAGATTGAGAGTGGTGTTTGAGAGTGCAGAGTGGAGATTGAGAGTTGAGAGTGCAGTTTGAGAGTGCAGTTTGAGAGTGCAGAGTGGCGGTGCAGAGTGCAGAGTGGCGGTGCAGAGTGGCGGTGCAGAGTGCGGAGTGGCGGTGCAGAGTGGCGGTGCAGAGTGGGGGTGCAGAGTGGGGGTGCAGAGTGGGGGTGCAGAGTGGCGGTGCAGAGTGGCGGTGCAGAGTGGCGGTGCAGAGTGGCGGTGCAGAGTGGCGGTGCAGAGTGGCGGTGCGGCGGTGCAGAGTGGCGGTGCAGAGTGCAGAGTGGCGGTGCAGAGTGCAGAGTGGCGGTGCAGAGTGGCGGTGCAGAGTGGGGGTGCAGAGTGGGGGTGCAGAGTGGGGGTGCAGAGTGGGGGTGCAGAGTGGCGGTGCAGAGTGGCGGTGCAGAGTGGCGGTGCAGAGTGGCGGTGCAGAGTGGCGGTGCAGAGTGGCGGTGCGGCGGTGCAGAGTGGCGGTGCAGAGTGCAGAGTGGCGGTGCAGAGTGCAGAGTGGCGGTGCAGAGTGGCGGTGCAGAGTGGCGGTGCAGAGTGGCGGTGCAGAGTGCAGAGTGGCGGTGCAGAGTGGCGGTGCAGAGTGCAGAGTGGCGGTGCAGAGTGGCGGTGCAGAGTGGCGGTGCAGAGTGGCGGTGCAGAGTGGCGGCGCAGAGTGGTGGTGCAGAGTGGCGGTGCAGAGTGGCGGTGCGGCGGTGCAGAGTGGCGGTGCAGAGTGCAGAGTGGCGGTGCAGAGTGGAGGTGCAGAGTGGCGGTGCAGAGTGGCGGTGCAGAGTGGCGGTGCAGAGTGGCGGTGCAGAGTGGCGGTGCAGCGGTGCAGAGTGGCGGTGCAGAGTGGCGGTACAGAGTGGCGGTGCAGAGTGGCGTTGCGGCGGTGCAGAGTGGCGGTGCAGAGTGGCGTTGCAGAGTGGCGTTGCGGCGGTGCAGAGTGGCGGTGCAGAGTGGTGGTGCAGAGTGGCGGTGCAGAGTGGCGGTGCAGAGTGGCGGTGCAGAGTGCAGAGTGGCGGTGCAGAGTGGCGGTGCAGAGTGCAGAGTGGCGGTGCAGAGTGCAGAGTGCCGGTGCAGAGTGGCGGTGCAAAGTGGCGGTTCAGAGTGGCGGTGCAGAGTGCAGAGTGGCGGTGCATAGTGGCGGTGCAGAGTGGCGGTGCAGAGTGGCGGTGCAGAGTGGCGGTGCAGAGTGGCGGTGCGGCGGTGCAGAGTGGCGGTGCAGAGTGGCGGTGCAGAGTGCAGAGTGGCGGTGCAGAGTGGCGGTGCAGAGTGGCGGTGCAGAGTGGCGGTGCAGAGTGCAGAGTGGCGGTGCAGAGTGCAGAGTGGCGGTGCAGAGTGGCGGTGCAGAGTGCAGAGTGGCGGTGCAGAGTGGCGGTGCAGAGTGCAGAGTGGGGGTGCAGAGTGGGGGTGCAGAGTGGCGGTGCAGAGTGGCGGTGCAGAGTGGCGGTGCGGCGGTGCAGAGTGGCGGTGCAGAGTGCAGAGTGGCGGTGCAGAGTGGCGGTGCAGAGTGCAGAGTGGCGGTGCAGAGTGGCGGTGCAGAGTGGCGGTGCAGAGTGGCGGTGCAGAGTGGTGGTGCAGAGTGGCGGTGCAGAGTGGCGGTGCAGAGTGGCGGCGCAGAGTGGCGGTGCAGAGTGGCGGTGCAGAGTGGCGGTGCGGCGGTGCAGAGTGGCGGTGCAGAGTGCAGAGTGGCGGTGCAGAGTGGCGGTGCAGAGTGCGGAGTGGCAGTGCAGAGTGCAGAGTGGCGGTGCAGAGTGGCGGTGCAGAGTGGGGGTGCAGAGTGGGGGTGCAGAGTGGGGGTGCAGAGTGGGGGTGCAGAGTGGCGGTGCAGAGTGGCGGTGCAGAGTGGCGGTGCAGAGTGGCGGTGCAGAGTGGCGGTGCGGCGGTGCAGAGTGGCGGTGCAGAGTGCAGAGTGGCAGTGCAGAGTGCAGAGTGGCGGTGCAGAGTGGCGGTGCAGAGTGGCGGTGCAGAGTGCAGAGTGGCGGTGCAGAGTGGCGGTGAAGAGTGCAGAGTGGCGGTGCAGAGTGGCGGTGCAGAGTGGCGGTGCAGAGTGGCGGTGCAGAGTGGCGGCGCAGAGTGGTGGTGCAGAGTGGCGGTGCAGAGTGGCGGTGCGGCGGTGCAGAGTGGCGGTGCAGAGTGGCAGTGCAGAGTGGAGGTGCAGAGTGGCGGTGCAGAGTGGCGGTGCAGAGTGGCGGTGCAGAGTGGCGGTGCAGAGTGGCGGTGCAGAGTGGCGGTGCAGCGGTGCAGAGTGGCGGTGCAGAGTGGCGGTGCAGAGTGGCGGTGCAGAGTGGCGTTGCGGCGGTGCAGAGTGGCGGTGCAGAGTGGCGTTGCAGAGTGGCGTTGCGGCGGTGCAGAGTGGCGGTGCAGAGTGGTGGTGCAGAGTGGCGGTGCAGAGTGGCGGTGCAGAGTGGCGGTGCAGAGTGCAGAGTGGCGGTGCAGAGTGGCGGTGCAGAGTGCAGAGTGGCGGTGCAGAGTGCAGAGTGGCGGTGCAGAGTGGTGGTGCAAAGTGGCGGTGCAGAGTGGCGGTGCAGAGTGCAGAGTGGCGGTGCATAGTGGCGGTGCAGAGTGGCGGTGCAGAGTGGCGGTGCAGAGTGGCGGTGCAGAGTGGCGGTGCGGCGGTGCAGAGTGGCGGTGCAGAGTGGCGGTGCAGAGTGCAGAGTGGCGGTGCAGAGTGGCGGTGCAGAGTGCAGAGTGGCGGTGCAGAGTGGCGGTGCAGAGTGGCGGTGCAGAGTGGCAGTGCAGAGTGCAGAGTGGCGGTGCAGAGTGCAGAGTGGCGGTGCAGAGTGGCGGTGCAAAGTGCAGAGTGGCGGTGCAGAGTGGCGGTGCAGAGTGCAGAGTGGGGGTGCAGAGTGGCGGTGCAGAGTGGCGGTGCAGAGTGGCGGTGCAGAGTGGCGGTGCGGCGGTGCAGAGTGGCGGTGCAGAGTGCAGAGTGGCGGTGCAGAGTGGCGGTGCAGAGTGCAGAGTGGCGGTGCAGAGTGGCGGTGCAGAGTGCAGAGTGGCGGTGCAGAGTGCAGAGTGGCGGTGCAGAGTGGCGGTGCAGAGTGGCGGTGCAGAGTGGCGGTGCAGAGTGGTGGTGCAGAGTGGCGGTGCAGAGTGGCGGTGCAGAGTGGCGGCGCAGAGTGGCGGTGCAGAGTGGCGGCGCAGAGTGGCGGTGCAGAGTGGCGGTGCAGAGTGGCGGTGCAGAGTGGCGGTGCGGCGGTGCAGAGTGGCGGTGCAGAGTGGCGGTGCAGAGTGCAGAGTGGCGGTGCAGAGTGGCGGTGCAGAGTGGCGGTGCAGAGTGGCGGTGCAGAGTGGCGGTGCAGAGTGGCGGTGCAGCGGTGCAGAGTGGCGGTGCAGAGTGGCGGTGCAGAGTGGCGGTGCGGCGGTGCAGAGTAGCGGTGCAGAGTGCACAGTGGCGGTGCAGAGTGGAGGTGCAGAGTGCAGAGTGGGGGTGCAGAGTGGGGGTGCAGAGTGGGGGTGCAGAGTGGCGGTGCAGAGTGCAGAGTGGCGGTGCAGAGTGGCGGTGCAGAGTGGCGTTGCAGAGTGGCGGTGCGGCGGTGCAGAGTGGCGGTGCAGAGTGGCGGTGCAGAGTGCACAGTGGTGGTGCAGAGTGGCGGTGCAGAGTGCAGAGTGGCGGTGCAGAGTGGCGGTGCAGAGTGCAGAGTGGCGGTGCAGAGTGGCGGTGCAGAGTGCAGAGTGGCGGTGCAGAGTGGCGGTGCAAAGTGGCGGTGCAGAGTGGCGGTGCAGAGTGGCGGTGCAGAGTGGCGGTGCAGAGTGGCGGTGCAGAGTGGGGGTGCAGAGTGGGGGTGCAGAGTGGGGGTGCAGAGTGGCGGTGCAGAGTGGCGGTGCAGAGTGGCGGTGCAGAGTGGCGGTGCAGAGTGGCGGTGCAGAGTGGCGGTGCGGCGGTGCAGAGTGGCGGTGCAGAGTGCAGAGTGGCGGTGCAGAGTGGCGGTGCAGAGTGCAGAGTGGCGGTGCAGAGTGGCGGTGCAGAGTGGCGGTGCAGAGTGCAGAGTGGCGGTGCAGAGTGCAGAGTGGCGGTGCAGAGTGGCGGTGCAGAGTGGTGGTGCAGAGTGGCGGTGCAGAGTGGCGGTGCAGAGTGGCGGTGCAGAGTGGCGGCGCAGAGTGGTGGCGCAGAGTGGCGGTGCAGAGTGGCGGTGCAGAGTGGCGGCGCAGAGTGGCGGTGCGGCGGTGCAGAGTGGCGGTGCAGAGTGGCGGTGCAGAGTGCAGAGTGGCGGTGCAGAGTGGCGGTGCAGAGTGGCGGTGCAGAGTGGCGGTGCAGAGTGGCGGTGCGGCGGTGCAGAGTGGCGGTGCAGAGTGGCGGTGCAGAGTGCAGAGTGGCGGTGCAGAGTGGCAGTGCAGAGTGGCGGTGCAGAGTGCAGAGTGGCGGTGCAGAGTGGCGGTGCAGAGTGGCGGTGCAGAGTGGCGGTGCAGAGTGGCGGTGAGTGCAGAGTGACAGTGAGTGCAGAGTGACAGTGAGTGCAGAGTGACAGTGAGTGCAGAGTGACAGTGAGTGCAGAGTGACAGCAGAGTGACAGTGAGTGCAGAGTGACAGCAGAGTGACAGTGAGTGCAGAGTGACAGCAGAGTGACAGTGAGTGCAGAGTGACAGCATAGTGACAGTGAGTGCAGAGTGACAGTGAGTGCAGAGTGACTGTAGAGTGCAGAGTGACTGTAGAGTGCAGAGTGACTGTAGAGTGCAGAGTGACAGCAGAGTGCAGAGTGACAGCAGAGTGCAGAGTGACAGTGAGTGCAGAGTGACAGTGAGTGCAGAGTGACAGTGAGTGCAGAGTGACAGTGAGTGCAGAGTGACAGTGAGTGCAGAGTGACAGTGAGTGCAGAGTGACAGTGAGTGCAGAGTGACAGTGAGTGCAGAGTGACTGCAGAGACAGTGTGTCAGGGTGCACATTGTGTGAGTGTGCAGAATGAGTGTGCAGGGTAAACAGTGTGTGACTATGCAGGGTGACATTGAGAGTGTGTGGGTGAGCAGTGTGTGAATGTTACGGGGCAGTGTGTGAGTGTGCAGAAAACACCACACACACATACACCACACACACATAACGCACACACAAACCACACACCTCAGTCTCTCAACACCACACACTTGTCACCACTCAACACAACACACTCACCACCACACTCACTCCCCAGGCTCACCCCCACAGACTCACCACCACACACTCACCAGCACACAGAAAACAACACACACAACAACACACCCCCAGCCGTCAATGAATGCTTTCACCATGCACAAACACCAACAACCATCATCCATCTGTGCACGCTTTTACCAAGCACACACCCACCAGCCGTCAGTGCACCCTTCCACCAGGCACACACACCTCCAGCCGGCAGTGCACTTTTCCACCAAGCAATCGCAGTATGGTACACTTTACTTTTAAACATATTCATATAAAGCACAGCATGCCACCATTGGTAAAATTACAATTCCACAAACATACTTCCACTACACACCACATGCACACACTCCATAACACATGGCAAAAAGACATTGGCATTTACAATGCCATTAGCTCAAACTTAAATAAATCCGAGCCCGATTGCATTTCTAATGCTTGTTATTTTTTGCTAATGTCTGCAAATTATGCGGCAGTCAGAGGATTGTGTGGCAAGGGCAGTAAATCTATCATTTTGCAGAAACCACAGGATTGCACGCATACATCTGCATGTAAGGCTTCTGGTACATCTCTAATATTCCAAAAAGATCATTCTGCTTTTTATCATGAGTAGCAGCAAGGGTCTGAATTATTCTTCCCTGGCCTGACCAGCTTTTGAGTCTCTGAAACATTACACACAATATGATTCAAATCAGGATTCACAGGCTTTTCAACGGCCAGGCAATCCATTCCCATAATTATTTTGCATTAACAATGTCCAGACCTTGCTACGACCATATTAACAATACTAGATGGGTTATGAATAATTGATAGTTCAGGCTCCATTCACCAGGTAAGTAAACTACAGCTAAGTAAACTACAGTCTTCTCCCAATCACGCAAGACACTCAACCTGTACATCTGAAAATCCCTGGTGTGATATTTCTGGGTTTATGCTTTTAAATTCATCCCATCACAAGGTTAATTTTAGGTTGATGTTAAAGATTTACTTATAATGATGATCAGTGCAGGGTGGTGCGACTGGTGCTGTTGCACCGGGCTCCAAGGCATGAGCAGCTCCTTCATTAGGGTGGAGGATCACTGCTCCACTAACAAAAATGCCCCCCAAAAAGCCCCAGAGATGAAAAATATAATGGTGATAAAGTTAGATTATTACCATTTAATTTTTCACCAAACCATCCCGAACCGAGTGTCAGGACGAGGCGGGCCATTGCTTCTGAGTGGCAGCAGTAGGGAGGAGTGGTGGGCTGTGCACTTAAGTTTAAAGTGTGTATGTCACTTTGGCCGGCTGTCTTGCAACGGCTGGCCAGAAATTAGCATTTTAAGCTGGATTAGATAAAGCACAGGCCTTCAGCACTCTTGAGAGCACTGAGAGAGGCTGCTGCCTTCAATCCTGGTGCTTCTCTCATGTTGGTTACTAGCATGAGAGCAGCACCAGGATTGGTTAGGGGAATTGGTTGGAGCCCATGCTGGAGCCTGAAGAAGACAAAGAAAAAGAACGCTGGAGCGAGAAGGACGTGTTGTGCAGCAAGCAAGGTAAGTGACTTTTTCTTTATTTTTGTATATAGTCACCCTACGTGCATGCACCCACCCACCACCCATTTGCCTGCCCCACCGCTCTCCTTAGTTATCAGCTGCCGGTGCTCCAATGTCAAGGGGGCGCCCCCAGCATGACAAGATGAACTGAGATAAAATCTGCCTGCAGAGATCTTTGTGTGCACATCATATTTTTAGGGGATATCTGGTGGTTAATACACTTGAAGAAGACATCTGCGATTTGAATAGTCACTGTTTTGACTCATGATATGGTAGCCTGGAGGTTAAATATTCCGGCTGCAAAGCACAAAGTGTGTCATGGAGATCACATAGTAGTTTTTTATGTTGATGGCTCAGTGAGTTATTGCTTTTGTGACAGAGATCTTTTTGTTACTTAGCGTACATAAGTAACAATCCCTCTCTGCTACATTTAGTAGAAGGGACTGGCATTAAAACATTATGCCTCCTCGAGACAGGTGTAAACTTGGACGAAAGTTTTTTCCCCCAAACATTTCCAACTTTGCATGTTGCTGCACTGTGCAGCACACATACAAAGTGGAAAAGTGTTAAACTTTGCCAAAGGGTAGATGTTTGTGCTGGAATGGTAAACTTTCAGTATAAAACCTAAGCTTGAATCCTACAAACACTCTTGCACCATTGCGCAAGGGTGTGTGCATTGCCGTAAGGTATGCCAGCATTAGAGGAGAGAGCAACAGCACCATATTTTAGCACTTTGGTAACTGCACATTGTAAAACCTTAGTTAATCTGCCCCTTCATTTCTCCAGACCAAGCACTCTTTACATATAATGCCGACGCATACAGAGATGGGACTCCTACACCTCATTGTCATTGTCTTAAGTAAAAGATTGTTGCACCAGACACCACCAACACTAAAGCCTGCCCTGTCGATGATTCTTCATGCAGTGTCATAGAATGCCTTATATTTTGTGCTCAGATTGTGTTAGAGAATGCCTTATAACCAGTTGGGATTTTGTGCTCAGATTGTGTCAGAGAATGCCTTATAACCCGTAGGGAATTTGTGCTCAGATTTACTAATATTTCATACCAATCCCCAACCACTGAAATTTCTGTAGATGTTTGTATACTTATATTTTTTACGCTGCTTTCAGAAGTTTCTTTATTTTGTCCTCTTCAGTGCGCCTTCCTGAGGTGTAGCACGGTTACAACGAATTTTTTACAACGCACTACCATTACATCGCAACTTTTACCACGCAAACCATTACAACGCAATGCGCTGGGGGGCGCTCTAGGATAGGGAATGTATTTAATATACTATCCAACACCTTCCCTGCTATCCACGGGGACTGGAGTTGGAATAGTAAATTAAATAATTCACTATCCAGCGCCCCAAAGCACTATGCGTTGTAATGGACTGCGTGGTAAAAACCGCGTTGTAAAGGCATGCGTGGTAAAAGCATGCGTTGTAGTGACACCAATCCCCTTCCTGATGCTGAGCTGTGCACGCGCCCTGCTTTTACCTGTCCACCTCCAGCTGTGATAGAAACAGATGACGGCAGGAGCTGACCAGCTGCCAGTTTCACCCGCAGCCGCTGGTTGCCAGGGCCCACTGTGTTACCTTAAGCACCTGGTGCACAGAGGACAAACACAGCTGAATCAGCGCGTGACCTGGAGGGTCGGAGCTCGTGCCAACAATTTATGAACTCTTTTTGCTCCCTCAAACAATGCAATACATTTTGAACCAATTGACGCCAATGGATCAAAGATACCCTTTTCGTGTATTTTATGCGAGGCTGCCCAGTTTTTCTTTTCTGAGTAATTTTTTTTATAAGAGTTTAAATCTAAACATAAGCAATAATCATACCATTGGTCAGACAAATAAATAGTGTTGTCTAGTGCAATATGGACTATTACGGTTGTAAGCAGAAAAAGGAAAATCAGGAGTTGCAGATATGCAATAGTAAGGGAAACCTATATTACAGCGCAGTCTTCACCACGCAGTCATTACAACGCATATGCCTTTGCTACGAATGCCTTTTCCACGCATTATTGGGATATGCATGTACCATGAATGCCTTTACAACACATTATTGGTATATGCACTATACGGTAGGTATATAGGTAAGTATATGTAAGGTGTATGTTTTAATATGCTGGTTTGTATATATGTTATATTTATTTGTAAAGCAATATATTTTTAATATAAAAACATTTGGGTGGGGAAGTGTATTAATACTCAGGTATTAATTTTAATACCTAAGTATTAATGGTTGAACTTTAATTTATAGGATACATATTATTTTAATTATTTATTTAAATATTTATAAGACTGCAACAGTAACCTTTAGGGATGGAATGCAAGGGATACCGAGGGATTGGGTGGGGAAGTGTATTAATACTCAGGTATTTATTCTAATATGTGAATATTAATGGATAAACATTAATTTAAATGATATTTATTATTATTATTATAGTTACTTATGAAAAAAACTTAAAACTGCAATACAAACCATTATGGGATGGGGTGCAAGAGATACAGGACTATTGGGCCTGCAGGTGTATTAATACTCAGGCATTATTTTTAATACTTGAGTATTTATGTTTAAACATTGATATGCTACACATTTCTCATCATGCTTAATAGTAAAATTAACTAGTAAAACATGTAAAATGTGTTATAAAAAGAAAGCAACATTAACAATAATTTTTTACAAATATTAAACATTATTTTTTTTTAAATAGTAACTTCTTTTGTAAAAATACAACTTATATTCGATAGTGAATAACATATTTTCTTATAATTTTTAAAGTATTTTTCTTATGGTTTGCCATTGACTTTAAGAAGGTAAATTGTCCTTTTTTTCCTCTATAATTTCAGGCTTGACGAAAGCAGTTTTGCGTCTATTTCTACAGTCGATGGAATATCACAGTCAAGATCGGATCCAAGGCACAGCTGCGGTCAGGTAAGAAAAATTGACTTTACATTTTTAAACATATTGTTGGCTGAAGTTATCATAAGGAGAGACGCGGAGGTAATTGGATGTTGTACGGTACAGAAAATGATTTCATTGTTGTTTTAATTACTTTTACACCTCTATGCAGGTTGTATTTTCCTAAGCACACATCTAGATGTTTTTTTTCAACTTAGGTTTAAAAAAATTTGCAGCTACAACTTTTTTAAACCAATTTGAAGTAAAAGCAATATTGTAATTTATTTTGCGTCAATGTTTTTTTACTATTTTGTGACTATTGAAGACAAAAACCATACCGTTGATGGGGAAACTCAGGATTCATGGATTGATTACTGCAGAACGTTTTCTTTGGAACCTCGTTTTGGACATTGGATATTAGTTATTGATTTTTTTAATAGCTGCCTTTCATCTGGACTTTCTATTTGAGATTTTATTTTTAGATTTTTGTGTATTGTCAATTAATGAAACGTAGGAGATGTTATAAAAAAAATATTGAGTGTAGGCCTTTTCCCTGGATTTGGGTTCCACTCTTTGGATTACTCTTGTGACAGGTTTGATGATATGACACCAGGAGTCGTAGAAAGAAGGCAACTACAGGTAGGAACACAAACTATTGTTTAATTTTGCTTAAAAAAAGTAAAAAAATGCCAATTGAATTTGTAAATGTTGGTAAAACAGATGAGTCATTCTAGAGGATATTAGTTATTGTTAAAAGTTTAGGATGTATCCAATATTGTCTAGGTAGTTGAAAGCTCCCACCAATGGAAATTGATGGATTTTTGCCAATAGTCTCTCAGACATTTCATTACTTTTTTAGAAATACAATAATCAGACTACTTGACAATGACTGTGCCAGTCTTGTTTCCAGGGAACTTTGTTGTTTTATTTAAAATTACCAGGAAATGATAAAGGTTAGGGTGAGAACTTCCAATAGATTTTTTAAAAACTTTTTTTTATTAATGTTAAAAAACCAACTATAGTCCACACACATGACACATCAATGCATTCCAGTACTTCATGAAACATCTAATTCCTTCCAATACATTTTTTTGATGAATTGTGCCATCCCTCTATGGCATTGTTTGTTTCTGCACTTCCCTTGAAGCAGGTTGAGTAACAGTTCCACCAGACAAAGGGAAACCTTGGCTTACTCCTGTGACCCAACCTGCTTAGATGGCCAATCCACGTGTCCTCAAAGTAATTTAGGAGTGTTGACAATTTTTCCTCATTGTATGTAATGTATTCCGATTCTATAATTGATGTGTAGAACGTATCCACACACTCAGGAGGTATAGAACACAAAGCTGTTAAAGCTGTTAGTTTTTTTCAACTCATACTGTAGTTTACTGCTTTACCTGTTATCCTCAGCTAAGGATGTTTTTTGAATATTTTGCCAATATGCCTGGGAAAAGTGAAAAAACATCCTTGAATTTAGGTATCAGGGTACATTTTAGTAATAGTAATAATCAACTATAATTCAAAATCAATTATAATTTTCCTTTTATTCACAGTTTTGGATTTTATTACTGATATAAATTCATTGTATGTTGAGGATTGCCCTTCATGGAGTAAGCTGTACACTAATTGGACAGTTGTGTTGTTTATGCTAGCATGAATAGTGTACATTTGGGTGAATGGATGGGGTGTTTAAAAGTTCCATCCATCATCCATATTTCAGTATTCTCAAGGATAACTAAATTATGGGGTGTGCTAGAAATTGCTATTGGTTTTTAGAGGGTTTTCATTGTCATATGATCGTAAATGTTAATTAGTATAAGAAACTGTAAACTCATGTGGGATGTTAATGTCAGAGTAGGATTATAGTGTTAATCTTGGGATTATTAACCTATTTTTTTGTCTCTAAACCATTCTCCTTAAATTGGGTTTTATTGGGCATACTACTAGCAATGTGCATAGAGATGTTTTCGGCTTCCTCCTTGAAAACTGAGCCCCAAGGGTCATTGGAGGTGAATGCTAGCATTTTTAATTGTTGGATGTTCTCCCTCACTTCAATCTCTGTTACAGAGACAGAGTGGTTATGTCCTGTGGTCCTTTCAACAGTATCATCCAGAGTAAATGCGCTGCCTTTGTAATGAGTGAAAAATACTGCACACACCTCCAAAGACACCTCGGCTCAGTTAATCCCTCCTTACAAGAAATATAGCCACCATACTTCAACAGTCTGTTTCCTCACCGTGATTGAACATAGTTGCTTGCTTTCGGTTTTCCATGTTTCAGTGATCTGCAGAAACAAATATGTATGCTAAGGAAAAAAAGATTTGCATGGTTATTTGAGACAGTCTGTTAAAGGAGAGCAAACATGTTTAGTTTTCCTGTGGACAAAGAGAGAAAGTTAAGCACTATCAGTTGTAATCTGTGGGAAGAAAGTTGTTAGGTTTCCCAATTTATATTTTTTCAAACAAATATTTCCTGGTGTGTTTTTTTCCCTGATGTAAATTGCTTCAGTTCTGTGTTGTCTCGGAGTGCTTCTTTCTTGATTTTCTATTTCAATTTAAAAGAAAAAAACAGGTGAAATAATTACTCTGTTGTTTTGTTACTGCTTTCTTTGTGTAGCATCTTCCCCAGCAAGGGTACCCGCCAGTGACTACGCCAAACACGGACCTTACTTTTGCACGTCTTTATTTGTCTGCGTGTAACTGCAAACTCAGCATTCTAAACCAGCCTTCAATGCATTCCACTCTACAATGCATTCACAGTTCTACGGAGTCCTTCAGGAGCCAAAAAGGTTCCATCATTTTTAACTCACAAGACCCGACATCTCCCCCTTTTTTAAATGAAAAATTATACTTTTTTACTAAGTATATGGATAAATAGACATATACAATGAAATCTCTATGCTAAGGCAGTTCCATATTTTTGTACTTCTTCTCCATTGAAATGAATGGCAACTCCATGACGAGTTACCCTTGTCATTAGCATCCACTCATTTTGGTGCTTTAATTGTTCGACCTGATTTTGTTCTTGAAAACTGGGAACTGTCATCACCAATGTCCAGGATCTGCGTCAGTGGTGTAGAGTTAACGGCAGTGACTGATGGTTCACACCCATTCTCTCCTTTAACAGTTAGATCTGATGAACGATTAGTTAAAGGCCTAAAGGGAGAGAAGTCTCTGGCAATAGACTTACCAAAGCACTGGGCAGTCGCCATGTGTCCCTTGCTAGACACTACGTGAAAAGGTTCTTCATCGAATGGAGCATCAGATTTACTTCTCCGCATCTGACGTGTGAGCACTCGATCTCCTGGCCTGAAGATAATGTTCTTCGCTTACCGTCTTTGGTCAGCATATGTTTTCATCTTTTATTTGTTCACCAAGTCTTTCTCATGAGTTGCTTTCTCGCCTCACGTTCTCTGGTTGGTTAATTGATGAAACTTGGTGTTCATTGCTCTCCTGAACATCAATGTCGCAGGACCTTCACCTGTGGTTGAGTGGATTGGTAAACAATAAGGTCTCAATGTAGAATGCAACACAGATTTCAAATTGAGCTTCTCAAGATTAGCACGCCGCGTGACTGTCTTTAGTTTACTCAGAAAACGATCAACAAGTAAGTTAGCCTGTGGCCACAATTGTGTGCTCTTCTGATGCTTTGCATTCAAATGATCCAAGACATCTTTAAACTCTTGACTATTAAAGGGCAGGCCATTGTCAGACTTCACTATGGGGGGGAACACCCTTCATCACAAAGTTCCATCCAGCCTTCCAATGGCTCGTTCTTGTGTAGTAGATGAAAGATCTTCAATCAATGGAAATCGTGAATACTCGTTCATAATCACTAGCAGATGATGTGCATTGTCGAGTGGACCAAAAAAGTTAGTGGCTATTCTATCCCATGCCTGATTTGAGAGTTCTGACATGCTCAAGGTGTGGTCAGTAGTTTTTGTAGAAAGGTAGATGCATAGATGACAGCCCTTTAAAACATTTTCAACTCTTTCATCAATGTAAGGGAACCAAACAAGTGTTGGGGAGTTTGTTTTGTGGCAACGATTCCACAATGTCCTTCATTGGCCACTTCAATTAGTTACTATTGTGGACTCATAGGATAACTCTTTCTTGAGTTAAATATAATTCATCATTGACATTTCTTCTTGATATTCACCATCACTGGTGAGTGGTCAAGGGTGTTGACTCCACGACTGATGTGTAATTATATCCTTCGGCTTTAATATGTCACTATCATGGCTCATTGCAGTGATAATCTGAGCTAATGAAATGGCAGCTAGTGTGTTTCATTTTACAATAAAATTAATATAGGCTTCAGCCATCTTGGAGGTAGTACCATGACCTTGTATATGTACACTGGAAAAGGAGTCAGCAGGGTTCTGATCTTTTCCTGAATGCTAAAATGCTTACTCACAGTGAGAAATTAGGGCTACGCTTACAAGAGTATAATTATACCATTGTGCATCAGCACAATGGTATAATTATACTCTTGTAAGCGTAGCCCTAATTTCTCACTGTGAGTAAGCATTTTAGCATTTGGATTACCAAACATAGGGGCAGATTACGAGTTTGGCGAACATGGTAACTCCTTCACAAACGTGACGGAATTCCCATCCGCCGTATTACAATTTGATTATATCCTATAGTACTTGTAATATGCCGGACGGAATATCCGTCACATTTGTGACAGAGTATCCCATTCACCAAACACGTAAGCAGGCCCATAGTCAGTAAAGAGTGATGATCCGAACTAGTGTTAAAGGTATTTTGTACAGGAATACATGGAAAGGCTCACAACACAAGCCAATACCACGGTTAAGTTTTCTTTTTCGGTTGTGAGAAACCATGTTCTGTTTGAGACGTATTTCTACTTGCATATGCCACAATATTCCTTTGAGCATTCAAGTGCCCTCTGTGCTGTGCAAGGATAGCACCTAACCTGACCATGCTATCATCAACAACAACCTCTGTATGAAATTTAGGATTGAATTATGCCATTTCCATAGCATTTATTAATGGCTTGTTTGATTCTTTTAAAGCTTTTCTCACATTCATGTGACTAATCAAATTAAGCATTATTGTTTGTCAAGTCTCTCAACGGTGAGGTGTGGTGAGCAAAAGAATGATGGATTTAACCCAGATCCTTGTGACTGGAGGTGAATGCTTGCATTGTCTAGCATTCCGTCCATCAATTGTTTCTTTTGCATATGTCTCCCTAAGTGGGAAAGTTATGCAAAGACGTGGGTCCCTTGCTCACTGTGCCACTTGATTCAAGCTAACCTGGCTGAAGAAGGGTGACATATCCTGAAACCTGTCCCAGGATACATGTTTCCTACCCAGGGAGGACCTGGCCTGGCAGTGCGGTATGGACTGTTACCATGGGGCACAGGGTCAAGACTGATTTGCATATGGCTGGGTCCAAACTGGGTTGGCGTAGTGGGCAAAAGAACAATGGATTTAACCCAGATCTTTTGACTGGTGAAGAATGTTTGCATTGTCAGCAATCCATCCATCATGCAAGGGTATGCCCAAACGTGGGTCCCGTGCTCGATACATCACTGGATTCAAGCTAGCCTCGCTGATGAAGGGTGATGCCCTGAAACCGGTACCAGGATGCTTGTTTCGGTCCAGGGAGGACCTGGCTTGGCAGTTCGGGCTGGACTGTTTCCACAAGGAACAAGGTCAAGACTGATTTCCATATGGCTGGGTCTAAACTGGGGTGGTGTGGTGAGCAAAAGAATGATGGATTTAACTCAGATCCTTGTGACTGGGGGTGAATGATTGCATTGTCCAGCATTTCGTCCATCAATTGTTTCTTTTGCATATGTCTCCCTAAGTGGGAAAGGTATGCAAAGACGTGGGTCCCTTGCTCACTGTGCCACTTGATTCAAGCTAACCTGGCTGAAGAAGGGTGACATACCCTGAAACCGGTCCCAGGATACATGTTTCCTACCCAGGGAGGACCTGGCCTGGCAGTGCGGTATGGACTGTTGCCATGGGGCACAGGGTCAAGACTGATTTGCATATGGCTGGGTCCAAACTGGGGTGGCGTAGTGGGCAAAAGAACAATGGATTTAACCCAGATCTTTTGACTGGTGAAGAATGTTTGCATTGTCAGCATTCCATCCATCATTTGTTTGCTGTAACACTTTTTGCCCTAAGTGGGATGGGTGTGCCCAGACGTGGGTCCCTTGCTCACTGTGCCACTGGATTCAAGCTAGCCTGGCTGAAGAAGGGTGACATACCCTGAAACCGGACCCAGGATGCTTTCCTCCGGTCCAGGGAGGACCTGGCCTGGCATTTCGGTCTGGACTGTTCCCATGGGGCACAGGGTCAAGACTGACTTGCATATGGCTGGGTCCAAACTGGGGTGGCGTAGTGGGAAAAAGAACGATGGATTTAACCCAGATCTTTTGACTGTGGGAGAATGTTTGCATTGTCAGCATTCCATCCATCATTTGTTTGCTGTAACACTTTTTGCCCTAAGTGGAATGGGTGTGCCCAGACGTGGGTCCCTTGCTCACTGTGCCACTGGATTCAAGCTAGCCTGGCTGAAGAAGGGTGGCATACCCTGAAACCACTCCCAGGATGCTTGTTTCCGGTCCAGGGAGGACCTGGCCTGGCAGTTCGGTCTGGACTGTTCCCATGGGACACAGGGTCAAGACTGATTTGGATGGCTGGGTCCAAACTGGGGTGGCGTAGTGGGCAAAAGAACAATGTATTAAACCCAGATCTTTTGACAGGGGGAGAATGTTTGCATTGTCAGCATTCCGTCCATCATTTGTTTGCTGTAACACTTTTAAACCATCACCAGCAAGATTTTTGAAATATTGATAATCATTTTGTCATCAGTCTCTTCAAGTGCAGCAATGAAATAATCAAGTGTCTGATCCAAGCAATCCATCTATCGCCAATATTTTGCTTTTTGGTGGTACCCGAATTGTGGTGGTGGTTTCAGGAAAGTAGTATTTCTGGGAGTGGTTGATATTGAGGGTGGAGCTCTGTCCGGCTCATCTTGAAATGGTTTGTGTGAGCTATCTCTAAGGCCTTGAGATATGATGGCCTCTGGATCATCGTTGACTTATGAAATGACGGCCTCGGTCTTTGCCTCCTTTCTCTCAGCCTACCACAGCTCTGAAGATATCTTCAGTCACTTTGGATCATCACTAGCTTGCTAAGCACAACCCCTGTGCTACCTAGTTTGCGGTGCCTGGCGCTGAGGTCGTACTGGCCTATTTTCCTCAGGTTCTGGTGAGTAATTGTTTTAGTCTTTGACGTCTCGTTGCGTGCACTTTGTCTTCACTACTTTCAACCTGTAACGTTTTCTTGCAACTTGTGATTAGCTGCTCTTTGAAAACCTGGTTGCATCTGTCGTAAACATTATAGCTCTGGATTACATATGCCTGTATATTGCACAGCTACAAGTTGTTCAGTTAGGTAAGCAGCAGGGGGTGCCTATTTAGAACCAAAGTCTTATAGAATACATCCGTAAGCCCATCTGTACCAGCGGTGTGTGATCCATCAAGGTAATCTGTGGCCTGGGATAGCTCATCTACTCTAATAGGAGAGGATAGGAATTGCTCATCACCGCCCTCAATCCATACCATAGCGACCTCCTCCAAGTAGTCATAGAGGGAATGATCGACAGGCAGGGCGTAAAGCCAGGCGTAGTAAGAGAGAAAAGCAGTGCGTGTGTCCTCGCCTTGAATGATCTGGGTGCCATTATCTAATTGCAGTTGAGTGATGTTTGTGGCCTGCTGCTGGGGTCTAAGCAATCTAGCTAGTGTCAGCCCTGGTCTCTCTCCCTCTCCATACACCTAGGCACTCATGCACCTCCCCATAGAAGCCATCTCACGAGTGGTGAGCTCCTGGAACTCTTCCAGAAGCTTTGCGCCTTGATGCAGCAGAGGCGGCAGCCCCCCAAGGCTGCCTGAGCATCAAGTTCCCACAGTGCCTTCTCAGTGACATCTAGGTCCCGACGTATATTGCGTAGAACTCCCGCCTGTTTAGTGATACAGATTCCTCGAATGAATACTTTGAATGCTTCCCATAAAGTAGCATATTGGGACACTGAGCACACATTAATCTTGGAGTATTCTACAATTGCCTCACGCACTTCGCTCTCGAACACCGCATCAAGCAGCGCATCCGCTGTGAACCCCAATAATCTAATTGGATGCTCAATACTGGGCAGAGTCAGTGTTAACATTACTGGTGAGCGGTCAGACAATGTGCAGGGCAAATAATCTGTCACCAGAGAGATTATCAAAATGTCCAGAGTTAAATACCAGTGATCTATATGATAGCATGTACCATGAGGCGCAGAATAAAAAGAGAACTCCATATCGGTCGGGTGCTGGTGCAGAAGAGGCATCAGTCAGCAAGTGCTGGTGTTGTAGGTGCCGAAGTTTGTCCACAGAGTGCGGTTTAGTAGTGCCGTCTGCGCCAGTGGTATCGGAGAAGCGCTTCAAGGCCAGGTTGAAGTCACCCCCTAATATGATAGAGTCAATGGGAATGCCAGAAACAAGGGAATATAAGCCTGCAAAAAAACAGGCGCATCAACATTAGGGGTGTAGATATTGATTATGAGTATTTGCTTTATTACCTATGCTGCCCTCCACCAGTAAATATCTACCCTCAGGGATCTTTAATTACTGTGTGAGCCTGGAAGGGCTGTGTTTTGTGAATCAGAATGCACACACCACAAGAGTAGGTACTGTAACAGGCGAAGAATCTGTTGATGCCCCAGTTAGCCGCAAATCGATTATCAGAGAGCGGTGCATAGTGAGCCTCCTGCAATAGAGCTATATGAGTCTTGTGCCGGGTTAGATGGGCCAAGACTTGCCTCCCATTCTGAAGATTCCATAAACCCCTCACATTCTATGTCATGCAACGCAATTCCATTACCCCGCCCCTCCTTTTAACCCTGTCTCAGGAGCTGTGGTATTGAACCTGTAAACAAGTCAATACATATAGCATAAAACAGCCGGCAATAGCATAACATGATATCATGCATTTTCAATGAAAACTAAATCATAATGTAACATTCCCCGCCAACACCCCCACCCACATCGGATAACCCCCCAACATGTATCCAGTGAATCCCCATACCCCGAAATTGACAATATAGGAGATCTCCTAGGGGGAAGGCAACGCCCGGAGCGGGCCACTAAACATAACACAAATATTGCAATAATTGTATGTAACTGCAATTTGAGAATAGTAGAGCGCAAAATGACATTAATAAAGGATATTGCACCTCGTCAACTTGTCCCAAACCAAAGAAACTCAGTCCTGACAGGGATTCAACATTGGGTTGTAGATAGCTGGTTCGTAGCACAAAATAACAGGCACAAGAGGGGAGAAACAGAGCAAAGTTATTTCCCAGGGGGAAGAGTTGTGTTCAATCTACACTGCTTCCAGAAATTAGAAGCATCCGCGGGACTGTCAATTATATGGGTCTTTCCATTGACTTGAATGCAAAGACCCGCTGTGTATAGCATGGCATAGCAGATGTTTGCTCCTTTCAGCACACGCTTGATGTCTTGAAACTTGCATCTAGCCTCCAGCTCCACCGGTGGGAAGTCAGGATACAGTCATAGCGACATCCCTTGATATTGTAGATCCTCAACCTCTCTAGCTTTTCGAAGGGCCACATCCCGATCGCAATAATTAAGGAGTCGCTCAATGATTATGCTCGGGGGCCCCGGTGGCTGACTTGGAAACAAGCGAGTGATGCGCCCGCTTGACTGACAACGTTCCAGAGAAGGCATCCCTTCCAAATAGGTCTGTGAGCAGATGCTCTACATAGGACTCCATGGGACCTGCATTAGTTGACTTGGCCACCCCGGAGATGCGCAGGTTAATGCGTCGCAAACTTGCCTCCAGGTCCTCTGCTTTGGAGGCTGTTGTTTTGGGGAGGCGTTCCACTCGGTCCAGACATCTGGTCATAGCTGTCTATGCATCCTCCGTATCAGAAATACGCTTTTCGGCGGACTCTATGCCGGCCTCATGTTATTCCAGGCAGCCATGCATGGTGTCAAGGCGCGCCGCCAAATTATCAAAACTTGTGTCGATTGCCAAGAAGCCAGCACGCAGTTTAGCCATTATGGCCACCATCCCCTCCGTATGAGACTGCTCACCACCAGGTGGATCAGCGTGGTCTGGGGGATCCCCAAGTGTCGCTGAATCACCGCCCTCCCACCTAGGAGTTTTAGTCGGCTCAAATGGCAGCTGCCACTGCTTAGGGTCCTCCCGACCCATAGTGAGGCAGGTAAGAGTTGGCAGTAGTCCTGAGTTGCAGTCGCCAGGTGAACAGGGGTGGAAGGGGTGCTGGACTGGATTGCAACAAGTTGAGGAGCTATGGCGCAAGCCGCAGTAGATCTACAGTACGTAATGCCCGGCCACTCCCAGACCACAAATTGGGATTGATAGTTGAAGGTGCAGTGGGGAGCAACCCACAATTGAAGCGCACTGTGAAACGGCCTGGAAAATGGCGATAGCCATGTCTGTGGAGCCTCCAGGGAAACAGTGTCTAGAGATGAGCCCTAAGGGGCCTCAAATGTGCAGCAAAGCTACTTGGTGCAAGGAGCCCGCTGCGAATATCACAGGAGCGCTGTCTCCAACGAGGTGCACGTCACATGTGAGTAAAGGACTGGCACCGGTATCCCGCCGGCTCAGCGCGCTGCCAGAGTGGTAGCAGAAGGTACGACGCGAATGTTTGGGAGCCGAGTGCGCTAATCAACGCCTCACTTCCACCCAGGGGGCTCAGGGGGGGATGGACCCATCATAGCACCATGTGAGGCCAAAGATTCCCAGCCTCAGTAGCCCAGGGAAGCCATGCGGGAGCGACCCCGCCTCCAGGCTCACCTGCGGGAAGGCAGAAGGACAGTAACAGGTCTGCGGAAAGATTTGTGGGAAGAAATGTTACTGGAGGTAAGTAACTAGTCTTTTAATGTACGGCCACTCCTGCAGATTCCTTATTTAAGCCACTCACAGGACACCATAAAGGAATTAGACTAGAAAAGATGGCAAAACTGCCCAGTTGAACTGGACATGATTCCAATCATCCACACTGAATCAGTAATGCTTTGCAAAAAAATGCAGATTGACTGAGTAAAGGCCCTTACAAATTCTTACAATCAATACATCAAGAAATAATGGTCAAGTGAGCGTCAACCCTCTATCGATTAGCTGCCTCTAGCCACTGGTGATGTCATTGCCTTGCATGGTTTAGTCACACATGTAAAAAGTAGTTTCACATTTGTGGGGACCTGACCTTCAGCAGAGTTCACTGCCCTACTGTGAAAAATAATGTAGAGTGCCTATCAGGTTTCTCACGTTGTGAGTCTCCCAACTAGCAAAACGTATCAAATCTGCTAGAAAGAAATGTTGAAATAAAGACTTTTGATCTGAAAGGTCTCTTGGCCACATATAAGCAACTGAATACTGCAGTCTTAAATATAACATCTAGCATGCCTGAGAGTAACTGTAACATCAGAGAAGCCATTGTCCTTGCATTTTAATGTATGTATACTGTACTATATAACCTAACTGGAAAAAAGTCTCATACTTTCAATTAATGAATTACAATGTCTGAAAATTCCATTTATTGTACACTGCTTATATGGGATTATATGGGTTTGTAACCCTACATCGTCCTCCGAGGGTACTGCTCGAGATTTAACTTCACTACACCCTGAAAGCCAAAGCTTGACAAACAGTGACATTTCGAATAGGCCCTTTTTTCTCTGAGTGAAAGTGCTTCTCTTGAATAGAAAACTTGTATGCGTGTCGTGGTGTGGATGGGCGAGTGGTGAACGTGAAATGAGTTGGCGGTTGGATAGATCATGGATTGACGCATGTATGAGAAAATAGATGGACTAATGGTGTATTGGAGGAGAAGAAAAGCAAGGGAAAATATATTCAGCAGCTTAAAGCTTTAGCACTAGGCCAATCTGTCCACTTCTGCGAGTCTAACCTTACACGACAATGAGACACTCATTTTGCGGTCCTGATCTGCCATTGAATTAAATCATGTATTCTGTGTTACATAAAGCTCAGCTCCAACTCTGAAGCCAGGCAGCACCAAATGTCACAGAAGATTTTGCAGTGCAGAACAATCAAATGTTGAGATCCACTCTAGGGCATAGAAAGGTGCTCACGTAAGGATCTTGGAGAAGCTCAATCACCCGTCAGAATTTTTTTTGCCAAAGGAAAGGAGTTTATTGTTATGCTATATGCCTATTTCTCAATCGTTGCTCAGCCCTGTTCTCTGGGCATGTCATAATGACTTATGAAAGCAACCAGGGGCTCTTTATCCATGTTTATGTGCTTATGCTAAGATGGCCCGGCCTTTTGCACTTTCGGGCTTTTCACTGAACTAGAAATCATGAAAACACTGACCACTGGACTCAAATGGGAGCTTTTCTGTGTCCAGATGGACTAGGCAGCATTCAAATGCTGGTGCCTAAATTTTCAGAAGCTACTTGCAAGATGGCAAGATCAGTCACTATGGGCCATATTATCAAGAAAGGGCGATACATTATCTCCGCTTTTATCGGCAGGAAACATTGGAGAATACTAACAAGTGGCGAGTTAGATCTGGAAAAACCAATGTTTGCACATCGCAGGGGACGCAACCTCAGAGACATATTGGTACACACCAGACCAAAACCAACCACTGTGACCTTACAACCATCTATAGGCGTCCAGGGTCATTTCCCATGCGGAAACTGCAGCAGCTGTCACTTGACAGAAAAAAGCACCAGACTCACCTTTCGCAATGGCTCTACATGGGAGCAAAGGAGATTCACGAATTGCAATTCCAAAAACGTAATTTACCTTATAAAGTGCCCATGTAACCTTGAGTATGTGGGAATGACCACACGAGCCATTAAAACACGAATGAATGAACATAAAAGTAACGTGCGATGTAAAAAAAGCACAACAAAAATGGCAACGCACTTTCTGACCACCCAACACTGCGTCAACGACTTAAAATGGACAGTCATTGAACAATTAGCCTCTGATGTGGGCCTTTTTCAAAAGGAACAACGGTGGGTGTTCCGATTGGGTACCCATCTAAATGGGCTCAACGATGACTTACCCTGGAGTCAACTGTCAGCGTAATATACATAGTAATATGCAAGCGGAGGACCCTTGCTGTGCAATATCTGCTCACTTTAAATGATCGACTTGATCAGGTCAAATAACTTATCAAATGTAAATACCACTCGTGTAAAACCGATAATTATGAGTAGACATATGACTTTTATTTCCTACTGAAATATGTCCATGGCTGTATATCCACTTTATTTCATCCATCACGCATTAGTAACATTGGTACATAACTAACACACGCGCGCTGAAGACATTCAGTGAGACGCGCGGGTGCAGAATGCGCATGCGCCAGGAACGGACACATCAATTCCTAACACGCGTGCGCATAAGAACAGTGGCAGTCCGGTGCGCAAGCTCAGAAACGACCTCCTGTACTTGCAGACGCTGATCCCGTGCTAACGCGCCTATTACATACGAATGCCCTGTATGGTTGAAAAGCGGAATACCCATACATGGAGACACAATCGCTTCCGCTCAATCAGTAAAACGGGGTATAAATAACCATGACCATTGCCTGACTCCACACCAGCGGAGCAGCGTGAGGGGTAAGGCGGCGATCAGAGCGTCCTGACCTTGTGAGTATAATACTGAAGAACTAGTATCCTACGACCATCTGCACTCTTCTACATAAGTAAGTGTGATAGAATGAATTATAAAAGCTGCATCATTCTTCACTACAGATAGCCATTGGAGCAGCACCCCGACGTTCCCATTTTGCTCATGAAGCCTACAACCAAGCTTCACAAGTATGAATACAACTTACAGTAAATCCTAGGTTTTTATGTGTTTTATGTTGTATGTGTTGTGAGTCCCCCTTTTTTTCAACAGGCTTATTAATAAGCAAATGGTGAGGTTCCAGGTGACTGCACCTGCATGAACTACCCGCTACATGGGTAACCATTAGGTGTTATTTTTGTCTTTCTACAGGTCATTGAGCTTGTAGCAGACCGCTGTAGGCACACTTAGCCTATCCCTACAAAAATTCACTTTTCTGTAAATACACATTTTTTTGTAGAAGAAGACGTGAGTAGGGAGGGGAGTTTGTGCCCCTGTCCTGAAGAAGGAGCTTGCCTCCGAAACATGTCGACAACAAAGCACACCAGAGGTCCTGTTCATTAATACAACAGACTTGACCTCGCCCTGCACTTCTTTTAACAGTACCAGCCAGAGTTCAGAATAAAATTGTTTTTCTTTAACACTCTAGTGCCAAGTACTTTTTAACCTTTTTTCACTACACCCCCTACTCACTTAAAAACATACCCCACACACTGTACACCACACATAGCCAATACTATAAGTGCTCCCGCGTAGCCGTAAGTCGCAGCACGCCGCATCCCGATAGAGGGGTGCGAAGACCCCGATGATGAAGCATGACACCAAGGGGCCTTTTGGTGTGTGAGGGGTATTTTACAAACACTGAGTGCTTCAATACTCATTGATCACTCCTTCGTTTCCCCCCCTTCCCTTTGAATGTTGGATTTCTTTTGTTTACTTAAGTACCAAAGTGGAGCATAAATCCAACGATTAGCTCTACCTCCCTCATATGTTTTTGTTATACCCAATACCCATGCCATCGACGTCGGCGTATGGTAATATAAATATATGTGGGACGTGGGTACATTTTCTGTGCCAGGTCCATGAGTTGACAAATTATAAGTTATTTAAATACACTGTGTCATCTAAGACTGATTGGCACACGTAGCTTCGATCTGGGGGATATTTTGTGGACATATACTAAAATTGCATGGGTACACCTCAAAACATAAACTTTCCAGATACTTTTGTAAGTGTGCTTTTTTTACATTTTGTTGTAGTGTATCCAAATAATTGTATTCTGTTCTGTTTTTCAATGCCCCTTCCTGATGCTGAGCGGTGCACGCGCCCTGCTTTTACCTGTCCACCTCCAGCTGTGATCGAAACAGATGACGGCAGGAGCTGACCAGCTGCCAGTTTCACCCGCAGCCGCTGGCTGCCAGGGCCCTACTGTGTTACCATAAGCACCTGGTGCACAGAGGACAAACACAGCTGAATCAGCGCGTGACCTGCAGGGCCGGAGCTCGTGCCAACACTAAACAGACTTGTCTCGCTGAATGCCTAGTTGAAACATCAATTTTACTGCAGTATTATATTTTATAAATATATGTTATGCTACTGGTTACACTACTCGCTCTGCTGGCAAACCGAATATTTCAAAATTAAAACACACATGGGGAGATTTTTTAAATTGCATAGCTGGTGATCGAAATATAACCTAACAGGCAGGCAATAATTAATTGAACCAGTGTAAATCATTGTGAGAAACATAGAGAAAACTGTGGTGATAGCTGTATCCAGGCCTACTAGCGAGAAGTGGAAATACTAGAATAGTTTCTAGTTCAGGCCTCTAACTCAAAGTGCTGTTCATTAGAGTTGATGAGTCTAGTGGTGTGCTGAATCGCGTATTGCTTCAAACAAATTTTCACGAAATTCCATATAAGATTAACAAAATGATGCTTTTGACTTACAGATGGTTTATGGGTATCTCACGTGACATTTTAACCATGATTGCACACTTTACATAAAAAATTTTGAAAAATATATACATGAGGCTGGTTCAACCAGAAAATGTCTCTTTGTGAGATATTTTCTTTGTGAACAAGCCTCCGCTTGCAAAAAAAATAGGCAAAATTGCATAATTTAAAATTTCTAGTTGAAAAATTCGGAAATTAAATTAATTTTGCAGTTGTACTTAAATGTTGGCCAGGCCTAAGCTGTGGGGGTAGAATTAGTGCTGTGATCTGGGAGAAGAGTACGGCTACATTGTAGTAGTAAAGATTTGGGAATTCTAGTGAAGCAGTGTAGGGTTGTCAGATTGGTGGAGTGGTTATTAAAGTAATGTTTGTTGGTAGATTGTGCTGTGGATAGAGGTTCGCTCCTGTTGCATGATAGTGAGAGAAGTTGAGATGGTAATGTGGTGGTGGAGGTGGCACGGTGCTGGTGTGTGGGCTTAGAGATGACAGGATGAGAAACCGAGGGGCATATTACCAAGCATTAGCGAAAAATATCGCTAAGCTTGGTTAGCGGCTATATTTATATCGCCGTGCTTCGCGTATTTTTATCGCTTAGGAGCCGTGCTATTATCAAGGTTTATCTCCTAAGCGATAAAAATTGGCAGAAATGCACGAATATCGCTGAAAAGTCAGCGATATTCATGTATGTATGTATGTATAAATGATTTTGTAGCGCGCACTGTTACTGGGTAGTATCCTTGCGCGGTGGGAAAGGAGAAGAAGGATAAGCAAGGATCAATTTATGAACTGCTACTGAATAAGTGAGTTTTTAGATTTTTTTTAAATTGGGCTACAGATTGACTGGAGCGCAGATGAAAGGGGAGAGCATTCCAGGCACGGGCCGCGACCACAGCAATGGCCTGTCCCCCAAGTCTGATTCGCTTAAATCGAGGAAGAGTCATTTTAAATAGCGAAGATGATCGAAGTTCTCTTGTGGGGGCATAGAGTGTAAATCTTTTCTTTAGGTAAGCTGGACCTTGGTCATGGGTCGCTCTAAACGCAAGTACTAAGGTTTTAAAGAGGATGCGTTGAGGTACTGGAAGCCAGTGAAGGCTGGACATATGAGACCGAACACTCTTCCATCTAGGAACGTTAAAAAGAAGACGGACCGCGGCATTCTGAATGACCAGCAAACGTTTGGTCAGATAGGCTGGAATGCCGCTGAACAGGGAGTTCGCATAGTCCAGCCTTGCTAGAATGAGTGCTCGGGCGACAGTCTCCCTCGCCTCTCTAGGTAGTAGTGGAAAAAAATTCCTGAGCATTCTCAAGGTAGCAAAACACGTTCCAGTCAATTTTTTTATATGGTCCTCAAATTTTAGGTCCTCTCCAAACCAGATCCCAAGGTTTTTCGCAGGGCCACCCATCTCCTTAGGACATGGAACATTCGGGGACCACAGTGAACTTTTAAAACTAGGAGGGAAAGACCCGTAAAAGAGGACCTCCGATTTATCCTCATTACATTTTAGTTGGGCCAGAGTTAACCAACGGAAAACTGAGGATAGGCAGAGATGGACCTTTGCTATATCCAGATGATCGTCAGGCCAGGTGAAAAGTAACTGCGTATCATCCGCATATCCTATAATCTTAGCCCCGTACTGTTCCGCAAGACACACCAAAGGGGTGATATAAATGTTGAACAGTAGGGGGCTAAGAGTGGATCCCTGTGGAACCCCCGTAAGGAGTGGTTTTGGACTAGAGGCATGAGGCGGCATCCAGACCTGTTGTGTCCTACCCGAAAGAAATGAGGACACCAAGGCCAGGACATTGCCGCCAATGCCGATAGTCGACAAACTGGCGGTGAGGAGCGCATGGGGGACGGTATCGAAGGCGGCAGAGAGATCCAATAAGATCAGGACTGCTCTGCCGCCCCCGTCCAGGCACTCCCGAATCGACTCCGTCATCTCTACCAGTGCCGTTTCAGTGCTATATGCAGCTCTGAAGCCTGATTGGGCTGGGTGCAGGGCATTGGAGGACTCTACAAATCTTTCTAATTGTCGGAAGACTATTTTCTCACAGATTTTTGTCAGGGCAGGGAGAAGAGAAATAGGCCGGTAGTTGCCGGGAACCGTGGCATCAAGGCCTGGTTTCTTCAGAAGCGGCAAAAGCTTAGCCTGTTTCCATTCAGCAGGGACCACTGCCGAAGAGAGAGAGAGGTTCACGATCTGGGTAACATCACCACAGACAATGCTGGCCACTTCTGACAGAACCCGAGCCGGGCACGGATCGGCGGGAGAGCCTGATTTAAGGCATTCAAGAAGAGGCAAAACATCACACTCTGCTACCAGCACAAAATTAGTGAACTGTTGGGTATCACAGGGATGAGACCTAATAGAGATATTCATCCCTGAGTCCCCAATTGGTAACGCAGCGGTAAGGTCCTGCTGAATCTTAGCTATCTTGTCTATAAAAAAATTAGACAGAACTTCACACCATTCCCCAGAAGATGGGAGAGTGGTGGTTTCTGCCACAGGGGACACAAAACTTTTAACGATAGAGAAGATTTCTCTACTGTTATTTTCCGCTTTGGCTATTCTCCCTGCATAGTAGAGTCCTTTGGCAGTTTTAATGGCGGCATAATATTTCTTTTGGGCAGTGCGCAAGGCGGCCTTAGCGTCAGAACTATACTCGCGCCTCCAGACTCGCTCCAATTTTTTACACCCCAGTTTTTGCTCCCTCAGCTCAGGGGAGAACCATGGCTGAGAGGGGCTGAGTCGAAATCTGGGTGCGGTCGCATGTTTGATGGATGCATTCGCTGCCTGTCGCACCCACCCATTGAAATCATCAACCGCCTTATCCAACTCGGGTGAGAATGGCAGGTGAGTATTTGACAGTTCCTGGCTGAATACAGCCAGGTTAATTTTCTGAGGGTGTTTGACGGGGAGTGTCAAAGCTGATCTACCCTCGTTATCCACCTCCCATGAAAACCTGATGAGGTCGTGATCCGACCAAGTAACCTTTTCTGGGCCTGCCATTTTAATGGGGAAGTTAGAGCACACCAGGTCTAAAAGATGACCACCTGCATGAGTTGGAGACAACACCCATTGCTTGAGCTGTGACAGATCCAGAACCTCTTCCAGTCTGCGTGATTCCAGAGCGCCAATGTTGTCAACGTGAATGTTAAAATCGCCAACCAGAAGAAATCTGGGATAATTCAGAGCCCGGGGCACTATACAATCCTCCAACGTCTCTATAAAGTGAATGGCAGGGCCTGGGGGCCTGTATACCAGGGACCCCCCCAGCGTGAAGTGGGGACAAATAATAAGGGAAAAATGAAGAACTTCACCCTCCACCCCCACCGCTAATTGCTCGGAGGTAAAGTGCCACTCTTCTTTAAATATAACTGCTAGACCTCCTCCCCTACCCAGGGGTCTATCCACTCTGGCAATCTTAAAACCTCTAGGGACTGCCAGCTCAATGGTCGGAGCACACGAGACATTAAGCCATGTCTCTGTGATGAATAGTAAGTCGAGCTGACCCTCCGTCAGAACCTCGAAAATGTCAGCTGCGTGTTTCACCACAGATCGAGCATTGATTAGGCCGGCTCTGACAGTTGTAGTGCGGTCCGCACCAGCGCCTGAACATGAAGGTAGTGTGAGCTGGGTAGAAAAGCCACAGCTCGGACAAGCCGTCCCAATGTGCTCTGGTCCTCGCCGCTGACAGCAACTTTGCGCGGCAGGAGGAGCCAGTTTCAAAAGATCAGTACGGGAATAGGTAAGCCTATGTAGCCCAGCTTGGTCAACTAGAAAGGAGGCAGTAAGGCTAGCCCTGGGCACAGACGGGCCCTCCTTTGGCGCTCCTTCGGCGCGCAGACGGCGCGCCCGCTGCGCGAGACCGCTGCGCGCTCTGGGGCACATCGCTATTTGAAGCCCAGGCCCCTCCTCGAGCTGGACCGCTAACTCGAGTCCAGCCGGTGTCCGGGACTGGCCAAGATGGCGCCCGACCTAGCCCTCCACGTCAATCGGCACAGGCAAGCCGCGGTGGAACGGGGCCCAGGGGGACCGGTAAGCTGCGCACACAGCGGTACACAAAGGTGGATTTTAAAAATACATACTACACAATTCTTAAATCAATTGGAAGTTAAAAGTAGGATTTTAAAAATGGGTCAAATAAATGTAGCAGCGTGAGGCGAGTAGCAGAAGAGATCACTCGCAGTCAGCTTCGCCAATCCCAAGCGCGATCACGAGGTGCTGCCACCACCCTGGTCATGCGCACAGACACGCCAAAATCAATTCTATTTGAAGCCCAGGCCCCTCCCCGAGCTGGACCGCTAACTCGAGTCCAGCCGGGGTCCGGGACTGCCCAAGATGGCGCCCGACCTAGCCCTCCACGTCAATCGGCACAGGCAAGCCGCGGTGGAACGGGGTCCAGGGGGACCGGTAAGCTGCGCACACAGCGGTACACAAAGGTGGATTTTAAAAATACATACTACACAATTCTTAAATCAATTGGAAGTTAAAAGTAGGATTTTAAAAATGGGTCAAATAAATGTAGCAGCGTGAGGCGAGTAGCAGAAGAGATCACTCGCAGTCTGCTTCGCCAATCCCAAGCGCGATCACGAGGTGCTGCCACCACCCTGGTCATGCGCACAGACACGCCAAAATCAATTCTATTTGAAGCCCAGGCCCCTTCCCGAGCTGGACCGCTAACTCGAGTCCAGCCGGGGTCCGGGACTGCCCAAGATGGCGCCCGACCTAGCCCTCCACGTCAATCGGCACAGGCAAGCCGCGGTGGAACGGGGCCCAGGGGGACCGGTAAGCTGCGCACACAGCGGTACACAAAGGTGGATTTTAAAAATACATACTACACAATTCTTAAATCAATTGGAAGTTAAAAGTAGGATTTTAAAAATGGGTCAAATAAATGTAGCAGCGTGAGGCGAGTAGCATAAGAGATCACTCGCAGTCAGCTTCGCCAATCCCAAGTGCGATCACGAGGTGCTGCCACCACCCTGGTCATGCGCCGAGCATGCGTCATGCATTACCGAGCAAATGCTCTTAGCCATGTTATCCACCTACCATTGGATAACATGGCTAAGAACTGCTCTGGGCAGGCGTTAGCTTTTGGAGATAATCGCGCTTAGCGCGATTATTTCCAAAAGTTGGTAATAGGAGTTAGCGATGTTAGCGACTGTTTCCAGTCGCTAACATCTTGGCACGCCCACTTTGCATGTAATTAGCGATATATATCGCTGACATGCAAAGTGGTCCCCCAGAAGCTCGCTATCTCCTACTAGCTGTCGCTAACTGGTGTTAGCGACAGCTAGGTAATAGGGCGATTAAATTATCGCCGCTTTAGCGGGAAAAATTCCTGCTAAAGCGGCAATAAGGCCCTTGGTAATATGCCCCCATGTTCCTTAGTGTGGTAGCGAATACGTGAAATAATAGTGGTGTAAGCAAATGGGTGTGGGATGTGTGGGATAGTAGTGGGATAGTAGGGGGTAGTAGTATTGTGGGATAGTAGTGGGTGTGTGGTAGTATGGGATGTCAATGTAGTTACGTTGGATGGCAGGCTGTGGTGTGACCATGTACATCTAGGACAACATGATTTTATTAGTGTGTTGCATATCAACAAGCTGCATGCCTACAATCAACAGTGCAGAAAGTACGGTGACATTTATTTTTTAAAAAGACATACTAATTGTCAGTATGGTAAGACTGCATACTACCGCAGCGGCGGCTTCTCCGCTATGGCAGAGGGTCATCACGCCCCTGCCAAAAACCGGAAAAATGTGAAAAATAAAACAATAAAACGGGTTTAAAACCTGTGTTAGTACCGTTTTCTACATGACTGTGTGCCAATTCTTGGGGCGGGGGGGGGGAGTGACAGTTCGGGGGGGGGGTGGGCAATGTTATCAGTGCGCATGATGGTGACGGCCGGCCAAACCGTGATGCGCACTAAAGCTCTCACCAACCCGAGCTGTGTTGCCTGGTAGGAGAGAGCAGACCTAACCCCCCAGTCTGTCTGGGAGCGCAAATTCACGGCACTCAAGACAATCCTGAAGCTGCTCTCATGTTTGAGAGCAGCTTCAGGATTGGCCACAGTGCAGGCTGGGAGCCTGTGCCTACCTGCAGTGAAGAGGAGCAAAAGAGAGCAAAACTGGGGGGCGGAAAGTAAGTTATTTTTCTTTTTTACATTTTTCTCGCTCCTCCCCGTCCACCCACCCACCCCACGACCTGCCTCTTTTCCCTGACACAAGACACTCCTCTGCTACCCCTTAATAGATGTGAGTACACAATGTTTTCTGTAAGTACAGACCCCTGGACAATGTACCTGCGTGCTGTCAAGTAAGCACAACATGTGACAGTGTATTCTGGGCACAGGTTGATACCTTCTCTACTAGCATTTCCTCTCTGCCAGGTAAAGCTGTTTCAATATCAGTGGTGGAATTTCAAAATTTAAGGGCCGTGATAGTTGCCCAAAGGCCATAGACTATGCATATTAGATGTAGGCCACTCTAGCTGGGAGGGTATGATCTACATCAGCTTTGGCATGCCTGAACCCTCCTCTGCTGCTTCCTGAAAAAGGATCTGTAAACTGCTCTTTTTCTTTATGCTAGAATGAAAGGCCTGGTGTATCAAAGGGATTCACTCATTCTATCACTATAGGAAAATACGTTGATACATAAGGAACTAATCTTGATACTTTGGTGAGTTAATGAGGGTAAATACTTGAAAGTGCAACTATTCTCCCTTTGGAATTTTGGGAAGGGTGTGCCCCCTGAATATTTACCCCAGCTTTTCGTTAGGGCACAATATTGAGGACAAAATATTGAAAAATAATTTTAACAGTTAGGTAAGTCTAGATTTTCTGCACCTAACTTCACATATACGGGTCCGTATTACTGAGAGAGCCCCGGGGTCACTTTGGTGTTACAGAAGTGGGTGCAGATGCTTGTGTGGCCCCTTCTGTAATACTGCTGGCGCACATAAAGCTCTATCTTCAGGGGTGTTCCTTCATTTGCATGCTCCCCAGCCATATTACAGAGGTGGGCACAGAGACAAAGAAACCCTCAGGAGGTGCACTGACAGTGCACCCCTGATAGCAGCCCTCTGGCATTGGAATGGGTGCCCCTTGGACCCCCTAGACATCCGCTTGCAGGTATGTGCAGTCAGTGACTGCACCAGCCTGCAAGAGGATCTCTAATTCTCTATAACAGTGCTCGCTGGTTGCCGCCAGTAATGTGAAAACTCGGAGCAGCTTTAAAGCAGCTGCTCTGTTTTTCACAGGAATGCGCTGCCCTGGAGGCAGAGTGAGCTCGAAGCTGCCCTTGTGGCAGTGCAGACATGGTAATAGGGTGCATTTTCATTGTTTGCACCTGACGCGCCATTTAAAAGATGCGCTCGGCACAAACAATGAAGTTGCATCTTTAGCGTACTACAACCCATATGTAGCTATGTGGTGCAAATATATTTAAGGTATTTCGCTGTGGAGTTAGGAATAGTGAATCTATACTTCCTTATATACACTTACCTTTCGACATTTTGTCCCTTGATTATCTGTCCTCGATATTCTTATACCACAATATACTAGGGTTCTTTATTCAGCAGTACAATCCTTGGGGTGAGAAGGAAAGGCAAGGCCCGGGAGGGAGATAGAGGAATTGTATACCAAAAGAGTGACTTAAGCTGTGCTGGACTGCCTTTCTCCTGCTATCTTGCTAGGGTAGAAGCTATAATTATCCCATGGAGACCAGAAATACAGAAATAAGCTGCAGGTGGGCACATTGACAACGCACCCTGCGGTTACGGTTAGTGCAGTAGAGGTTTGTAGCTCACAGTTTACTGCTTTGTCTCGCTGTCTTTCTTTCAATTTGGCTGACTTGATGACAACCCCTTAGTAGTACTCATGGCACTCATGGCGTTGCTATGAGCTTTGGCGGGCTTGTCATTCTGGTTGCACTAACATCTATGACATCTCACAAGACATCATGGGATGCTATGCTAGTTTTAATATCCAGTGGGTCACCAGAAGTGGGAGCATGGTGTGATATTGTTGGAGGTAAATAGACACCAGCAGACTCCTCCTTCTTTTGGGCCACAGAAGAAGAAGGCTAGATGTTTGGGGGCTGTACTAAGATGAAAGCACTCCTCTATAGGGTAGTTCTACCTTAAGCAGTTCAAAAAGGCATAACATCACCCTAAATGCGTGGTGTATCAACACTATTTGGAAGCCAGTTACATAATTTTGCATACTTTTGTTCTGCTTTATTCTGCCCTCCATTTCTCTACATTATCCTACACGTTAACCCAGTAAACTGCATAACAACCTTCTATTAGGGGAGGCCAGTACATTTTAATTTAGGCAATTGTGAGGAGGGATAGAAGAGAAAGAAGGGGGCTCCATAGAAAACTCTGCTTTTGGCTTGTTGTGGTAGAAATGGGCAGGGTGTTCCTGAAGCAGCATTAAGGTAAAGTACCCAAAGTAATGCCTGAGCAAAAGAAGATAGATGTCTTCCCAGAGAAAGAGGTGAAATGTGTTACCTAGAAGGTATTAAGAGGGCATTTAGGAAAGTACTTACAATCAACGTTCTTCCTATCGCTTTAAAGAACATATTGTGGCCCTAGTGACAGTACAGTGAGGTGATGTTTCAAAACATATCGCTTTAAGATGGCAGTCCAAAAGCTCATATCATCTACTGAGAAGTAATTTGGGCATTAAAGGCGTCTTGGGCCAGTTGGTTCTTTCTGCTAAAGGAAGTCAATGCAATGAGATGGGGATGCCAAAGAGGTCATGGAAGAACCGGGAAAAACTGCTAATATGTCTATGCTGAGGTGCACTAAGCATTGAACCTCCTGTTTTGCTAACATTTGCCCATGGAGACTCAATTAGACCCAGTAAGATCTGATATTTCAGGCACACCCACCTGCCTAGAAGATACAGATCTGATGAAAAGGCTATGGACAATTTCAGCACTCACTAGTTTCATAGAATTAGATTTTGGGAATTTGAGGCCATGGCTGTCAAACTGCAGTACAGGGTCTAGAAATGGTGCATGCATTTAACAAATATGGCGGTAGAAAAATGGAGGAAAAATCGAGATATTGATCATAGAGCCAATGATTCATTGTAGGGACCTTAAGGGGAAGCGACTTCCAATGCAAAGGAAAATGCCCTGCCTTATATCTTGCAAGGCAATGCAAAGAATCCTCGCTGTTAACTGTCAGATGGGGAAATCACTAAAGACCACATGTATGAACCTATTGTGCGTTCGCAAACAGTTTGATTCGCTGAATCACCCCGTTTGTGAACACAAAAAAGGCTTTTCGTATGTGTCAAACCGAATTTTGTGATTCGGTAACCTGTTACCAAATCGCAAAGTAGGCTTTGCAATTCGGTATTTGAAAGGGGCATGTTTAGGGCGGATCACTGAAATAATATCGACTACCAAAATATCGACTACCCAAAATATCGACGAGAAAATATCTACAACCAAAATATCGAGTTTGTATGTACAAACAGGTAAGTACAAAAATATCGAGTACAAAATATCGTTAACAAAAATATAGTTGTAAAAAATATCGACTTTAATAAAAACAATGTTTAATTACATTAATATAAAAAATTAATTACTAAAATATAATTAACAATACTTAATTTAACTTTTAATAATTAAATAATTAATGAAAGTAAAAAAATTTTTTTTTAAGCATATTTCTTAAAACATATATATATATAGTAACAAAATTTAATTAAATAATAGCCAATATTATTAACGTACAAATACAAAAGAGTAAAACTTACTATTCCCACTGCAAAGAGTGCAACAGTGGATATATGACGTTACAACGCAACTTTTACAACGCACTACCATTACAACGTAAGTATTGGTAAGTATATAATATTTTTTTTAATTTAAATTATTTAAAATTATTTAAATATAATTTAATTTAATTTCATTTCATTAAATTAAATTAATGTAAATTTAATTTTACTTTATTTTTACACTGTACCCCTGTACCCCTGTACCCCAAAACTGACCCTGAACCCTAAAAAAACCCTTTACCCAAAAACCCAAAACTGACCCTGAACCCTAAAAATACCCCTTTACCCAAAAACTAAAAACTGACCCTGAACCCTAAAAATACCCCTTTACCCAAAAACCCAAAACTGACCCTGAACCCTAAAAATACCCCTTTACCCAAAAACCCAAAACTGACCCTGAACCCTAAAAATACCCCTTTACCCAAAAACTAAAAACTGACCCTGAACCCTAAAAATACCCCTTTACCCAAAAACTAAAAACTGACCCTGAACCCTTAAAATACCCCTTTACCCAAAAACTAAAAACTGACCCTGAACCCTTAAAATACCCCTTTACCCAAAAACTAAAAACTGACCCTGAACCCTAAAAATACCCCTTTACCCAAAAACTAAAAACTGATCCTGAACCCTAAAAATACCCCTTTACCCAAAAACTAAAAACTGACCCTGAACCCTAAAAATACCCTTTTACCCAAAAACTAAAAACTGACCCTGAACCCTAAAAATACCCCTTTAATTTAACATAATTAGCAATTAATCAATTAAATTAAATTAATTACCAATTACATTTTAATTAATTAACAAATATTATTTAATTACCAATTAATTAAATATTACTACCAATTAATACATTTACATATTTAATAAATAATAATTAAATTACTTCCCACCCTATTCCCCTATAAACCCACAACCCGCTACAGGAAATACATTATTTTAATTTACATAATTAGCAATTAATCAATTAAAATAAATTAATTACCAATTAAATTTTAAATAATTAACATATAATATTTAATTACCAATTAATTAATTATTACTACCAATTAATAAATTTACATATTTAATTAATTATAATTAAATTACTTCCCACCCTATTCCCCTATAAACCCACAACCCGCTACAGAATAAAATTACACAATAATTAAAAAAAAATCATTAATTAAAAATAATTATAACATAAAATGACACTTTTCACACATATTATAACATAAAAACACTATAAATAATTACATATTATATAAAAAAAGATATTTTTTACTTTCGATATTATTTACAGTCGATATTACTTCACTTACCTTAAAACCGATATTTTGGCTGTCGATATTCTGTCCTGTCGATATTTTCTCCAAACGATATTTAAAACTCGATATTTTGTCCATTCGATATTGTGGAGTCGATATTATGTCTGTGCACCGTTTAGGGCGTCCCTTCCACATACCGAATCGCAACGGTATGTATGAATGTTTTGGGACAGGGAATGCAGTCGCAAAACATTCCCATTTTACCACCAAGCTAAAGTTGGTGGTAACCCATTCACAAATGGAAAGCAGTCACACAGGGACCCCTTCCCCTTTAGAAATAGTGGCGAAAACGTTTTTGAAGAGCAGGCAGTGGTCCCACAGACCACTACCTGCTCATAAAAATGAAAAGGAAACTTTTCCTTTTTTTTCTTTTAAATGCAACCCGTTTTCCTTCAAGGACAACAGGCTGCATTTTAAAATAATGATTGCTTCATTGAACAGCAACCACAGACATGGTGGTCTGCTGACCCTAGCAGGCCACCATCCCCGTGATTTTAGCCATTCCTAGGGGGTCACAAATTGTGACCTACCTCATTCATATTAATGAGGTAGGTCGATTTCCGACCCCCTAGGAATAACTAAATGAAACTCTTGGAGTTTCATACATTAGGAATAGCGATAACCTAATTGCGATTCGCTGAAAATTGCAATTAGGCAATCGCTATTTCTAATGTTAATACATGTGACCCTTAAACATATAATGAAATGTGCAATGCACTCATTATCCAAAACAATGCCTCTGTTACCCATATAAAAAAGGGTCCCTTAGTTCAGACCAGCCCTCAGACTCTCAGGGAAAGTGGAAGGCTCATTCAGTTTTTTCACCTGCACAGTGAGACTCCTCTTAATGCTGCAAATTGCTCCAGAGGGTGACATGTTGCAACTGTGAACAACTCAGACTCCTGCTCATAAGATCTTTTTTTGACAGAGCTAAACATCAAAATGACAGCCGAATCAAGTTAGGTATCAGAGAAGAACTAGTCACGGGACATCTCACCAAAAGGACCTAGAGAGCTGAAAATTATATTTAGCCTTTACATCAATAAAAGTATGGAAGTCCAAGGGTGTACACAACTGGGAGTGCAGAGTCGTACCCTTATTCCAAATAGCAAGTGCTGAGTCAATCAGAATTGTTGGGGGATAAGCAAAATATACCGGAGGTAAAAGGTGAGAATATTAAGGGTTGGAAGACAAATGAAATGTTGGTTTTTGCATATGTCAGAACATTTTAGAAATTGGGTTTCTGGTTGCCAGATGTATGCTCCCTGTCCAGGCAGGAACCAGAATCCTAGTCAGGGTAAGTCACCACACAGCCTAAATTATCCTGTGTTCATCTCTGGTAGCTTGGCACAGAGCAGTCAAGCTTAACCTCAGAGACAATGTGTAAAACATGTGTGCAACACTTCAAACAGTACCACAGTGAAAACACCACAAAAAGATTCCCTGCCAGGTTAGAAAAATAGAACTCAACTTAATCAATAAAACAAGACCAAAACGGCAAATATCCAATAAATAGAAGTTGAGATATGAATTTTTAAAGATTAAACGTGAAAATAGCGCTTAGTAGCCAGAAGCACCTTCTGAGAGATATCCGGTCAGGACAAAGTCAAAAGTTCAGGCAGACAGCGATAGAGCACGGGCCCGAAACAGGGATCCTGCAAGGCCTGCTGAACAAAAGTACCTTGATCCTTGTCACAACAGTGAAGATGCGGAGGGCAGCGATGCATCGTATCAATCCCCAGTTAAGGTGATGAGTCAATGTTCTCCTTGCAACAATGGCGATACGAAGGTTCTGAGATGTGATGGTTCCGAAGCTGATGCACCGGGTTTCTCCACGCAGTCAAGGGTATTGTCTCTCTGTTGTTGCAGTGGTTCTAATGTGGCGGTTCCGATCGTGATGCGCTGGATTCGAGTGCAGTGTGCCTTTTCTGTTTACGCAACAGCAGCAATGCATCTATTCTGCTCCTGCAGCAGAAGATGCATAGGTTCCGCTAGAGCAAGCACTTGGGTTCACTTCCAAAAGGCCAGGCACAGGAGCAGGGTGGAAGACTGTTATGTTCCCGAGTCTTCAAATCATGAGTGTAGTCAGCTAGCCCTTGGAGTCAGTCTGGGTTCAAGTGATGTAGGTCAAGTCTTTATCCAGTCAGAGAGAGCAGCAGGCAACATGGCAGCACAGCAAGCAAGCAGTCTTCCAGAGCAGCATTCCAGCAGAGTGGCAGTCCTTAAACATAGCAGTTCTTCGTCCTGGCAGAGTGGTTTATGAACTGAAGTGGTAGGATCAGAAGTCCAGTTCTTATACTCATTGGTGCCTTTGAAGTGGAGGAGACTTCAAAGAAGGGATTTCAAGTGCACAGAGGTCCTCCCTTGCTGCCCTGGTTCCAGACTCCCCACAGGGGGTAAGCAGTCCTTTGTGTGGGGACAGGACCCAGCCTATTCAGGTGTAAGAGTGAGGCTGTGCCCAGTTCTTTCCTCCCATCTTCCCAGGAAGACCCATCAAGTCACAGCTAAAGTCCCTTTGTGTGAGGCTGTCTAGAGGGAATGCATAAAGATGAGCTGTCATCCACCCCTGACGTGTATTGGAGACAGACTGCAGACACACATGGGTAAGAGCAGCCATTCCAGAGGTATCAAACATGACAGATCATCCTGCTCTCAATCAGGAATTGCAGCTTTTTAAGTGTATTAAGCAATCCCCATTGCTATGCTGTGGCAGGAGTAGGACTCACAGTAGTGAAAAACGAATTTGGGTGTTTTTCACTACCAGGGCATTCAAAATGTAACAGTACATGCCCTACCTTTTGATTACACAGCACCATGCCCTATGGGCTACCTAGGGCCTACATTATGGATGACTTATATTCAATGAAAGGGAAGTTCAAGTCATGGCAAGGGGTTTTAAATGGCAGGTTGACATGTCAGTATAAACTGCTCACAAGGGCTCTGCAGTAGCAGGCCTGAGACATGTTTAAAGTAGTAATAGTAGTAGTAGTAAGTATACTTGTAAAGCGCACTGTTACTCCATCTCGGAGTGTCCTGGCGCTGTATACCGCTGGAGAACCCGTCCTGGCTTTCCCTGTGAGATGGTCCCTCCTGGCCATCTCCAAGGTGAAACCAGGCATCCCCGGCGGTGATGGGGCCGTTGTGGAGATTAAGCAAGCTATTGCCCAGAGTTGCAGAGTGGGACCCATGGTTAGCGTAGGCACCTCGGCGAGAATTATTGAGTCCGCGGACATTGACCCAAGACCCTGCCGCGTCGGGAATTGAACCCTGGTCCCGGGCCGATCTCTGCTTCAGGGTCTGCCGCTTCTAACCAGTGAGCCACACTTCTCCATAAAAGTGCTACTTTGAGTGGGTTTCACATGCAGTGCTGCTGTCCCACTAGTAGCATTTGATTCACAGGCCAAGGGAACCTGTAGTGCACTCTACTAGGGAATTATAAGTAAATTAAATATGCTAATTGTGGATATATCAATCAAACCTATGTTTAGAGGAGAGACAACATGCACTTTAGCACTGGTTAGCAGTGGTAAAGTGCTCAGAGTCCTAAACCCAACAAACATGAGGTCAGAGAAAGAGGAGGAGGAAGGTAAAACGTTTGAGGTGACCCTTCAGAGACAAGATGTACATCTTCAGGGTGGAAGTCCTCTCTGTTAAACAGAATTGACATCTGGCTCTTGGGTAAGATGGGGCAGGGGACATTATAAATAAGTAATCTAAAATAGTTAGACAGATCCAAATTAAAGATTTGTCAACAACAGAGGGTTTAAGCCTAGTGTGAAGGAAGAGCAATTCTCATTAAATATATCCCTTGGCAAGCCCTTTTTCAAATATTAGAATAAAAGTGGCTGAGGGGAGGGAAACACCTATACCCACAAATTCAACTCATTTAGTAGTAAACAGAAAAAAATGGGATTTTATGAAGCAAAACAAATAAGGCATTGCCCTGCATAACCAACAGTCTGAGCTGGTGCAGACGTCATTACAGCTCCCTCGAGGTGAATGTAGTTGAAGGCCCCAGGCCATGAGAAGTAGGACTTGGTTATAAGCTATGTTCAGCCTCATTAACAGAGCGTAGCAAATGGAACGTGTGATAGATTGCCCCCAATCTCCAGGAAAAAAAACAACAAAAAACATGAATTCTGTGGAAAGAAACATTGATTCTCTGATGGAATGAAACTGGTGGTTCCCCATAAAATTGGCAATCAAGATTTTACGGATTTCTTAAAACTATGTGAAATACTTGCTCTAAAAGGAACGTGGAAAGTCGCTCCTTCGTAGATCTAATGCTACTTGAATTTATACATTGCACAATGTCGAAGAAAGGCTCAAAGATCTCTGGGGGGTTACAAATTGCCAGCAGAGAAGATGTCTGGAGGCAAACAAAACACAGTGCTGTTCAACTAAAAGAAATTATCCTGCTTGACAATTCAGCACTATCTTTGATTACTGTTTATGCTTATTCGGGAAAGATGACAGACAACTTGAATATGCTGGATATTCAAGAATAGGCTTTAACATTATCAGCTAAGCAAACACCGTTAATTCTCACCTGCAGGCATTTTAGACCAGCCATCCCACCTTTAGTACACGATTTTCCAAAAATATAACAGATGAGGAAATATCTGAATTCATTCTGTGAAAAAGAAGGCATAATCTGTGCAGGAAAGTCTTAAGAAAGTGGAAGCACTTTGAACCAACCACAGATACTGCTCATGGTATTCTAGTAACTTTCAGCTTTCATACTGTAAATATTGCGTACCAAATATCGCTCCATTTGAGTTAATGCTAGAATATCCATGCCCATGCAAATCAAGGTTTTGTAAATGCTATTTAAGTCACAATATTTATGTTAGAGGATATTTGTGTAAACAATATTTTTATACACAACATATAAATATAACAATGCAAATCACATTCCGCCATATGTAACCTTCAAGGACTTATCCTCCACTTTTGACCTGTTGCCCATGAATGTGTGTGTGGAAGCAGCTGCCAAATATGGAAATTAACAAAGATTCATAACAGTCAGAAAAGTTTACATACTGACGCCACATCTCAAGTAGTACTGAGACAAAATGGAAATTTGAGCAGACATTTCATGACCACTGCAGTAGTAAAGAAGGAGTTCCTACTTTCACTATTGACACTGTATACAAATGATTTATATACGCTGCACACTCTCAGTAGCAGAATTCCAAATTCCTTTACAAATATACATCAATGGTGGACCCCGGGGGGAGCAAAGTCACAGACTAGTCTTCCTCCGGGGTCTTTCGCCCAGGGAGGGCCAGGCTGGGGTCAGGGGGTGGGGTTTGGGGGTGGGTATAAGAATGCAGGGGAGGAAGGTGCACTCTGGTATAATCGGGAGGGTCAAGTTAGGAAAGGGGAGTCAGGGAAGGTATAGGGCCTAGAGAGTTTTAGGGTTTGAAATTAGAGGATTTTTGCGGCGGGCCCACTGGTCGGTGGTGCTTTTTGGAGGCGTTTGAGCATGCGACGATCCGAGCGGTGAGCGCGATGTCGGACGTCACAGCGGAGCAGGTGAGGAAGGCTTTGACGGTGCTGGGACGCGCTGGCCGGGAGAATCTCCTCTGGCCTGGCGTTCTAGCGGGGGTGTGGGTGGGGCTAACTCTGGCTCTGAGGGTGGCCTCTGCGGGTGTTGCGGTGGCGGTGGTGGGATGTATGGAGGAGCCACCACCGCCCGGGAGAGGTGCGACTGAGAGGGGGCGGGGCACGGCAAAGAGAGAAGCGACACGCGGAGGAGGCGCAAGAGCCTGCCTCCGCGTCTGGATGTGTGCGAGCGGGAGGTGGGAGGGCTTGTGAAGGCTTATGCAGCCTGGAAGGACTCTGTGGTGCGGGTTGCCAGGCCTGAGTTCATGGAGAGGGAGAGGGGGGAGGGTGCGGGGCCTCTGCCAGGCATGGAGACTGCGGGTAGGCCAAAGCAGCAGGCTGAGGGGAGGGGGGTGGGCCCTGGGGGCGATTTGCTGGCAGTTGGGATTGTTGGGGACAATTTTGGACTCGAGGAGATTGGGGGTCAGTGGGAGGATGCTCCCATTGACCTTTCTAGGAAGTCCCGTGCGAGAACCCCTGTGCAGGTGGGGGGCGCTGTAGAGATTCCCTGGGCGGTTGAGGAGGTTAGGGGGAGGGGGGCACCAGTCAATTTGGTGGGTTGGCCCTGGTGTGGGGGCGTGGGGGTATTGTCCTCCCCTACTTCCCAGGTGGGAGGCCATGCCGTTGGAGGACAGGATCTGGGAACAGCCCCTCCTGGTGCAGGAGATGGAGGCGCGCTGGGCGGAGTCAAATGCGGCCAGGGGTGGGGCGGTTTGGGAAGGGGAAAGGTGAGCAGAACAGGAGGAGAGGGACAGGGATGCTTAGGGCAGGTGGGAGTGGGTAGGTGGCAAGGTGGGGCCACAGCCTAAGATAGGGATAGCCAGGACGGCTTTGAGGCCAGATGGTGCCAGAGCCCGCCCAGGTTGGAGCGACCTGGGTGGTAGGGGGGACCCAAGCTGGCAGAGGTCGGCAGAGTTGCGGGTGGCATGGCAGGGCGCAAGACGGCCTCAGGACGCTGGCTTGAAGCTAGAGAGGGGTCCACGGCGGCCTTCCCTCCAGTGCGGGAGTGGGGAACGGCATTGTGTGTGGCAAGGGGGAGCGGGTGTGGGAGTGAAGTCGAGTAAGGGTGTGAAGAGAGCGGTGCGTGAGGTATTTTGGATGCCTGTGGATGATGAGCTTGTGGTGGAGTTGGACCATGACATGGAGAGTGAGCTGGAAGAAGGGGAGGTGAGGAATGACGATGACAGGACGGGGGTAAAGAGCAACAGTAAAGTTGGTATTTTACAGGGAACAAAGAAGATGAAGGGCAAGGCGAAAGCTGAAACCACCAAAGCCAGCAGTTCCAAAGGACGGTCGGGAGAGGTGCAGATGGCCTTGACAGGTGAGGGGGCATGGTGGGCAGCTTGGGACGGTGGGCAAAAAGGGGGGAGGAAGAAGGCCTGCCGGTCAGTGGGTGTGGGTGATGGGTCTGTGAGGAATGTGGTGGTACAGCCTCAGGTTGAATCCAGTGGGTGTGACAAACCGGATGGGGCAGGTAAGATGATGTCGATGGCGGGCGTTCAGACTGACAAGACAAAGGGAAGGAGGACAATGGTGAGAAGAGTGAGGACAAACACCCAAAAAAATTGCCTTTAATGGGGTTGGCTACGCCACTGGGGTCACATTTGTCAGAGAAGACTAGGAACAGAATTTGAAAACACGAATATGTATACGTGTTTAAGTTGTTGCACAGGGAGGTACAAGCGAAAGAGGGCTCTAAGGAGGAGGAATGGGAACTAACGAGGAGACCCAGGGTTCCGGTGAACATGGAAATTTGAACATCTGCGTTTCTCATTTACGCTAGTGTTTACTGCGAGAAACCCCTGGATTTCTTCGCTCAAGCAGACTTGAGGGTGCTTTATGCCTCGGTGGACGATGCGATCCGCCTGGTGAGGGTGTGTGGGCCGCGGGCAGAAATTGCGAAGTGCAATGTGAAATCTGCCTTCCGCTTGCTGCCGATACACCCTGTGGATTTCTCGCTCCTAGGGATGCAATTTGCAGGGCCCATCTATGTGGACAAGGTTTTGCCCATGGGGTGTGCGATTTACTGCGCGCTGTTCGAGATGTTTAGCACATTCTTGCAGTGGGCCTTTAGACAGATCAGCGGGCATCGAGACGTTACTCACTACCTGGATGACTTTCCCTATTTGGGGAAGGCGCATTCTGGGGGTTGTGGTAGGGCCCTGTTGCAATTTCAGGAGATGTCGCAGCATTTTGGAGTCCCCTTGGCGCCCGAGAAAACGGCCGGGCCGAGCTGTAGCCTGACGTTCCTGGGAATTGAGCTGGACTCCATGCAATGGATAGCTCAACTCCCTGACGCAAAAGTGACGGAAATACAGGCGTGCCTCTTGTGGGCGGTTGGGGAAAAGAGGATCGCATTGAGGGTGGTGCAAGAACTGCTGGGTTTCCTGAACTTCGCTTGCAGGGTGGTGAGGGCTAGACGGACGTTCTGCAGACGGCTTGGCATGGTCATGTTGGGTGCAGTTTTACCACACCACAGGGTCCGGATTTCCATGGGGGTCCGGGCGGATTTGAGGACATGGCGGACTTTCTTGACTGATTTCAATGGGGTGTCACTGGATTTTGAGGACGAAAGGATGGCTTGGCAAGTGCAAATATACTCTGACGCACCAGGGGCAGCGGTTTTGGGATCTTTTGGGACGGCAGGTGGTGCGGTGAGGTCTGGCCGGCTCATTGGGTGAAGCAGGGGAGGAGCATTGCGTTTCTGGAATTTTTCGTGTTGGTGGCACTGGAGGTGTGGGGGTTCGAATTTCAGAAATAGTCACTGCTGTTCCATGTGGACAACATTACCGTGGTTGAATTGGTCAACCGACAGAGGGCAAGGGATTTGAGAGTGCTGCGTTTGTTGCGGAGCTTCATGCTGAAATGTCTGAGATTGAATGTTGTTTTCTGAGCCAAACATGTCCCTGGGGCGAATAATGACATTGCGGATGCTTTGTCTCGTTCGCAGTGGCAGCGGTTCCGGCGATTGGCACCAGGAGCGGATCAGTTCAACACTGAGCTGCCGGTCAGCATCTGGGCCTTGTGGGAGTGAGGGTGATAGGCCTGATGGAGAAATCTATAGCTGATTCCACAAGCGGGACCTACAGACTCGCATGGGCTGAGTTTGGATCCTTTATCGGATGGCCTGGGGAGTCGTCATTTGGCGACCGCTCAACTGTGGAACAAGGAGTGTTGCAGTTTGTATTACATTGCATTGACAAAGGACTGTCTTCTGCGACGATTGCGGGGAAGTTGGGGGGAGTGTCTTTTTACTGTTGTTTATTTTTTGGATTTGACCCTACAAAAGATGTGATTATAGGTAGGTACTCAGAGGTTGGGGTAGGGAGAGAGGGGGGGAGGGGCGTTAAGGGAAGCAATTACGTTTGACTTACTGGTCATACTGGTTGAGACTTTGCCGCTCTGTTGTTACGACGGTTTTGAGGTTATGATTTTCCGTTTATGCATGGTATGGATGTTTTTCAGGGCCTTCCGGGTCTCCGAGTTGTTGGGGACGAAGAAGGTGAGTGACAGGAGGTACGAGGAGATCAGGTTGGATGTGGGTTGTCTGGGGATTTGGTTGGGGCAGTCTAAGACGGATCAGTTGGGAAGAAGAAAGTGGGTTTGGTTGTGTGAGAACGGTTGTGGGGGTGTATGCCCGGTGGTTGAATGGCAGAACTTTCTACGGACCACAAGGGTCATGAGTGGGGACATTTTTTGTCATGGGGGGAAGGTGACGGCGGCGCAGTTATTGGCGGTTTTGCGCATGGCATTGAAGTGGTTGGTTTTGTATGCAGCGGCTTTTGGGACACATTCCTTCCGTATTGGGGCGACGACGGAGGCAGCACGTCTGAGATGGTCTTGGGATAGGATTCGGCAGATTGGGAGGTGGAAGTCTAGGTGTTGTGAGCGGTATATCCGTAAATGAGGGTACTTGGCCTGGCGCGTTGCCTGCTGGGGGTGGAGGGGAAGGGATGTGAAGCTTTTTTGGATGTGTTACTAATGCCTTTTTCTCGGTATAGAGTCAAAATATCGAGTTTTTAATATCGACTAGACATAATATCGAGTAAAAAATATAGAATGGACATAATATCGACTAGACATAATATAGACTACCAAAATATCGACTAGAAAATTTTAATATCGAATAGAATGGACATAATATCGAATCAAAAATATAGAATGGACATAATATCGACTAGACATAATATAGACAACCAAAATATCGAATTTAAGGTAAGTTAATATTATTTATTATTTTTTGTGTAATATAATTCTGTAGCGGGTTGTGGATTGATAGGGGAATAGGGTGGGAAGTAATTTAATTATAATTAATTAAATATGTTATTTTATTTATTGTTATTTATTTAGAATTAATTGTTAATTAATTATTAATTGGTAATTATTTAAAATATAATTGGTAATTAATTTTAATTGATTAATGAATATATTTTATAAAATTTTTAAATATTTTAATTATTTTGTAATTGGTATTAATATTTATGTTATTTATATTTATATATGAAGTATTTACTTTCCCTACTATTGCACTCACTGGAGTGGGAATAGTAATTTTTACTAAAAAATAAAGTGAAGAGGGTCACAAGGGGAATGTTTAACGACCACAACACCTCAAACCCCTACAAGTACTAGAAAAAACACGAAGAGGTGCCTGGTCCACAAGGCTATTTGTGTGTTGTGTCAAAACTAGACCCGAGTGTCCATCAAACCACATATATGAAATAACACTGGGCTAAAAAGTTCCCATCAGCCCACCCAATGGCGGAATATCGTCATGTGGGGTACAGGTCATAAATCCAGATCTCGCCCAACGCACCTACTCCTACCAGGAACTTGGAGCCCCAATGTTAGCTGGCGGATATCCTATCATACGTTCTTTCCCAGCGTTTTGTGGGAAGTTACCTCACCTCGCCCGGCACCCGCTCGGGGAGAAGGAGGCCCCGCTCTGTCCGTCGGTGCCTCTGGGCCACTCGGACGCTGGTAGGAGTAAATCAATATACTTGTACAACTTTATTAGCATTATTGTTCTCACATCTGCAGTTGCTATTACTAACTGGTCCTGAAGAAAGCTTGGACACTTGGTCCATTTTGAGCTGAAACATGTCGACCCCACTGCACTGCGCCATAAGATAGTTATTATTTTAAACTATTTGGCGTTGTTTTATCTTGACCTTAGGACAATACTTATTAAACTTATTTTTTGTCCTATGAGCCAATTTTATCCTCACTTCATTTTCACTTTACTTTTTTCACTAGCACTGCACTCCATCAGTACCATCTGAAAAACACTGTGGCCTAACAATACGGCTTCAAAATCCATCTCCGCATCATGACCAGGTGCGTTGGGCGAGATCTGGATTTATGACCTGTACCCCACATGACGATATTCCGCCATTGGGTGGGCTGATGGGAACTTTTTAGCCCAGTGTTATTTCATATATGTGGTTTGATGGACACTCGGGTCTAGTTTTGACACGACACACAAATAGCCTGGTGGACCAGGCACCTCTTCGTGTTTTTTCTAATAGTAATTATTACCCCTACGCTATCCAACGCTTTCCCTACTGTTGCACTCTCTAGAGTTGGAATAGTAATTTTTACCCCTACGCTATCCAACGCTGTCCCTACTGTTGCACTCTCTGGAGTAGGAATAGTAATTTTTACCCCTACGCTATCCAACGCTTTCCCTACTGTTGCACTCACTGGAGTGGGAATAGTAATGTTTACCCCTATGCTATCCAACGCTTTCCCTACTGTTGCACTCTCTGGAGTTTGAATGGTAATTTTTACCCCTACGCTATCCAACGCTTTCCCTACTGTTGCACTCACTGGAGTGGGAATAGTAATTTTTACCCTTACACTATCCAACTCTTTCCCTACTGTTGCACTCACTGGAGTGGGAATAGTAATTTTTACCCCTACGCTATCCAACGCTTTCCCTACTGTTGCACTCACTGGAGTGGGAGTAGTAATTTTTACTCCTACGCTATCCAACGCTTTCCCTACTGATGCACTCTCTGGAGTTGGAATAGTAATTTTTAGCCCTACGCTATCCAACGATTTCCCTACTGTTGCACTTACTGGAGTGGGAATAGTAATTTTTATCCCTACGCTATCCAACGCTTTCCCTACTGTTGCACTCTCTGGAGTGTGAATAGTAAATTTAAACCTCTCGCTATCCTATGAAAAAAATATTGTATATGTTTTGTTAATAATATATCTCTCTCTATATTTATATATATATAAATATATGTGTTTTTAAATAAAAACATTTTTTTAAAGTTACAATAATTATTTATTAATTTTAAGTTTATTTAATTCTTTTAAGTATGTTTAAATTAATTATATTTATTATTATATTACTTTAAAACTACTTTTAAGATATTTAAAAAATTCGATATTTTGACTGTCTATATTTTTTCCTATATTTTGGAGTCGATATTTTTGTACTTACCTGTTTGTAGATAGGAAGTCGATATTCTGGCATTCTATATTTTTACCTCGATATTTTGGTAAGTCGCTATTTTGACTGGCGATATTCTGTCAGTGATCCCTTTTTCTCACTGTAGGTTGCGTGGGTGGCCCAGGGGCCAAGACGGTCACATGGATCGTGGGGCATTCGTTTGTGCACTGGGCCTCCAAGTATGCAGAGCAACAGATGCATGGCCGTAACCTGGGACTCAAAGGACAACAGCATGAGGTGCATTGGTGGGGAAAAGGGGGATGCAATGGGGGGCACTATTGCCCTGGCTCACGAAGATGGTGCCCCAGAAAGGATGCCCTGATTTGTTAATATTACATTTGGGTGAGAATGATCTCATTCGGCTGTAGGGCTTGGCACTCTTACAGCTGATGCAAAGAGACTTGGAGGTATTGAAACAAAGACTTGCTGGGACCTGCATTGCATTGCATGGACTGAATTTGTTGCTCGGAGAGTCTGGAGGGGGTCAATCAACCATGGGGCTGTTGAAAAGGCACAGAGAAAACTCAACAGAGCGATGAGGGTTTTTGCGGGGAGAAGGACATCAAAGTGATTGCTCATACTGGACTGCGACTGGAGGAGCCACTACTCTTTAGGGATGACGATGTGCATCTTTCGAGGCTGGGGAAAGCATATTACATGATGGAGATAAGAGATGTGGTCATCAAGTTGTAGAATGAGGTGATTTGGTGTCACAGGAATGCCCGAGTACTTGGGGCGAAAGATGCACAGTTCAATCCCGGGGAGGGGGGCAGGTAACGACCCAAAAGGGGGGTTCCCTGGTTGGCGGTACTTGGGATGGGTGGGGGAGTCACAGGCGGGCGCACCCATCCCTCGGGGTGAGAGTGAATGACGGGAGGGCTGGAGGCGTGAGTGTAATGCCAAGCGATACCGGGGAGGATGCAAGGAGACATCTGAAGAAATGGATGAAGAACGGAAACGTCTTGGAGTGGAATGAGAGGTGAGTTTGGAGTGGGTGAAGGGAGTGAATGGATGAAGAGTTGATGTTGGGGTTTGTTATTAGTTATTTGTTGTTATTTGATTATTGATTATGTTGTGCATCCTGGTCCTAATAAATGGCCTTTTACGCTTAAGACATCAGCGTGGTCTGTTTATTGCGCGATGGTGGGCCCCGGGGAAGCAAAGTCGCAGACTAGTCTTCCCCCGAGGGGGAATGGAGGGCCAGGCTGGGGTCAAGGGGTGGGGTTTGGGGGTGAGTATAAGAATGCAGGGGAGGAAGGTAACTTCCTTTTCCTGCATTCTGGCATCATCGGGAGGGTCAAGTTAGGAAAGGCCACCCATCCACCCCACAGTTACTAGGGTTCTGGAGTAGGGTTGGCAGAGCGTGCCAGTTTAGGACGGGCTGCAGGGTTGGCGGTACTTGGGGGGTGTAGGAGTCACTGGCGGGCGCACCCATCCATCGGGGGCGGAAGAGTGAATGATTGGGGGGGCTGGAGGCATGAATGTAATGCCAGGTGATACCGGGGAGAATGCTAGGAGAGATCTGAAGAAATGGATGAAGAACGGAATGGGTACTGGAGTGGAATGAGAGGTGAGTTTGGAGTGGGTGAAGGGAGTGAATGGATGAAGAGTTGATGTTGAGGTTTGTTATTGGTTATTTGTTGTTATTTGATTATTAATTATGTTGTACATCCTGGTCCTAATAAATGGCATTTTATGCTTAAGACATCAGTGTGGTCTGTTTATTGCGCGATAGCTCACTGGCGTAGCGAAACGTGAGGAGTCCCACTGCAAGGTACGTGGAGGGGCCCCCTCCTGACTCAGTCAGGAGCTCTCCGGCCAGAGTACTGTGCTGAGCCGGCCCCTTGGAGCTTGGAGGACCCCGCACTGCGGGGGCCAAGGGGGCCTGTGTTATGCCACTGCAATAGCTCCATTTCGATCATCTCAACCAAGGGAGTAGCCAGAAAATTAAAATACCTCCACTTGAACCCTACCTCTATTCACACAGAGCATATGAGGCAAGGAAACCTTACCTCCTTAGGAGAGTTACTTTCACCCTTTAATCGTCTATCCATTGGTATACACATCCATCCGTATACACATCCATCCATAGATCCACATATGAATCTATCCATACTTTACTCCATTCCCCTTTCCCTTTTCCCCTTCTTCTATTACTAACCCTTCCATTCATTCACCCTATAACCTGTCGATTTTGTTGCGCTTTCATCCATCCTCTCACCTTTCCATCCATCAATCTTTTTACATTTTCTTCCTAATTTCGTTTATCTTCCTTTCATCCTGCCTTTCTTCTCAGATTTTTTCTTTCCTCTTTCTATTTTATCTTTCATCATTACTTTTTTTCTTGCCTTTCTCTCATGCTTACTTTTTCTATTTGACGCTCTGTGTTTCCCCTATTTATGAGATTTCATAATTAGTTTCTTTCTCTTTCTCCTTTGCTGTGCATGTCTGTCCACATCTCACAATCCTCTGTCATGTATTGCCTAACAGTATGATTCATGAGTACTTTGTCTATAGATTTTCAGATATAGGAGGCTCATAAACAACTAATTTTCCCAAAAAGAAGCGAAGCTAGAGGAGGTGCCTTCTGTAGTGATGACACAGGAGTCAGTTTAGGAGAAATACGCCTTTATTTGTAAAAGACCGAGCTCACAGAAGCGTGGTCCCTCCAACGCCAGCCACAGCACAAATGAAAAGGAGGGGCTCTTGGCCCCCCTGCCCGCATGGCGGTGCAGCGACCGCTCCCCTCCTTCAATGCTCTCGGTGGTGGGGCGTGTCCTCTGGGGCACGCCCTACCACCGATTGGCTGGCGCCCTCCCTGACCCGGATGGCGTTGAGCGACATCCGGGTCGGGGGGCGGGCTGCAGGAGGGGCTGGGAGGGGGGGCGTGCTGCCCCCCCCCTTGGGCCCCCAGGAGGATAAAGAAGCGGGGAGCGCCCAGGGGACTCCTTGTTGCCTGGACGCTCCCCCACACCGGTGGTGCCCCGCGCTCGGGGCTGAATGGGTCATGAGACAGGCGACGGGCCACCAGCAGGTCATGCATTACCTAGATGATTTCCTTTTCTTAGGGGCGGCGGGCTCTCAGGAGTGTGCCTGGGCATTGCAGGAATTTTGCGTGCTCATGCGGGCTTTTGGGGTCCTGCTGGCGCCAGGGAAGACGGTCAGCCCGTCCACTTGCCTGGAATTCCTTGGTATCGAAATTGATTCAGTGAAGGGATGCTTCAGGTTGCCCAGGGACAAAGTGTCTAGATTCAGAGCAGCGCTTGGTCAATGCATACGCAAAGACAAGGTGTCATTGCAACAGCTGCAGGAAGTGGTGGGGCAACTGAACTTTGCCCTGCGGGTCATTCCAATGGCACGCCCATTCTCACGCTCCATTGCCCAGGCTATGAAAGGACTACGGGAGAAACATCACCGCACGAGGTTGTCATCTGAGGTTCGCCAGGATATGCATATATGGATGGCATTCCTGGAGGATTTCAATGGCAGGGTAGTGTGGTCCGGTCCCCCCGCCACATCAGCAGAGTTGGGTTTATGGACAGACGCTGCTGGTAGTGTGGGCTTCGGCGCCATCTTGGGATCCAAGTGGGTCGCCCAGCAGTGGCCGGAGGAATGGAAAACATGGGGTCTGACCGCCAATATTGGCTTCCTGGAACTCTTTCCAATATGGGTAGCCTTGAAGGTCTGGCCGGAACACCTGTGTAATCAATCAGTGGTGTTCTGGTCTGATAACATGACAGTTGTGGAATGTATAAATCAACAGGGGGCACGCTGCCCCTTCATACTGCGCCTGATAAAGGAGATTGTGTTACAGTGCTTTAGATGGAATGTGGTTTTCAGAGCCAAGCATGTCCCAGGAATTCTCAATAATGCTGCTGATTCCCCTTCTCGCTTTAAAATACAGGTTTTCAGGGAACATCTTCCTGCAGCAGACCCCTCGCCAGCGCACTTCCCGGCAGTACTTTGGCAGATTGGTGCCCCAGATTACAGGACCTCGTGGTTGCTAGCCTAGCGCCCAGGACCAAGACAGCTTACGAAGGGGCGTTTTTGTCTTACCGGGCTTTCTTGGGGCTGGAATGGGAGGCTAGGTGGGCACATGAGGACAGCTTTGCGGCCTACCTAGAATCGATGCATAGGGAAGGGCGCTCAGTGGCGGCGGCAAGCAGACATAGGGTGGCGGTCTCCTTCTTTGCGCAGGCTAAGGGCATGCGGGACCCTACTAACAGCTTTATGGTGCGCAAGGCTTTAAGGGGTTGGCGCCGTCTTCAAGGTCACGCACCAGATGGGCGAAGGCCCATTGGGTTAGCTCGGCTGTAAGCCTTATTGGGGGAGCTTCACAGTGTCTGTAGCTCCGAGTGGGAGGTACTTCTGTTTAAGGCGGCATTTTCCCTGGCTTTTTATGGGGCTCTGAGAATTGGTGAATTAGTTGCAGGGTCAAAAGGAGATAAGTTGGGCGGCCTACAGTGGATCAGTGTAAAGATCAGAGAGGATACTATGTGGGTGACAATTCAGAGATCAAAAACTGACCAGGAATCTCGGGGTCACACCATAGTGCTCCACCGGGCCCGGGCCAACCCTTGCTGCCCGGTTTCTCACGTGGAGTTCCTCCACAGGCAGCGAGAGGGCACAACGGGGGGTGCACTGTTGTGTCACGCCAATGGTACACCATTGACCAGGTACCAGTTTAGGCGAGTCTTGGAGCTGACAGTCAGACAGGCTGGTTTTGATCCCAGGGAATTTGGCACTCACTCCTTTAGGATTGGGGCAGCAACTGAAGCAGTAGCGAGGGGTCTCCCAGTGGAGAATGTGAAGAGAATAGGGAGATGGTCCTCTGAATGTTACAAGCGATATGTACGAATTGACATGTTGTGACAGGATGGTGCTCACGCCTGGTGTGTTTCTGTTTTTTTGCAGTTTCTCAAAGCTGTGACGCAGGGGAGGAACTCGCCGCCGGGCGTCAACAATCTACACAATCGCAGCACAAGCAGCACGAAGAGCACAGGAAATTGGTGACTTGGATTGTGGGCCACTCTTATGTGAGGCGTGCTGAACATGTTTTTCTTTCAGGAGACCGTAGGAGCAGGGCGGCGCAGAAGGGGTTTCATATCTAATTTTTCGGAAGAGGGGGTCTGTGCCTCAGCCAGTTTAGGAGCTTCTTCCAGGGACTCTTAGCTCAGCAGCCTGCCCCCCGTCAGTGGTGATACTTCACCTGGGGGAGAATGATTTGGCCAAACTAGGGAGGCATCCATTTTGAGGAGATCATCTCCACTGCAGGGTGGGTGGCTAGGATTTGCCCGGGCTACACAGTAGTATGGTCGCAACTTATCCCTCGGTGGCAGTGGCGAGGGGGGGACTCTGTCAGGGCGTTGAATCACTCGGTAAAGAGGATCAACACACAGTTGGACAAACTATTCCGAGCCCCCCGGTTGCAGACGATTCCACACTGATGTATCTGGGGAAAGCAGTTCTACCTGGGGTACGGGGTACACTTGACTGAGGCAGGGAATGTCCTGTGGTCTAATAATCTCTGGGCTTGGTTAGAGGGATTTGCTAAGTAAGTCAGTCCCTGTTTAGGTATAGGATGGGGGAGGCCAGATCGTCGGTTAACAATGCTGGCCTGTGGCGGTAAGGTCATGACCGGTGAGCAGCTATTTTAAGGTCTGAGGGGGCGGGCATCATCCTATGGAGGTTCCCGCCCAGGGGGAGGGGCCATTGGCCCCTCCTAGAACTTCAGGGGCAAGGTAACTGGTGCTTCAAAGGGGCGTGGGTTGGAGGAGTCACGCTTTCCTTAGGCTGGTAGCCACCCCGCGCGCGCATACTTATGACGTCGACAGATGGCGCTGAGTAAGGGCCCTCCTTAAGTGGGTAAATGGAGTTCACGGCGTGGACCGGGTAATTACCGGGCCCGGCTGCGCATGCGCACATCTTGGGGTGAGGCGCAGCTAGTAGGACCTGACACCGGTTAGCGACCTTGCAGAAATGTTAGTACAAAATTTCAGATGAGGATGTTAGATTCGGTTAGGAAACAATCTGTATTAGAGTTTTTGTTAAGGATAGTCTCTCACACCTGTTGACAATCATGTATCTAATGTCCTGCTGAATTTGTATAAACTGATTATCGTACAATTAAAAATGTATTGTTTTATATCTTAATAAATACGGCCGGGGGTTTTTGCGACCCCCCCGCCTTCCAAAGATAACCATGTTTCGTGTCCGTGTTTCCAGGGGTTGGTGAGGTCATAGGGAGGGGGCGGCAGCCAATCACTGACCATGTGAAAAGGGGGGGCTCTTGGCCCCCCGCCCGCATGGCGGTGCGGCGACCGCTCCCCTCCTTCAATGCCTCTCGGTGGTGGGGCGTGTCCTCTGGGGCGCGCCCTACCACCGATTGGCTGGCACCCTCCCTGACCCGGATGGCATTGAGCGACATCCGGGCGGGGGGGGCGTGCTGCAGGAGGGGCTGGGAGGGGGGGGGCATGCCGCCCCCCCCTTGGGCCCCCGGGAGGATAAAGAAGCGGGGAGCGCCCAGGGGACTCCTTGTTGCCTGGACGCTCCCCCACACCGGTGGTGCCCCACGCTCGGGGCTTCTTGTTTCCCCACCCACCATCCCTGGAACAATGCGGTGTCGTATGCATTAGTAGTCTAATTCAGTCGGTAATTTGCTGTAATGTTTGTTAGGCCAATTTTCCTATGCTTAGAAAACTGTTTGGTTTTGTATTTTGCTTGTGATGCTTTCTGCTAGGCCTTTTTTCCCCGTTTTAGTCAATGGTACTGTATTATGTTATTTGTTGCTATGGTATTTAGGCCTTTTTTCCCGTTTTAGCTTTACGGTGTTATGCGTGATGTTTACTTAGTCAGGGTAGCTGTCCTTTAGATTTTTTTCCCATAGGTCGTCGTATTTATTAGGTATGGGGCATGCGGTAAGGTCATGACCGGTGAGCAGCTATTTTAAGGTCTGAGGGGGCGGGCATCATCCTATGGAGGTTCCCGCCCACGGGGAGGGGCCATTGGCCCCTCCTAGAACTTCAGGGGCAAGGTAACTGGTGCTTCAAAGGGGCGCGGGTTGGAGGAGTCACGCTTTCCTTAGGCTGGTAGCCACCCCGCGTGCGCATACTTATGACGTCGACAGATAGCGCTGAGTAAGGGCCCTCCTTAAGTGGGTAAATGGAGTTCACGGCGTGGACCGGGTAATTACCGGGCCCGGCTGCGCATGCGCACATCTTGGGGTGAGGCGCAGCTAGTAGGACCTGACACCGGTTAGCGACCTTGCCATATGGCCAGAAATGTTAGTACAAAATTTCAGATGAGGATGTTAGATTCGGTTAGGAAACAATCTGTATTAGAGTTTTTGTTAAGGATAGTCTCTCACACCTGTTGACAATCATGTATCTAATGTACTGCTGAATTTGTATAAACTGATTATTGTACAATTAAAAATGTATTGTTTTACATCTTAATAAATACGGCCGGGGGGTTTTGCGACCCCCCGCCTTCCAAAGATAACCATGTTTCGTGTCCTTGTGTCCAGGGGTTGGTGTGGTCATAGGGAGGGGGCGGCAGCCAATCACTGACCATGCTGTCGTTGGTGGAACCCACGCGCACAGTAGGCAGTGGAACAGAACCCTGGGGAAAGCTCCAAGAGGAAAGAAGCACTGCTAAAGGCACGTGCACCATTACAATATCCCCCCTCACTTCTACCCAAAAGTCAAAGAAAACAGAAAGAAGAGAGAAAAAACAAAACACAACAGAATGGGAAAGAAAGAAGTGGAAGTCTGAACAAAGTCCTTCAAATAACGAGGAACTCTCCTCAATCGTACACTTTCCACTTGCGCACCTCGCAAGCCTCCTCTTCCTCCCACCGCACAGTCTTTCATGGGGCAAAAATATGTCGATACACCTTGAACAGCATTGCGACAGCTTATGCGCTGAGTTCAGATTCCTCACTGAAAACGGCTGGAGGATCTTCACAGCAGGGAAGGCACTTAACTCCGTCTCCTCACCTCAATGTGAATCGCGGCACCCACGCTGCAAACAGGCTCCTCACCTCGACTCAGCTGTTCCGCAGTGTCTCACAGTCAGAGCCGATTACCATTTGAAATCGATGGTCCCTCTCGTTCTTTCTTCGTAACAGCCACAGGACACTCACGGGACCGCTCTGTGACTCCGTTGATACTTCTTAGACAAACACCACCTGTGGCTGGCAAGCGTCGCCAAAAATGTGGTGATGACACGGGAGTCAGTTTAGGAGAAATACGTCTTTATTTGTAAAAGACAGAGCGCTCACAGAAGCGTGGTCCCTCCAACGCCACCCACAGCACTCACTGCAGTACCCACGCGCACAGTACACAGTGGAACAGAACCCTGGGGAAAGCTCAAAGAGGAAAGAAGCACTGCTAAAGGCAAGTGCAACATTACAACACCTTCCTATCTGTATCTAGGGATAACTTTTTCTAACACCTTGACTGGCCTAGAAAACCATGCAAATAAAGCACTACGATTATGTGAAGCATTATATTGTGCAGGTCTGTGTTTTACACAAAGTCTCAGAAATACATTGTCATTGTACATCAAGAAAGTCGCCCTGGAAATAGTGAGAAGGCAAATAGCAGATGGTGCAGAGATTTGGGGAGTTGATAAGAACGCAGTAGAGAGGTCCCATGAAAGGAAATTATGGAAGAGGCAACTCCATTCACCCCAATACATTTCTACAAAAGTCCTTGAATTGGATATTGGGTAGATTCTCATACAGGCAGATGCAAATGGACCCATATGAAATATGCAGCACAACGATTGGCCTCCCTTACCAATCAACTGAACGATGAGTCCTGGAGAGTATATGCAGGCCGTTATAAGACATCTAAAATCCCAACTACATGGAAAATTGAAGCGAAAACACCCTGGGCCTTGACATTGGTATTGTTATCCAAAAGATGTGGGTTACGTCTTCGAGAGCCATGATGAATTCAGTAATAAAGCAATCCCAAATATTGGATTTGTAAAGAGTGGATAAGACTATCCCCCTGGAATGACTGAGCATGTTTGACGTCTAACCCTAATCTGCAAGCGTACTTAATGAACATAGGGAGACCAAAATTACATTAAATGTTTGTGCTTGCAAGGAGGTAGATTATCTGTTGTCACAGTAATAATGATGGTAAAGTTGACATTGCAGTGCATAGTATAGTATTGTATAATTTGTAATATGTGGGTTGCAAAGAGATTACCCCCACAGATAGCAAGCAACACTATGTAGACTGTGGGGTTGGAAGGGTGTAGATTTTGTTTTGCCCAAGAGGGAAGTGTTTTCATGTCAAGCGTGATCTCCACTGATGCAGATATTATGTTATGGATGAGACACCTGTTATGTGATGGGTGAGATTATGTGAGGGACAGATGAGTTCTGTTTTAATTCTGTTAATTTGGGTCCTGCTTTTTTGGGGGAATTAGTTAAATTCCTTCTCATAATTTTGAATATCTTTGGGTACGGTTTTTACATCGTGGGGGTATTTTAGTTTCTTCCTCCTTTAACTTTTGGGTGTTTCTGCTTTTATTTCAGTGTTTTATTTTCTTGTTCAAAGTATTCCAGATGAATTTGGTGTTGTAGGAACAATCTTCTTCAATTGTCTACTCTTCCCATTTGGGTTTTTTCGGCACGAGTTTATCTAAGGTGCCGTTGTTGTCCTGTGTCCTGCCGCCATTTTGCCAGTCAGCGTACTTGCTGTTGACAAGTAAGAGGCAGGAACCTCTGAGTGAGCTGATGCTCAAAAGGAAGCCACGTCAGGGTGGTGTGCTGAAGGAGCACAAAAGGCAAGCCCCACTGTGCTTGTCCGTGTCCATTCCATGTCCAGTGCCAGCCATGCTGCCGGTTCTCTTTTTGAGCAACACAGCTCCCTCGCTTGCTCTGCAGCAGAAATAAGGTTCTTGGTAATAAGCCATGCTGTAGGATTATCCTGGATCCTGCAAAAGTGATGGCATCTCTATCCTGCTTTACATGTAGGCAGATTATAAAATGTACAGAGAGGCATGCCTTTTTAAAGGAAAGGAAGAGCCTAGGCCCTAACATGAGCACCTTGTGACAACTGCTATAACTACAGAAAATTACAATGATCTAATTAATGTCAGGTCTCTCCCTAAACATGCTCTGGATATCCATAGTTTGTTGACAGACAGAAACCTAGGACCGATTCACAGAACTAATTTAAGACAAAATCCTAAACTTACTACCCTTTTTGTATTCACAGAAGGCACTTACTCATTTCAGTATTCACAGAAGTTAGGAGTCCAACTCTGGCCCAGAGAGGCCATTGACGACCAACTACCTCCTAGCTCAGATATCTGGGAGAATTGAACTCGGTCTGTCCCTTGGTTCTCACTTTCTTTGGCTCTGGAGCGCCTCAACTGTAGGTAATCTGAGCAGGCCTGGAGGGCCCGTTCTCTCAAGTAGACAGAACCCTGTATAAATCTGCCTTAAAAAATACCATACAGCTATCACAGAAGCCAAGAGGCTGAAGTTTGCTGCTAAGGTTGAATCTGTGCATAATGATGTGCTAGTCATCTTCCAAATTTAAAAGGATTTCAGCCTGCGCTCCTGATCTTGACTATTCGAAAGAACTCTGACACACTGGCCTGTTTCTTTGAGCATAATATGATGACTATCTGCTCCAGCCTGAAGTGTGTCTGGAGGTATAGAGTGAGACTACTCCCAAACCACTTATGTGCACAGGAAAGTGAATGGAGCAGCTAACTGGTTGGGTGGTGACGGCAGCCTCGGCGGTGGCCCCAGCACCAGCAGCACTAGGACCAGACAGTTCATCAGGCCTCCTCAGTACTTTCCCGGCACTGACGAGATGAAGACTGCTTTGTCGTTGCATCATCTTCCAGTTGACACCTTAGAGAACACCAAAGGGGTAGGCAAGTATTACAGCTTTTATTTGCACATTAATGGAGGACAAACACCTACACCACAGGTACCGTGCAGGTACCCTGCATTTTCTGCAGATGTGTCAGGGGGATCCTATCTTCCACCGTGTGCTAAACCTGCTGCTTAATCTGAGCCAGTAGTTGCTGGTAAGGCCACCACCACTCATTTTTGGGAACTGCACTTATGTTTCTTCATTGAACGTTTTTCGAGAGAAAGAGAGGCAACATATACAAAGCGAAAAGAAGGAGACAGGGAATGATGGAAAAACCATCTCAAAGGGAGAAGCCAGGAACCCGCAAGATGGAGATGAAGGTAGATTTCAGACTACGCGGCCTTGGTATTCGGTGCGCCAGTGGTGGCCGCGGGCTTCTGAGCAGAGCTTTGGGCACCGGCACTTATTCTTTACACAATTAAGCAATGGGTAAACCACAAACTAATACCTTCTTTATTGATTACCATAACTGAATGCTAAGTCTTCTGTTGCTAATAAGCTTGGTTTCACGACTGCCACCCTTACTGAACTCAGTGATTGGTCGGTCCTATTTTAGAAGCTCAAACAGAGGAGGCAGTCTTTCAACCAGGCAGTGTCTCTGCTAAGGTATTCAATAATACTACAGCTAGTTTTAATCCCAATGTATGCCTTACAGGCACAGTTGGGGGAGAAAAGGCTAATATGTGGCCGCTAATTAGGAGAATTGCACCTTGCTACATACATTGCTCCTTATTTCTGCGGTGAAGAGTGATTTGAAATAGAGGGAACTGTGACTCGCATGGCTCACATTGATCAATCAGACAACATCCATGATTGTTGCAAGCTCAGGTTTAGACCCAATTCTCATCAGAGGTCCAACAGGCTCTTCAAATACTGATTTGAGTATAGTTAGTATCTGATAATTAGCTAAGATATTTATTTCGGAATATTACCTCCTGAACTAACAACATCATCCTAAAGGCTAAAGGTGAGGGTAATGAGTTAATTAGAAAGCAGAAGAAAGTGTTGTTACAAAAATATTACCTCAGGGGCAGAGTAAGCACCTTACCTTGAATGTGTTATAAAAAAAAGAATGAAAAAGAGAAACTAAAACACAGACAAAAGGACTCCTTGAGCCTTTAACCACGCTCCAGCCTCTGGAGAATACTCAAGCTCTATTCTAAACACACACACTTTGCCAGAATTCCCATCTCGTTAGTTCAGGACGTCTTGAAGGCCATTTTGAAAGTCAAGGTTACATAAACTGCATCCTTTCAGGTTCTCAGTGCTTTGCATCGAAGCCCTGAAGTAGAGGGGGCATTAATAACAGAACTGCCCCACCAGATTATTATTATTATTATTATTAAACAGATTTGTACAGCGCATAGCTGCCCTAGCAACAGGGCGTCCCAGCGCTAACTCTGCATTACCCGTACAGTGTAATAACCTGGTGGGGAGATGAGAATTACCCTGGGAAGAGCCAGGTCTTTATGAATTTCCGGAAAGATAGATTATCTCTAAGCCCTCTAATAGCTGTCGGGAGGGAATTCCAGAGTCTCGCCGCCAGAAAATTTAAAATAACACCCACCAGCTCTGGCTCTCAGAACTCTGGGGGGTACATACCAAAGCTTGGTCTGCTGATTGCAGGCAGCGTCTTGGGACATACTGTGTTAGCAGGTCAGATGAAACCGGGGGGGGGCTTGTTGAGTTAGGATTTTATGGGTGGCAATTGCAAAAACAACAAGTGATGGACTGAATGTGGATCAATGTCACACACTCCCCCAGTCAAAAGATCTGGGCCCAAATCCATCGTTTTTTTGCACTCCACACCACCCTGGGTTAGACAATGGCGATATGCAAATCAGCTCTGACCCTGTTGCCCCATGGGAACAGTCCAGTCCGAACTACAAAAGCCATGTCCTTCCCAGAACGGAATCAAGCATCCGAGGACCGGACCGGTTTCGAGGTAACACCTCTCTTCAGCCCGGCTAGCTTGACTCCAAGTGGTGTGGAGTGCCTGGGACCCACGTCTGGGCATCCCCAGTACACTTAGAGCGGTAATTGCAAACACAACAGTGATGGACAGAATGTGGATCAATGTCACATTTTATGGGTGACGCATAAGGTATTACACTGAATTATTTTTTTCACTGGTAACCAGTATAGTTGTTTTAGTGATCTAGACAAAGAAAATGTTTTCGGCAGCGCCAATAGGGTGCGGGCTGCTGCTTTTTGTATTCTCTGGAGGCGCTGAATGCAGGATTTATTTGCAGCCAAATAAAGGGAATTGCCATAATCCAATCTTGATAGGATTGTAGCTTGTATTATAGTCTGCCGGACTTTGGGCTCGAAGAAACCAAGTATGGGTTTTAATCCTCTCATGAGCCCAAAGCAGGTCCCTGCGACTACTTTGGATTGAGTATCAAAAGAAAGACCTCTGTCAAACCAAAAGCCCAGGTTCTTAACCATCTCCTTATGCAGTGGTGCAGGTTTTAGTTGATCTGGCCACCACTGTTCTGACCACATCTCACTGTCTCTTCCGAACAAGAGAATTTCTGATTTGCTGGCATTAAGCTGCAAGCAGTTTGTTGTCAGCCAGTTGGTGACTGCCAGCAAGTCATTCTTAAATTTGATAAGATTGTTTTTACAGTTCTTGGAGAAGGTGATTACTAATTGGGTGTCGTCGGCATAGGAGACCAACAACAGCCCTCTACGTTTTGCCATCTCTGCCAAGGGTTGAACATAAATGTTATAGAGCACAGGACTCAATGTAGATCCCTGTGGTACCCCATGTTTGATTGCTGAAAACTGGGATTGGTAGGGTGGGACAATGACCTGGAAGGTTCTGCCTTCTAAGAAGGAGCGAAACCAGTCCAAAGTCAAACCCTCAATCACTATTGCCTGTAGGCTGCCTAGAAGTATTGCATGTGAGACAGTGTCAAAGGCGGCACTTAAATGCAACAGGATTAAGGCCGCAGACCTTCCTTCATCAAGGTTACTCTGGATTTCTTCTGTCACTGCTAGTAGGGCAGACTCCGTACTGTGACGGGCTCTGAAATCATTTTGCGAGGAATCCAGTGTGGCATTTTCCTCTATGAACTTTGTCAGAATGGTATTGACATGGGATTCAGTGACCTTGGCTAAGAAAGGAAGTTGGGAGATGGGCCGATAATTACATGGGTCAGAAGGATCTAACATTGCCTTCTTCAAGAGAGGTGTCACTTTAGCGTGCTTCCAAGCTAATGGAAGGCACACTGAGGTCAAGGATAAGTTAATCAGTTCCCTAGCTACTGGTAAAATGTGGCTGCGAAATAAACAAAATTGAGCTGATTTCAGTGGATCAGCTAGGGAACCTGATTTAAGAACACTAGCATGTCACTGGAAGCTAAGTATTTAAGATTCTTATGGTGCGGGCCAACTTTTGTTGATTAGAGGTTGTGGTGTGAATTGAAATAACTAATAGAATATTGAGAAAGGTGCAATTCTATATAACGGTATCTTGAAGAAAGGAAAGCATTTTATTAAATATGCATTTTCTTTTTGAGAGACTATGAACAATTGCACAAACACTTGGTGCATTACGTATAGATTTGGGGCATAGTTATAAAAATCTCATGCAACGCAGAGCGACAAACAAAGTTGCTGCGCTGTGTCGAATGAACCAGAGAGGGCTGAAGAGCAACATTTCTGCTAAGTTATGGAGCTCTTCGGCTCTCTACCTGCACTTGTACATCACACATAGAAAGAGGAAGTAACAAGGAGAAATACATATATTTGTGGTATGAGGATGGAGTCTTGCAACCTCATTAATTGGAAGGCTGTTATATACAGAAGCATCCCAGTTCCACTATATTGCCACTTTTTTTCTCTCAGGATATTGGTTAGTATACTGAGTTAGTGAGGGAAATGATAAAGGGTGAATAGATTAGCCACATCATTGGTGTTGGACAACTAGGAAGATCCAACTAGAAATCTAAATGCCTGCATCAAAAGCCTTAATTCGCAGCATTCTTTCTCCTCCTATCAACAGTGCCCACCTCCATTGCCTGATTTGATTGACCTGGAGTCTCACTGCCCTCTTTCCTCTTATTTTTGAGCTTTGCTAAATTTCTTTAGAGTGTGAAGCTTCTCTGCTTTCTACAAGCACTCTATATCAGTGGTTCTTAACTTTTGGTCTGTAACACCTGTTTAGGCAGTCTGTGACACCTACTTAGGGGTCAGCTGCTATGCAGACTTTTAAATATTAGTAGCCAGATAATAAAGTGTAAATACATAAAAAAGCAAAATAGTAAAAATTGAACAATGTTAAACACTCTGGACCCAATTACAAGTTTGGCGGTCTGAGGACTGGCAGACTCGTGATGGCGCGGCGGTGGCCGTCCAGCCACTGCTGCACCGGTGTTTTGACTGCCCCTTACGAGTTACTAAATGAACTGACGAATTCTCCACAATTTAAATTTCGAACATTACCAAACAAAACAGAAATGGTCTTAAAGTATATTGAGGGGTGTCTTCATTGTCAATTCTCCGATTTTTACTCTGATATAATATGGAAGCACATTACACAATTATTTAGAATTGTCGCGAAAAACAATGCAAATGACTGCCCGTAATTGTAACCTGTGGGAGATCGCCGCCTCGTACTTCTAGGACGCTGTTGCTGGGTCTGCGGAGAGGAGTGTTGCCACCACTGACTCCCGCCATTCCCTGACGACGCCGCAAGGGGAAAACTATTTCTCCCAGCACCAATAGCGGCGCACACGCCGCGTAGATCATCAGGAGGCGCTGAAAAGGGGGCCAGGGCTCCCGCAGCGCTGGACATTTGTGGGCGTGCCCGGGAAAAGCCCGGGCCAAGGGCGGGCCCATCCGAGCCCGTCAGAGCCAGGAGGAGACTGGGATGGGCCACCCCCCTTTCATCGAACTTCTTTCCTACTGGTCAGTTCTCTTGTTGTTTTTTGCTGAGTGACTTCGAGTACCTACTATGAGTGCTATGAGTAAGGGTAAACGCAAGGGGGGGGAGGACCAGGGATGGTGGGCACATTGGATGCGTTTTGACATGGGCAGAGTCTGTTTTAGTACATGAAATAGAGTTGACAGAAAGGAGACTCTTAATAGATCCTCATAGAGCCTCCTTGAGGGTCCTTCCACATCCTCCATTACTCACCCCGGAGTCTGGCGTTGTAACCGAATGTACGCCCACGGTAAACCCTTCATCCCATGACCACACCAACACCCCCCGCAAAGACACTTACTCACCACCAAAAGTCATTACAACACGTTGGTGGGGAGGGAATAACAAAAAAAAAGGAAGGCCTGCCCAAAACCACCCACCAGGTATGCAAAATTGCTAAAACAGAAGCAACTGCCCTGGGAAGTGAGGGTGGTTCTACCACTGTTAGAAGCGGGGTTACTAAAAGTCAGGTACCGAATGATATTAGTAATCAGGAAGATGTTTTAGCCAAATAAGAAGAGAAAATTACAGTTATGCTGAACCCCACTGTTGACAAAGTTGTCCAGCATAGATTTAAGATTAGCTAAGATCGAGCCACACCTTCTTCGCACAACCCCTATGGAAAGTGAGGGTGTGTCTGACAGATTGGTTGGCCCAAGACAATCTAGTGTGCCAGAAGCTAATATCTCCACTGATGTGGCTGGCCGCCGCACCCTCACCTAAGCGAAGGTTCCCTTCCCTCGGTAAATCTATAGAGCACACATGAAGCCCCAGCCCAAGTTACCCCTTGTAACGAACAAGTAGAGTGTGAAAACTGAAGGCCGTCATCAGATGGTGTAGTGAGTGCTAATACGTTTCTCCATCTTCCACAAGAAGCTACATCCTATACCATCATTTTATCGAATGTGCCAATACTCCCCCCCCCAGTGGCGATGAATATTGGTCATCACTCAAAAATAAGGCCCTCCATTTGTTGAATGTCAGAACTGGTCTGGGTAACCCTTTATTTAAAGAATGTAAAATGATTCGTAGAATTCCCTGGGTAGGGAAAACACCAAAAACCCTTAAAGGAGACTGTGTGGTTCTAAGCTTTGGATCCCAGTGCCTAGTAAGAACTATTCTAGATAGGGCTGGGTCGGGACACCTAAGCAATGAGAATATTAGTATTCTGCCGCTAGGCTTCTTCTACAGGAATATTCCATCTAATGTAAAAAGAAGAGATGATCCTAGGAATGCAGTGCCAACCCCAGGACTCTGCGATTACATGGTTCCCACCCACAATATATTTGAGCTTTTCTCCAGTCTCGAGGATATTGATTGACTAGGTTAATGTATGGGCAATAATAGGCCAGTGCCCCTCACAGTTGAGCCAGGTGAGGGAGACTTGGCATTAGGATCTAACAATTTAGGAGATCCCTCTCCACTAATACCGAATGGTGAACATGGGGTTAGTAGCTAAGATGTTTCTTTGGTGGGCAGGGGAGTGTAGCTTTAACCCTGATGGCAACATTTTGAATGTAAGGGTAACTGGTCCGTGGAAGCATGTGATACTTGCAATTCGCTGGGTAATGACTGTAATCAAGGTGCTAGTGTAGGACTCATACTAGCCTCATGGAATGTAGCGGGTCTCCAGCAAAAAACTGTTTCAGCAGAGTGGTCCGCCTTTATTGATGGCCATGATATATTGTTTTTCCAAGAGGCCTAGGCGCTGGAGTATGTATTTCGACAAGGATACTTAAACTTTGCCAAGGTTGCAGAGGGTGGGCAGCGTGGTAGACCAATGGGGGGGACTCAGGATTTGGCTTAGACAATATAGCCTCTATAAGGCGGAGGAGGTTTATATTAATTCTAGGGATATCCTTATAATCAGGTTACAGATGGCGAATGTCCCAGACCTTCTTCTTTTTAATGTCTATTCAAGGGGTTTGCAGGGTGGGAAAGCTTCTGCTACAATAGATATCATGGATAGATTTTTAACCGAACATAGAGGTGATAATAATTTGATAATAGCTGGTGATTTTAACTGTACGTTTGAACCCCTGGATCTGTATGATGTTGATCTTAGTGTAGAGGAGGATGTTCAGTGGTCTATTCCTTCGCTGGATCTTCCCCCAATAAAAAAATGGACAAGAGCAGCTTTACATCTGAAAGTGCTCTGTTTGGAACAGGGCGTTTGAGCCGTCAATGTGAGATCATTCTAAGATAAGCAGGTCTAGCATACTTTTAGCTCCGGTCTGTGTAGTATTCGTATTGACTATTTCCTGCTCAATAAGGAATTTTGGTCCAATCTAACTGATATGGTGATCTGCGAACGCAAAGAGAGTGACCATAATCCGTTAGTGCTCACACTCCAACCCACATGTTTTCCTAGTGGTATTGGCATGGAACCAGGAAAAGATCACGTGGAGGCCCTAATGACAAATGATATGAGAAGAGTTAGATGGGCAAATCTGATTAACAAAGAGGAGCACTTGATTCAAATGAGTGGTTTGATGGTCAATGCATTGGGTACTCTACAGTCATGTGTTTCTCAGGAAGAGCTTAATACCATGGCCATGCAGGTCCATGAGGAACTATTTACTAAGCTAAAAGGCTTTTTTATTACAAAAGCAAACAAAACTCTGATTCGGGTCTAAGGCTGCAGCATGGTATGACACATCATGTCGTACAAAATATAGAACCCTAGCTAGGTCAATCAGGTCACAGAATAGGGACGACATCCGAAGTACCAGGGCAGAGTATAAGGCAGCCCAATATCATGCCAAAAGGGCCTGGGATGAACAACACTGGTCAGAATAGCTGAAGGCCTGTTCAGGGAGGAATATGACTACCTTCTGGCACCTGGTGAAATGGGGGAGTGGGGCACCAAGTAAGGTGCCCACAAACTATGTAGATCCAGATCAGTTGGTATCACATTTCAAAGGTCAGTTTGCATAAACTGGGAACGATTAAGAGAGCTTTGATATGCCACCTCCCACATCTACACTGCACTTCACTAACAAAGATGTGGAACATGCTTAATCTCTAGTGCCCAGAGGCCCGGGCCCGATTGTATTCCCGCTGACCTGTTCCTTTATGATACTCAGAACTGGGCTCAATATATCCAGCTACTTGTGAATGCTATCGCAAGTGGAGCTTCTGTGCCCAGTACTCCCCATAATATACAAGAAAGGGGACCGTTCACAACCCGGTAATTATAGGCTGATAAGCCTTATAGACTGCATACAAAAGGTGGCGGCTAGGCTAATACTGAACAGAATCCAGGCCTGGATAGAGGATTGTAACAATTTGTCTCCTCTCCAGGCAGGTTTCCGTGCATGTACTAGCACCATAGATCAGGTGTTCAGGTTTGTAGGAACTGGGGTCACCAGTTCCCCAGGGGTAGCCTGACACGAGCAGGTAGGCACCCGAAAGCTCAACTGTTAAGTGACCACACAACACACACATCCACTGAGACAATAAATGCACTCAATGATGGAGACCACACCAGTAAGTTTGATTAAAACAATGAGCTTTATCTAAGATCAGGTTCACGTCGGGTAAATCATTTAGAGCAAATCAATCATAGCAGCAATAACTCATCTAAGGCAGTTCCTCAGATGGGAGTAAAGGGAGCAGTTCAATATCCAATATAACACGTCGCAATAAACATTTCATTAAAGAGATGAGCTTGTCATTACCCAGCAATAAGCAGTTCATTAGGCAGACGTAAAAACTCTTTAGAGATTAGGCAACCTCTCCTTCCCGTAAAGATAACCATCTCATTATGGAAGGCACACATTCCATTAGGTCAGAATAACCATTTCACTAGAAATCAGGCAGGAATAATAACATTTCCTTACTCAGGAGTCATCAGGGCATTAAGCTGACTCATTCAGCAGAGGTAGACCCTCCATTAGCCACATGAAGCATTTAGCACTTTGGGCCAGGGGACCGTTAATCCAGCACCACAGCGGTACTTTCCAAGGACCTGTCTAGGGGCAGGCTAGCACCACCGTCCCCCAACGTGAAGTTAACTTCAGACAAATTCAGGCCCCAAATGGCTTACAGGATTCTGGCCCCGTCCCAGGGCAATGAATGATTAAGATAGCAATGTCTCAATAACCCAGTTCATTAGGGCAGTAGGGGGAACATTTCAGTAGGCAAACCCACCCCTTTCCTGATGCAGGACTAGACATTGCATTATCTCCGTCAAGCAAGCTGGAACATTTCATTGCCAGAGAGTAAACATCTCATTAGGTAAGGGTAAATCAACTCATCAAGGATGAGCATGACACTAGGCAAGAACATTTCATCTGAGGTAACAAGGGGTGACTTTTTGTTAGCTAACCGTACAAGCATATCACTGTAAGCATTTAGACGACATTTCAGTGCTCCAGAATGAACATGTCATCAGGCAAAAGTACTTCATCAAACCACAAATAACCCAGGCAACAGAGCCTACATTAGCTGGCATTTAGCTTGAGTAACCCCTTCCCTGTATTAGGAGTAAAACATGTTAGGAATCAGGCAACCTTTAAAAACACAGTAACAGACCCCTAGCCAGGGGTGCATTCTACTAGCCCCGCTACAGGGGCCTACCGGGGGTTCTGCCCAGTTCTAAGCCTTGTATGGGGCTAATGGGGGCCAACGGGGCCCAGTCACCAGTTTTCCCCAGGGAGGGGCGAACTCAGGGCCTCCCGGGGCCTTCCCTGGGGGTTTGCTGACTATTCGCCGTTAATTAGGGCCAACGGGGCCCAGCAACAGTTTCCCCAGGAGAGGGGCGAACTCTGAGGCCTTCTCCGGCCTCCCGCCCTCCTCCCCAGGGTTACCTGACTCTTCGGGTCCTCGGAGCCCTCCGGCAGTGTCCCTTCCTGTTCCCGGGACTGCGATGACGTTTAAGGCCCGGGAACCAATTAGGAGGCTTGTGCAAAGGGGACTCGGCCTCCGCGGCCAATGGTAGGGCAAGCCAGGTGGGCGCGTCAGTTGCAGCAAATGGCTGCGCGGCTGTGGGAGGGGGCGCGGCCAATGACGTGGCCGGGTGCTCCCGTCACGTGAGGTGAGTGATCTCGCTTCTAAGGCCTAGCGCGGCCTTTGGGAACTCCCAGGCGCTCTCCTCAGGCCTCGGGCCCGCCGCGGTGTAGTGCAGCAGAAAGGATGTGGCGGCGGATATTCCCGGCCTCGCGGCCTAGGCGGGAGCAGCGGCGGCCCTCTCCTGGTTCCGGGGGCCGCCGCTGCTCGGCGCTTGATGGTTCTGGCGCCCTTGGTAGTTAGTTTCTTGGTTCTTTGAAGGGGGGGTTGAGTTGAAGGCTGCTGACAGGATTCCTCAGCAGGTCACTGCAGGTGGTCCCTGGGTTTCCCCCCGCCAGGCCAGAACAGTGGGCTAGTTCAGTGTTCCTCACACAGCTTGGTGGGCAGCGCCTAAACCCGGTCACCCCCAGTAGTATAGGCTTGTGACTAGGGCCTACCGCCTAAATCTCCTGCGTAGGTTCCCCCAGGTCAGTGATGCCCCAACTGACTGGAAAGTTTCCCTCCTTTCTTTATATATGCCCAGGTCAGGTGACCACCCTCTAATGTGGGAAAAACAGGCTGCGCCCCTATTCTAGAAGGTTCCAGGAGTTTTCCTACTCTAACTGTGGGCACGCAAGGCAGGCTGGAATGGCTACAATGTTTAGGGGTTCCAGCCAGCTCTTGGCAACTAGGGTGCGCCTAAAAAGACTACGCTGCAGTAGCAGGGGTCAGTGGCAGCCATGTTGGGGGAAGAGAGCACCTGCACCTTAGCATTGATTTCAATATTACACAGGGCATCTCCACCTCACAGGGCCTATACAACTTCGTTACAATGGGGGGACATCCTGAATTAGGGGAGCGAAAAACAAAAATTTCAGGGAAAAGGGCCAAGTCCAACAAGGTTCATTATGATAAACAGGTGTGTTGTAGTACTTAGGGGAGGTACAATTTTGTCGACCTTAAGTCGGCTTTTGATCTTGTCCCCCGCACCAAGATGTGGCGAATCTTTTTGGCACTGGGTATGCCACAAGATCTTCTGGCATTCCTGATTAAGTTACATGCTGCCAACTATGCGCAGGTGAGATGGGATGCGCAGGGAGGTACTACCAAAAAGTTCCCTGTTGAGAAGAGTGTTACACAAGGGTGCGTTTTAGCACCAACTCTCTTCTCATTATATATTAACGGGGTAGGGCAATGTTTTGAAAATTATCCCACGGATGCTCCATCATTAGCCAGGATGAAGATCTCGTTGCTCATATTTGCAGACGATACTCTTATAATTTCAAAGACATGAAAGGGCCTTCTGTCAGGACCACGACCTTGTAGTCAATGTAGATAAAAGAAAATATATGGTCCTACAGAAAAACGGGACTATTAATGGTAGGGTCGTGATGAAGGAAGGTACCCTGAAACAAACAGAGGTTTTTACTTATCTAGGGGTAACCATTGGGAATAAACTAAGTTGGAAGCCTCATATAGATTTGCTCTCAGTCAAGCATGCCCAACTATCAGGAGCCCTGCTAAAGGAGCAGCGATTATCCCACACCAAACCTATTGCTCTGGCACTACAAATGTATTCCTCAAAGATTAGTGCCTTGATACTGTATGGTGTTGAATTGTGGGGTTATGCCAATATAGATTTATTGGTAATAGCGCAAATACATTTCTAAGATCATTGATTGGCCTCCTGCAATCCACCCCATTGTTGCCTTTGTTTTTAGATCTGGGCTGCTACCCTATTGAGGACGTTGCTCATTATAGGCCTGTGGCCTATTGGAGAAGGCTATGGGTTACACCGGAGCTTTCGCACTATGCCCAAGCCATAATGGAAGTTAGGGAGGCTGACGGTACGAGCAAAATCATGTGGTTAACCCCTTCCCTGCTGGCTCCATTCCCCTGCTGTGCTGGGGGGAGGGGGCACGCACAGTGCCCACATGCTCATGACGAGCTCAGCTCGTCATGGCATACGTCATGGCATACACCTCCCGCATGCTCATGACGAGCTTAGCTTGTCACAGGTGCATTGGCTCCCATGGAACGCTCAGCACAGCAGGGGAATTCTCCCAGCACCTGAGCGTTCCATGGGCCATGACGAGCTCAGCTCGTCATGAGCACCCGAGAGGTGTATGCCATGACGAGCTGAGCTTGTCATGAGCATTCAACGGGTTAAAATGGGTAAAGACTACTCTCTGTGATATGGGGCTGACATGTTTATGGACATCCGCAGCTGATAATGTATTTCCATCAAAAACTGAATTTAAGGCAGCTTTTTGGAATATGTTGGTTATGAGGCGATTTGCTGCATTAATGGGCCCCTCTCTGTCCAGAGACTTTCTCGAGCTCAAACATGAAGCGAAATATGAAGGGTACTGGGATTTGATCACTACCCCTAAAGACAGGAAACATTATCACCGGTTTAGGGTGGGTTCACTCCCTACTAATGTATTTACCAGCAACTGGTGCAGCACGAATAGTGGCAACTGTCTATTTTGTCCTAGTTCCCGCGCATCACTGGCACACATTTTGTTCGCCTGTCCAGCCTACAGAAAACCTAGGTCTAGATGGTTGAAACCAGTATGTCTAAATCTGGGGACCAGATCAAGTAGCGAGGCATTCAGGATTTTAAAAACGTTCACAAGAGAATATTGTGATTGCCGTCGCTAAGTTCCTGGGATGGGGGTGGGTGATTTGGTCAAAGGGGACGAGCTGCTAGTAAAGATATTAGGTACTATAATTTGTCTCCGGAAGTTCGCTTGTGTATATGTATTTTTAGTCTGATGTCAAAATGAACTAAATCTGATTACATATGAATTAAGGATATAGGGTTATAACAGGAAGCAGCCTTTTTGTGGTGAACCTTTTAGCTGGTCTGTTTTTTTGTTGTTTATAGGTATTTATTGTACAATCATGTATTTTAAAGGAAGCTGAAATTTAAATCTATGTAAAACAGAAAACCTCCAATCCCCAAGGGGGATTGGAGGTTGCGTCTTGGAGTTCTCTGGTACACACACACATATATATTTATATATATATATATATATATATATATATATATATATATATATATATATATATATATATATATATATATATATTTCATCACACAGGTAAGCCCCCAATTTGAGTGAAGCCGCAGGAAGATAAATTTCAGCACGTCTTTTATTAGAGACAACTTGCAAGCAGGTTCCAAAGCCAAGCACAGGCGTCAAAGTTCAATCCTTTGCCAGACGCGTTTCAGGAATAATTCATTTCCTTTCTTCAGTGGCATTATTTCGAAAGAGGCAGAACAAGGTTCACTGCGCACTGTTTTTAAATTCCAATCACCTGTCTCAGAGGGCGTGACAATCCCTATGGCCCTCTGGGCGTTGTAGTGCGCTGCGGTCTTCCTCGTGTGAGGCTGCTCGTACTTCCTTCGATAATTTAAAAATAATAGTTCCCAAGTGGGTAGAAGCACTGTCCGGGCATGGAACCTGCCCCGCTTTTCCGGAGTCACAGCGTGCATATGGTCAGCACCACCCTGTACTGGTGCTGGACTCGCCTTCCTTCCATGAATGCTAGCACCAACTTGACGCCAGCTAGGATCTGCAGAGAAGCAGTGGGCTTCACTCCACGACCGGACTGGCAGCCGTGCTAATACTTCATCACACAGGTAAGCCCCCAATTTGAGTGAAGCCGCAGGAAGATACATTTCAGCACGTCTTTTATTAGAGACAACTTGCAAGCAGGTTCCAAAGCCAAGCACAGGCGTCAAAGTTCAATCCTTTGCCAGACGCGTTTCAGGAATAATTCATTTCCTTTCTTCAGTGGCATTATTTCGAAAGAGGCAGAACAAGGTTCACTGCGCACTGTTTTTAAATTCCAATCACCTGTCTCAGAGGGCGTGACAATCCCTATGGCCCTCTGGGCGTTGTAGTGCGCTGCGGTCTTCCTCGTGTGAGGCTGCTCGTACTTCCTTCGATAATTTAAAAATAATAGTTCCCAAGTGGGTAGAAGCACTGTCCGGGCATGGAACCTGCCCCGCTTTTCAGGAGTCACAGCGTGCATATGGTCAGCACCACCCTGTACTGGCGCTGGACTCGCCTTCCTTCCATGAATGCTAGCACCAACTTGACGCCAGCTAGGATCTGCAGAGAAGCAGTGGGCTTCACTCCACGACCGGACTGGCAGCCGTGCAAATACTTCATCACACAGGTAAGCCCCCAATTTGAGTGAAGCCGCAGGAAGATACATTTCAGCACGTCTTTTATTAGAGACAACTTGCAAGCAGGTTCCAAAGCCAAGCACAGGCGTCAAAGTTCAATCCTTTGCCAGACGCGTTTCAGGAATAATTCATTTCCTTTCTTCAGTGGCATTATTTCGAAAGAGGCAGAACAAGGTTCACTGCGCACTGTTTTTAAATTCCAATCACCTGTCTCAGAGGGCGTGACAATCCCTCTGGCCCTCTGGGCGTTGTAGTGCGCTTCGGTCTTCCTCGTGTGAGGCTGCTCGTACTTCCTTCGATAGTTTAAAAATAATAGTTCCCAAGTGGGTAGAAGCACTGTCCGGGCATGGAACCTGCCCCGCTTTTCAGGAGTCACAGCGTGCATATGGTCAGCACCACCCTGTACTGGCGCTGGACTCGCCTTCCTTCCATGAATGCTAGCACCAACTTGACGCCAGCTTGGATCTGCAGAGAAGCAGTGGGCTTCACTCCACGACCGGACTGGCAGCCGTGCAAATACTTCATCACGCAGGTAAGCCCCCAATTTGAGTGAAGCCGCAGGAAGATAAATTTCAGCACGTCTTTTATTCACTCAAATTGGGGGCTTACCTGTGTGATTAAGTATTTGCACGGCTGCTAGTCCGGTCGTGGAGTGAAGCCCACTGCTTCTCTGCAGATCCTAGCTGGCGTCAAGTTGGTGCTAGCATTCATGGAAGGAAGGCGAGTCCAGCGCCAGTACAGGGTGGTGCTGACCATATGCACGCTGTGACTCCTGAAAAGCGGGGCAGGTTCCATGCCCGGACAGTGCTTCTACCCACTTGGGAACTATTATTTTTAAATTATCGAAGGAAGTACGAGCAGCCTCACACGAGGAAGACCGCAGCGCACTACAACGCCCAGAGGGCCATAGGGATTGTCACGCCCTCTGAGACAGGTGATTGGAATTTAAAAACAGTGCGCAGTGAACCTTGTTCTGCCTCTTTCGAAATAATGCCACTGAAGAAAGGAAATTAATTATTCCTGAAATGCGTCTGGCAAAGGATTGAACTTTGACGCCTGTGCTTGGCTTTGGAACCTGCTTGCAAGTTGTCTCTAATAAAAGACGTGCTGAAATTTATCTTCCTGCGGCTTCACTCAAATTGGGGGCTTACCTGTGTGATGAAGTATTTGCACGGCTGCTAGTCCGGTCGTGGAGTGAAGCCCACTGCTTCTCTGCAGATCCTAGCTGGCGTCAAGTTGGTGCTAGCATTCATGGAAGGAAGGCGAGTCCAGCGCCAGTACAGGGTGGTGCTGACCATATGCACGCTGTGACTCCTGAAAAGCGGGGCAGGTTCCATGCCCGGACAGTGCTTCTACCCACTTGGGAACTATTATTTTTAAATTATCGAAGGAAGTACGAGCAGCCTCACACGAGGAAGACCGCAGCGCACTACAACGCCCAGAGGGTCATAGGGATTGTCACGCCCTCTGAGACAGGTGATTGGAATTTAAAAACAGTGCGCAGTGAACCTTGTTCTGCCTCTTTCGAAATAATGCCACTGAAGAAAGGAAATGAATTATTCCTGAAACGCGTCTGGCAAAGGATTGAACTTTGACGCCTGTGCTTGGCTTTGGAACCTGCTTGCAAGTTGTCTCTAATAAAAGACGTGCTGAAATTTATCTTCCTGCGGCTTCACTCAAATTGGGGGCTTACCTGTGTGATGAAGTATTTGCCCGGCTGCGAGTCCGGTCGTGGAGTGAAGCCCACTGCTTCTCTGCAGATCCTAGCTGGCGTCAAGTTGGTGCTAGCATTCATGGAAGAAAGGCGAGTCCAGCGCCAGTACAGGGTGGTGCTTGTGGAAAAGTCAGCCCATAATGCACCTGATGCCCAGGCTGCTGGTGCAGGACGCCTCTTAGTTCCCATCTTGAACAATTACCAAATAAAGAGACGGGCGCTGGAAGCAGGAGAACAAGAACAGAGTTTTATTTCTCATGAGGAGAGCCTGTCATTTCGGACACTCGCATAGTGTCTTCAGGAGGTGCTCTAACAAGTTTCTCTGAGGCTTCGTCTTTTATACACATGTTTATGATGCACAAAACATTCCTTATTGCAATAAAGACGCTTTGAAGTAGGAAAAAGCATGCTTGGAATCCCAGCTTCAGGCCTATTCCCATACCAGTCGCTCAGATGTCATTCTCCCCTCCTGAATGTAACAAGAGATTGTGATCTCTCAGCCGGACATTCCTACAGGACACGAGGGCAGGAGGGGATGATCAGATCAAAGGGTTAAGATCGGGGACTTCGGCTGGTGTATCATGGTTTTGTTATGCTGCGCAGGAAAAGGGGGGGTGTACATCCACGAGGCTTGGTCTTAGGACTTGGGACCGGGTCGAAAGGCCAAGGGCAGTTGGGGGGGGCTCGTCAGCTGAGGGGAAGGGTGTTCTTGGGAGGAAATGGGGGGTGTGGGTCAAGCAGGAGGGTTACTTCTAGGGCAGGGTCACGCAGAGGGAGAGGGTCTTATGGCCGATGCATGAGCAGTGCGCGCGGGGAGGGGTGCCGGGAACAAACAGGCAGAGAGGCCATGGTGCCTAAAATGGCTGTTGTGTACGTGTGTGCATGGGTCTATGCTGGCGGGATAACACAGTCAGTGTTTAGCGATATCCGTTCTGCTTACAACAAGGGGTACAGTGAACACAAATGAACGCCGCTTATGTGCATATACATTGCCATTTTCAACAGTCGCCGCTTTTTTACATAAGCTAGTTCATTTCTATACAGTCGACACGATTGGCGGAATGCGGTACATATGATTTTACATTTGTTGGGTTATTCATACAAGTCTAGAGATCGGCATAATACTTAGTCGGGGTCAATCAAAAAAAAAGGTTCCGACACATTATAGAATCAGGTTCTGGCTTTCTCTCCGGTGACATCAAAATACAGTAAAAAGTGCTCTGATACCTTCGGGTCTTGTCAGTGCTATAAGAGACTTTTGGAAAACTAAATACATGAGTGACCGATGAAACATTTTTGAAAGAAATACAAAATGGTTGAGGGAGGAATTCAGTTCGATACAAGCAATTAGTCAAGGGGTGGGCAGAAAGTTCAGGAAGGGGGGTCTTTGTCACAGTGTCTTTTTAACAGAGTCCGTCTTCTTTCGTTGGCGCTGTTGAGCACCGGCGGTGGAGCTATAGGTCCAGCTCGGATTCATCCTTACGCGTTGCAGGGTGCGATCAGTCCTCTGCTGTTAGATCACAGTCCTGTTTCCTAACTGATCTTCTTAGGGGTGCCTCATGCTGGGCACCTGCGTGTCTTTCTTCTTCCGTGGCAAAACCTTATTCTTTCTGAATGTTGCTCTTCTTTTCTGAGTCAAAAGTTATGCGAAAAGGGTGATGTTGTTGAATAATCGAGGGAAGAGAGGGCGGAGTGGGATCAGATCATTGAACACACCAAGGGACCAAAGGAGCAAAGGATGACGAGCAGGCAGGCCCATCAGTCGGGCTCAAAAGGGACGGGGACTTCAGGCACGAGTGGGTCAGCAAATCGAGGGCTTCAAGGCAGCCCTTCATTCCTTCATCTGCCGAGTTTGAGAGTGGTGCCTCCTCCCGCGTCTCGTTGCTCTGCGAATCCACCTTTGGTTGCGGTCACACGTGCTTCATGATCTGTGGCCAGGCTGTGCGTCACGTCCAGCTCCTCTCCTCCGGTGATTATATCTTAGAATGGGTACAAAACAAGTTTTAGAAAAACTGGCAGGAGAAGACATTTATACATCTCAATTCCGTCCCCAATCCTAAGTGGGTGGGGGATATGTTCATCAGTCACAGTCAGAAGTCATCACTTATGGAGTATGTAGGAGGGCATTTCCACTGAATTCGTAAGCCTATTTGGCGTTCATTCGTGACGTACGTGGAGAGAAATCGGACTCCCATTGACAGTGTATTCTATCAAACTCGAAATCGAGTCCTTAGGTAGAGACTCGCCCTTTTTCTTTTTAACCCAAGTACTGACAATCTTACATTTCCCTTCGGGGTCGGCAAACTCTTGCAAGCAGGGGGGTTATCATCATGAGAGGGGGGCAGAGGTTAAACATGCTTTTCTTGGGGAGCGACGGTTAATCAAGGTCATCAATTACGCTTCGGGGATAGCTGATATGGAGCTGGGGTCAATCGGGAGAAGCGAGGACGCTTTGGACAGGGAGCTGGGGTCAATCGAGGGAAGCGAGGACGCTTTGGACAGGGAGCTGGGGTCAATCGGGAGAAGCGAGGACGCTTTGGACATCCGCACTTAAGTGCAGAGTGGTGAGGCAATCTGGGCATTGGGGATTGCATTTCTAACGAACTGAAAGACAGACAACCATTGACGTTATAGTCCCCCTATAAAAGGCCAGATTAGGGGACATCAGTCGTCTTACCTGTCCTTTCTTTCATTACCAACTCGGGTTCTATCGTTTTGCAGAAAGGAGAGGTAGTAATATGGCAAGTTACAATCGTTTTAGTTCCTGTCAATTTTGCCGAACACCTTTGTGTTCGAAGAGACCCAATTAGGTTTGTGCCGGTGAGGCACAACGTTACCACACAAGGGAGGAGGGAACAGGGGGACCCTCAGAGAGAGAGAGAGAGAGAGAGAGAGAGAGAGAGAGAGAGAGTCGTCCGCACTCTAAATGAACCATTCGGTACACGTATGACATAGAGAGAGAGAGAGAGAGAGAGAGAGAAACGTGTACAATAATGGGCCATTCAGTGCGCACACAACACAGAACAGCAGGAGGCAAGTAATACGGAAACACAAGCAGAGGGACGACGTAGATCCATACATTACGTGCACACAAACTCAGGCGGGGGAGACAGTACATGCATTATATACAAAAATCCAAGACAGAACATAGAACAGTTATTGGTATTATATACAAAAATCCAAGACAAAACATAGAACAGCTATTGGCCAAAATGATCTCTTCCTGTATGCTGCGCATCTTTAGCATCCTAAGCTCTTTTTACCTTTTTCTTCTCTTTTATCGTCGGCTGCCTTCACTGGTGGCTTTGGTTGCACACACTTATATGCCTTTGGCAATTGGTCAAGAACTAACCTGGTCGGGCTAATGTGTTTCCAGGCTGAGGCAATAGTGGGTGTCAGTTGCGAGAACAATGGGGCATGTCTATGAGGGTGCGAAAAAGGAGGTAGTAGATTTTAAAACACTGGCAACATTCCTAGTCCTCCAAGCGGAGGGTACTTGGGTAAACCTCACCTCGGAATATTCCTTAGACTTTCCCTATTTAGTTAAATGTAGGAATTTTATTCATTAGTGCACGTCATTCTTGGTTGTATTATTCGGGGTGCCAAGCGAAGTCATATTTTGTAGTTTCCGCTTCAGGCTGTCCTCCCAAGCGCTAAGTTCAGGGAGAGAAATAGTCATGGTTCGCTCGTCGTGTGTAGGTACCATAATCGAACCTCTTTTTCCCATCTCTTTGTCCGCTAGATCACCCTTTTCTTTTTCGTACTTTAATCGACGTTCCGATGTGACCTGCAGAAAGAGGGAAAAAGAAGGGGGGCGGGGGCAGCATTTTAAAAACACATCAGCGCGCATAAACTCGAAAAGGCTTTTACTTACTACATACTCGGGCTATCTCCACTGGACGCAGTCCCTGCCAACTTGGCGTTTAAGCCCAGGTGGACCATTTAGTGTGGGAGAGATGATTATCGGAAGCCTGTGGATAGCATAGGTCGCCCAAGTGTGGTATTACGGATCGTGCGCAAGGGGGGGGTCAGAACAAAGGGCAGTCGGTGCAAAGTGGGGGGCGAGCTCGTGCTCTCCTTTGAGGAAAATGGATAACCTACAGTGGTACGGGGTCATTGTCGTTCGTACTAGGGGGGTCAGGTGGCACTCCTTCGGGGCGACTTAGGGGCATTTTAAAACAACTTTCCTGATACAGGTAGCATATAAAGTATAGGCTAAATACCAGGATCTTTAGCGGTTGCTTTAGGCTGTACAAAAATGAAAAACACATACAACAAAAACCTGGACCATTCATATTTGCAATATTTCTGCGTACTATACTTTTTAACCCTTAACTAATCGAGCTGAGCCATTTCACCTGTATTTTAGTTATATCGGAAATAGTGGTCTTTTATTCGAAACTTACCAATCTACGCGTGACAACTACGTTTGCTTTTTCCAAGAATCTTTAATAAAAATGTCGGTGCATAAATACGGGCCTACAACCCCGTGGGCCGGCCACGGAGCAGGCTGGCACTGTACATGTGGGGATACTTATTAGTGGAAAACCTAATGGAGTCGGTGGTCGTTGATTTCATAATAAAAAGTGCGACAAGTACAATAAAATCATATCGAAACTTCAGTGTGAGCGAGTATCATAAGTGTTGAAATTCAAACTTTCAATAATCATGATGCGCCAAAACTTAACAACAATTCATTGTCCGAATGTTCAATCAGTACCCATCTCACTTCAATTCATTGTCCGAACACATAATCAGTACCCATCCCATATCAATTCATTGTGTTTAAAAACTGCATACATATTTCATGACACCAAGGCTGAGCAATCGGGGTACAACAAGGAGTTGAAAGTTTCATTTGTACCAGCGCCATTTTGGGAGCAGCCAGGCAGATCTAGGCATAGTCAAAATCTCCACCAACTCGTGGTTGGCCTAGAGGCTCCTTCGGCAGTCCAAAAGTTCCGTTAAAGGGCAACAGAAAGGATCGGCAGTATGAACCATCAGTCAAAGGGGGAGGGAGGCAACAATTTTTTCTACCGGGTCATACTGGGTTTTCACCGGAACTGATCCGAACTGTAGTCTGCAGGATTTTAGTCATTCAAACTGAGGCTGGCGCCAACATGGGAGCGCCGACGTCTCGCGGCTACATTTTCATCGTTCCGCGGGCAATCATGGCAGTCATTCCCCATCGGGGGTGTCTGCGGGGGTCGGGGGCCCCCGTGGCTCTTATAGAATCTTAAAAGTCGAGGAGAACACTTCTGATTGTGGGACTCATTTCTTAATCAACAAGCAACCGGGCCATCTCTTCACGCCGGGCCCGCTCCTGCAGGGTCGACCGCCATTTCACGAGTGGACGAACCCTCGTCGGGTGAGTGGAGCGTTGGGGGTGCCGCTTGGGGGCCTCCACCTGGGGAGGTGGGAGAGGCTCGTTCGCGCCGCCTCTCCCTCCCAGCGCACCCCACGCCGTTTTTCTCGGCGCTAATATTCATGATGGTCGGACCAGGCGATGAGAGGGGGGGGGTCGGAGGCATAGGCAAGACATCCCCCCCCCGCTGGCCTGCAAGGCGCCGCTTCAGGGCCGAACGGGGAGCTTCTACCAAGCCGTGGCTGGACCAGGAGATGCGAGGGGGGGGGGTCGGTGGCATGAGCAAGACACCCCCCCGTGTTGTCGCAGCCATTATTGAAGAAAGAAGAGGGGACGCCCGGATCCCGTCGGCCTCGGCTCCTCTTCTGGCCCACCTTATGCGACGACCTCCGGCCGACGGCTGGCAGCAGGACCCGCCCTACACGTGCCGAAGATCTCGTCTTCCGGATGGGCGTAGCCGCGAACCTGTAGCACTTCGGGAGTTTCCAGAAAGGGGGTAGGTATCTGCTGATTTGTATCTATCTCATGTTACCGTTATTGGGGCGTGGCAGGCGGTGGGACAGACATGTTTGGAGCAGTGAGGGGTGGCGAAGCCTGGTTGCCTCGTGGCCGTTGCGATGTCAAGCTTGGCTTCTTTCACCATTTTCATGTTTCCTATTACGGGCTTATTTCTAACATTTCTTATTTCTAGCGAAATCATGTGTTTTATCGTGAGCTATTTCTAACGTTTTCCTATTTGTTGCGAAATCAAAAACTCATCAGTGGCCTACTGATTTTGCTTTCTTATTTCTTTCTCTCTTTTTTTTCCTTTTTTTTTTCTCTTTCTAGCGTGTTTCATGCTAAAGTTTCTGTTAACAGGATACGGTGAATACTTCGTTATTGTTGCATATGTCCTTTTTATTAGGGGTGCCCTCTGGTCGTGCCAGATGACCTACCTCTAATAAATGGTCCGGGTGGAACTAGTTTACCAATCAGTGGGGAGTAGATAGGCCCGAGAGATTACAACGGGGGACAAAGGTCCGCATTACCTACCCTTCACTACTTGCAAAGATTAGACAGAATATTTCTTTTCTACGTTATTTGCAAACAGAGAATACCTCAAAAGAACTATTCCTTGAACAACAAATGTCCAGACAATCAATCAATCAGTGGGGAGAAAAACAGGCATGACGGATTACAACGGGGACAAAAATCTGCATTACCTATCCTTCACTATCTGCAAAGGGGGCAGAATATTTCTATTCTTCCCTGTTTGTAGACAAGGAATATCTCAAAGAGCAATAATCGATAAAAATCGATAACAAACAATCAGTGGGGAGAAAGATAGGCATGACGGATTACAATGGGGGACAAACGTCTGCATTACCTATCCTTAACTATTTGCAAAGAGAGAGGAACGTTCCTATTCATCGCTGTTTGCAAATAGAAAATGTCTCAAAGAGAACCAATACTTCAAGTACAATCAATCAATCAATCAGATGGATAAAGCCATCCTACCAATCTGACGTAAAGACGTCCTACTTAACCTTACCCGGACCGGACCGTGTGGGCAATTCTTCGCCTTCCCTTTTCCAGCGCCCAATCGTTCTCTTTCTCCATGTTTTTACCGCAGCATTCCTGTGGGATTCCAGTCAGGACAGTAGGTCACTTGAGAGAGGTCCGTTCGGAATCGTTGAAGTTCATTCAATCGGCAGCCGGACGAGGGCCCTCTCAAGGCAGGTATACTCCAATCGTTTAGATGTTCACCCCATCGTCTGGACCTCTCTTACCGGACCTTATGTCGCTGATGGACCCCGCGTTGGGACGCCAATTGTGGAAAAGTCAGCCCATAATGCACCTGATGCCCAGGCTGCTGGCGCAGGACGCCTCTTAGTTCCCATCTTGAACAATTGCCAAATAAAGAGACGGGCGCTGGGAACAGGAGAACAAGAACAGAGTTTTATTTCTCATGAGGAGAGCCTGTCATTTCGGACACTCGCATAGTGTCTTCAGGAGGTGCTCTAACAAGTTTCTCTGAGGCTTCGTCTTTTATACACATGTTTATGATGCACAAAACATTCCTTATTGCAATAAAGACGCTTTGAAGTAGGAAAAAGCATGCTTGGAATCCCAGCTTCAGGCCTATTCCCATACCAGTCGCTCAGATGTCATTCTCCCCTCCTGAATGTAACAAGAGATTGTGATCTCTCAGCCGGACATTCCTACAGGACACGAGGGCAGGAGGGGATGATCAGATCAAAGGTTGGGCAGGCGATAAGATCGGGGACTTCGGCTGGTGTATCATGGTTTTGTTATGCTGCGCAGGAAAAGGGGGGGTGTACATCCACGAGGCTTGGTCTTAGGACTTGGGACCGGGTCGAAAGGCCAAGTGCAGTTGGGGGGGGCTCGTCAGCTGAGGGGAAGGGTGTTCTTGGGAGGAAATGGGGGGTGTGGGTCAAGCAGGAGGGTTACTTCTAGGGCAGGGTCACGCAGAGGGAGAGGGTCTTATGGCCGATGCATGAGCAGTGCGCGCGGGGAGGGGTGCCGGGAACAAACAGGCAGAGAGGCCATGGTGCCTAAAATGGCTGTCGTGTACGTGTGTGCATGGGTCTATGCTGGCGGGATAACACAGTCAGTGTTTAGCGATATCCGTTCTGCTTACAACAAGGGGTACAGTGAACACAAATGAACGCCGCTTATGTGCATATACATTGCCATTTTCAACAGTGCTGACCATATGCACGCTGTGACTCCTGAAAAGCGGGGCAGGTTCCATGCCCGGACAGTGCTTCTACCCACTTGGGAACTATTATTTTTAAATTATCGAAGGAAGTACGAGCAGCCTCACACGAGGAAGACCGCAGCGCACTACAACGCCCAGAGGGCCATAGTGATTGTCACGCCCTCTGAGACAGGTGATTGGAATTTAAAAACAGTGCGCAGTGAACCTTGTTCTACCTCTTTCGAAATAATGCCACTGAAGAAAGGAAATGAATTATTCCTGAAACGCGTCTGGCAAAGGATTGAACTTTGATGCCTGTGCTTGGCTTTGGAACCTGCTTGCAAGTTGTCTCTAATAAAAGACGTGCTGAAATGTATCTTCCTGCGGCTTCACTCAAATTGGGGGCTTACCTGTGTGATGAAGTATTTGCACGGCTGCCAGTCCGGTCGTGGAGTGAAGCCCACTGCTTCTCTGCAGATCCTAGCTGGCGTCAAGTTGGTGCTAGCATTCATGGAAGGAAGGCGAGTCCAGCGCCAGTACAGGGTGGTGCTGACCATATGCACGCTGTGACTCCTGAAAAGCGGGCAGGTTCCATGCCCGTACAGTGCTTCTACCCACTTGGGAACTATTATTTTTAAATTATCGAAGGAAGTACGAGCAGCCTCACACGAGGAAGACCGCAGCGCACTACAACGCCCAGAGGGCCATAGGGATTGTCACGCCCTCTGAGACAGGTGATTGGAATTTAAAAACAGTGCGCAGTGAACCTTGTTCTGCCTCTTTCGAAATAATGCCACTGAAGAAAGGAAATGAATTATTCCTGAAACGCGTCTGGCAAAGGATTGAACTTTGACGCCTGTGCTTGGCTTTGGAACCTGCGGCTGCTAGTCCGGTCGTGGAGTGAAGCCCACTGCTTCTCTGCAGATCCTAGCTGGCGTCAAGTTGGTGCTAGCATTCATGGAAGGAAGGCGAGTCCAGCGCCAGTACAGGGTGGTGCTGACCATATGCACGCTGTGACTCCTGAAAAGCGGGGCAGGTTCCATGCCCGGACAGTGCTTCTACCCACTTGGGAACTATTATTTTTAAATTATCGAAGGAAGTACGAGCAGCCTCACACGAGGAAGACCGCAGCGCACTACAACGCCCAGAGGGCCATAGGGATTGTCACGCCCTCTGAGACAGGTGATTGAAATTTAAAAACAGTGCGCAGTGAACCTTGTTCTGCCTCTTTCGAAATAATGCCACTGAAGAAAGGAAATGAATTATTCCTGAAACGCGTCTGGCAAAGGATTGAACTTTGACGCCTGTGCTTGGCTTTGGAACCTGCTTGCAAGTTGTCTCTAATAAAAGACGTGCTGAAATTTATCTTCCTGCGGCTTCACTCAAATTGGGGGCTTACCTTTGTGATGAAATATATATATATATATATATATTTATTTAATATTCTCACCTCTTCGTAATATGTATTAACTTTTGTGATTTTATAAATCGAATAAAGTTTTTGGCTGACTGCACTACTGGGTATTTGTCAGTGCCGACCGTCACACTTTGGCACTATTGACAGGGAAAGGCAGCCTGCAAGCATGAGCTGGGGCAGTAGATGGGAAATGAGGAGGTTTAACCTACCAGCAAAATTCCAGCATTGTTAGTAAGAACAATTTGTGCACAAGTACCCCTTACGGTCAGTTTCTGTGGGCCGGAGCTGGCCCAGACAATCCCAGACATTCATCTCCCATTAGTCACTAATGCCTGCTTCTAGACAGAAAGTGCATTCATTCACAGACCTTGAAAGAATTCAGGGCAACATTAATTAGCCATTGTGTAGCCTGCAGAATGCCCTCTCTTCGTTTTTTTGTGGAGCGAAACTGAGCATTCAACTTAGGATACAAAACACTCCGGGCTTCATTTATGAGGTGCCTTGCGCCGCCGGAACGTCACTTTTTAGGCTTAATGCTGCCTCATAAATATTGTTTCTTTAACGCATTTTTCTGCATTAAGGGGGTGTGCAATGGGTGCTGCTGGAGGCATTCCCAGCAACATCCATGCTTTTTGACACTGCCCCAGATTTACGAGACATCGAAACTCTGAGGCAGTGCTAAAAACGTATGCCTTCCAGGTGAGGTGTAAGGGAGGCACAAGGAGAAATATCTTTATTTCTCCTTGTTTTCCCTTTTTCTATGTGTGCTGCACATAGAAAGAGGAACAAGCCTGTTGTGATTGTTTTTGTGCGGGAAGGTTTCACTTCCTGCTCAAAAGTAATCATTCCTGCAAAGTAGGTACCCTTGCACATGGTGTAAAGGTGCCTGCATTAGCCCAAGGCAACCCATTGTGCACGGGCGCAGGGGAAAAGGACAGGAAGATACAGCACATTCCTGCCCTTTTCTTTTGACGCAGGGCAGCGCAGCACAAAATCCCTCTCCTGTTATCTTCTTTACCGGATCTTCCAGGCCTGTAAGTAGCGCTATCCACTTCCAGATTATATCATCATTTTCAAACTGGAAATCTGAATCTAACAGCAAGAAGCCATATAACATACACAGATATGTATGGCACCCAGATATTGTGCAATTACAGCCAGAGGTGTAGCAAAATATGTGAGGGTTCCAATGCAGGCAGGGAATATGGACTCCGTGCACAATGGGTGAGATATAAAACACAATCATGATTCAGGTGCAGCGCCCTCCACCACCATGTGCCCTGGTGTCACTGCACCTGCTGCGTCAAGGATGGATGGTGAGTGATGGAGGAAGAAGACTAAACTGGCTGAGGGACAGGCGAGGGGGAGCATATCTTGCTTGTCATTTGGTCACCTTTTTTCCTTCTAAATTTCTCTGCTTCTCTCATCCAATTACCAGTGGCCTGAAGGGGTTGAAGGGGCCTGAAGATGTTGAAGTGATGATTCAGGTAAATGAGAGAAAATACGCGCCCTATTAAAGTGGCCCTTAGTTAGAGGTGTAAACAGAATTTTGCACTCTTTGAACTGCATTTTCATGTGAGCTGAGAATTTCGAGGGTCACAGCAGTAATGCTGTGATTTATTTGATTTAAATTGAGTGTTAAATACTAAATGAAGGGTCAAATTAAAAATCCTGAAAGTGTTCTCTGATCTGCATTTTACACTCATCTTTTCCATAAAATGACAATTGTCCTGTCCTTACTCTCCAACTACTCATTCAGTTCAATTCATTTCAACTGAAAATTCAAGCAGAACCATCTTTTTATTGTCCAGGGAGAGGACTCTCATGTGTGATAGTTCTGAGTCATAAAGACTTGTGCATACCCAAAGACTGCAACCATGACCTCTCTCCACAGCCTACATATGAATGGTACTCAACCATCTTAAGTGAAGAGGGCAGTGTTGCAGAAAGTCCTTTAACTGAGTGGCAGGTGCGGCAGCAGACTGCAGTAGTTTTTATCTGAAGGTCTCATTCTCAAAGGGGAGTCAGGGAGGTGGAGTTGGGGAGGAGATTTGCAGAGTGTTCAGAACCTGGAGAATCCAAACAGAGGGCTTTGGCATATTGGTCTGGGGCCAAGGCCAGGCAGAGGTCGAGGGGTAATCCTGTCTCAGGTGGGCTTGATCAAGAAGGTGTCGGAGGCATGGTCAGTTGGAGACCTGAGTGAGTGAGATGGCGGGCTTTCCGTTTGGGCCCAGCTTCAAGATATTTTTTAATCCAAGAGATGCTGCAGCTTCAGGTGGTTGGGTTTGAGGCATTTTGAACTTTTGGTTGGGATGAACATTGGGCAAGAATCTGATCTCTGTCTAGTAGGATAGTGCAGTTGGCCTTCATTTGGCCGTTTTTGTGCAGTAACTTGTTTTTATTAGTGGCAAAACCTTCCTGACGACTGCTTTGAATCATGAGGGGTGTGAAGGGATTGTTCCCTACATTGAACGGTCTGTCAATGTTACTGTGGAATACTTTTTAGCACAGTGAGATGTGGTTTCTCCCAGGTTCTGATGCTCTGCCAGTTCTGCATCCTGGATCTGCTCTGCTGCAATGAGCAGTGTTTACGTTAGACTTTTCATCAAGTTTTCTGCATATCTACTGGTTTGGGCTCACTGTGGAAGGAGACGTGTGTGAGTGACCCTCACTCCTCAAAATACTGTTGAAATGACTTCCTTTGAACTCCTGTCGGTCTTTATCTCATGAGGAATTCCATGACGGGGTGTGTTTGTTTGGAGTCTTACACTCAACCAAGGTGGCAGTTACATATTCATCAGCAAGGTATCAGGATTGGTTATCCACAACAACCAGTAGGTGTCAGCATCCAACTCACTGGTGAAGTCTGTGTCTACTGTCACCTACCCGTCTTCACAGGACGGTTCATGTATCACGGAAACCAGCCTGTCCATATAGATCTGCAGTTTGGCAAACCTTGGTCCATTTGGCTATCGATTTCTGTAAACCTAGGTCCCTCCCATGTTCATGCCTAAGCTTCACCATGCCTCGGTAGGGCTAGTTCACAATGTGTCCAGTAGGAGTGCTCGAAAACATAAGCCAGATGCCCTGAAGTGAAAAATCATTCTGGGATACTTCTGGTTCATGAACAACTGCCAGTCGGCTTCTCATGTACTCCTGGTATTTTCGGCTGGTTGCTTTCCAACTAGGCATTTCATCTCCACCCTCAACTTAATTATTTCTGCTCCCATGCACTTGTAATGTGAATGTCTGTTTACATCCACTCTAGGGTTGACAGTTGGTAGGGTCGGACTGGGACAGAAAATATGCCCAGGCACCAAAAATAAAAGTGGCCAACATTTGTGAATTGGAATAGATTTGAAAATGGAAAAACATACTGTATAGAGATTTTGCAAGGTGTCAGAGACTGCATGCATTTGTGCTCGCTGCAAGCAATATTTGTGGTAGTATCAGGAAAATTAACAGTAAACACTGGCCCACCAGACCATAAAACAGACCCACAATCACCAAAACATCGGCCCACACACTGACCTTTCAAACCAACGCTTCGGGCACTGCCAGATTGACCTATAATCCTGTCCAACCCTGACAGTTGGTGCAGCTTGCTTGCGTCACCCTATTCTCTATTTCATTGTTTCTCTACAACAGTGTTTCCCAAACTGGGGTCCGTGACACATTCCCAGGGGATCCGCAGGCAGCAGTTTTAAAAGCACTGCAAAGTTCCTTGTAGAATTAGCAGTTTTCGAGCAACAATAAAAGTGTCAAGATAACACCAGTGATTAATGTACCTGCTGGAGAGAGATGAGTTTTGTCCAGTGGCAGGTTTGGCATATCTAATGTAGCACAGAGGGTTAATATGCCTGCTGCAAAGAACGCGTCCCATGCATTTTAAAAAAACAGTATTTTATGTGCATAGGTCAGTGGGTTACTGCTTTTGTCACAGAGATTCTTTTGTTACTCTGCAGCTCTTAAGAGACAATGATAACTCAGCACAGTGACCTATAAACTGTCATCAAGGAGCTGCTTACACACTGCATGGTACAAGTTAGTAACTTATTTGTTCCCAGTCTTTCATTATCCTGATGCTGCTAAAGGGGTTTATTTGGGTGGAAATAATTTTTTATTGTTAGTCAATGCTAACCACTGTGTTATGTTCCGAATCCTGAGTTTGTGCTTTTCCAGACCAAGCACTCTTTAAAAATGCCTACCAGTATGAAAGACATGTGAATCCTACACCTTGTAGTCCCCTTTGCCTTATGTAACATTTTCTCCACACTGATTTACTTTTTCTTTTTTTATTCATCATCAGGTAATAAGCTTTAACATTTAAATCTTCCACAGGATTTATATAACAAAACAAACCAACTCTTTTTGTAGTCTTCAAGAGAATAACACAATATAAATGCACATGCGAAAAAGAGAAAAAGTATGCTTTGCTTTTTTTTTTTAAAATAAGAAACGGAAAGAAAACAGATTAAAGAATACGAGAGAAAACAAAAATAATATTAGACCTATATATAAAGAAATCGGCCCTCTCCGCCTATATATAAGCTCCTTCGGCTTCATCCAGTCTAGTTTTCATCCATCCTTAATTTCCATTCTGTCACCGGTGCCCAAACCTGCTTCCCCAGCTGCTTTGCCTTCCACCCTTTTTTATCATACAGAGCTTTCTCTAAGGAGTATACGGCTAGGAGCCTAGCCAACCACTGTTGGAATGTTGGAGGGTTTGGATCCTTCCATATAGATGCTATGCACAACAGACTTAAAGTCATTGCAAAAAATATAAATTCTTGATGAGGTATTACAAGCCCCTCTCTCGCTATGCCAAGCACCATTACTTCATCTGTTAAACTGATGGAGATCCCTAATGCACTATCCAAAAATTGTTCCAACGATCTTTTAAATGGATCTAAATTAGGACATGAGGCAAACATGTGTATTGTATCTGCTTGTAAGCTTTGGCATCTCAGGCAAGTTATCCCACTTGTTCCGCCCCAGCGAGCTATTCTATGCGGTGTGTAATACAGCTCAAACAGGGCCTTATAATACTGTACTTGTAAATTTGCTACTTTTAATACTGTATTAGCCAAATTGAGCGATATTTCCTCCTCATTCCCAGATAAGTTTAATTTCTTTCTCCACTTATCAAAAACTTTCAATCGATCATCCTCCTTATACTGGCATATTGCATCATATAGTTGTGAGATCGGGCAGCCCTCCTTGTCTCTCAGTTGCTCCATGACCTCTTCCCTTTTAAGATTCATATTGCCAGCCTGTTTTTTTAGCAAGACTGACCTGATCTGTACATATTTATAAAAGTCTCTACGCTACAGGTTATATAGCTGCTGTGCTTTATCAAAGGCAATTAAGCCTGTATGATCAATAAGGTCTCCTATCATGTTAACCCCGAGACCGTCCCACCGTTTCATCACATAATCATGAAACACCTCTGGTAAAGAGCTGTTCTTATACAAAGGAGTATAGAAATTAATCCTCCCTAGATTAATTTTTTTCTGGACCATTGACCATACTGAGAATGCGGCCCCTAATAGCTTAAATTTTGTTTTTTTGTAGTAGTTCGGTTCGTGGAGTGTGAGCAATCGCCTATTAGAATCCACTATTAATAATTCAAATATATCTGGAATACCTTCATTATCCCTCCACCTGTCCTTTATATTCCCACCTAATAAGCCTCTGATAATTTGCAGGGCTGCCGCCAGATAGTAAACCTTAAATTCCGGTACAGCCAAACCACCACGATCTCTAGATAGCGACAGGAATTTGATGGCCCTTCGTGTTTTGCCTTTTGCCCATATAAAGCGGTTGCTCAAACCCTCCATTTCCTTAAACCAGCTGTTATTACATTTTAGCGGAATAGTCCGAAATAAATATAAAACCTTTGGCAGAAACAGCATTTTTATTATGTTACACCTGCCTATTGTTGTTAAATGCAAGTTATTCATTCTGTCTAGATCTTCTTTAGCCTTTTTGATCAACGGGCCTAGATTTTTTTCCACAACCTTCGATAGATCCGATGTTATAGTAATCCCTAGATACACCGCAGCATCTGTAACTCTCTGACCTGCGATCGTAACCTGTTGATTTACAATGATTTGGGTTTTTCCTTGATTCAATTTATATCCTGATAAGGACCCATAGACTTTAGCTTCGTTTTCAATTTCAACTAGTGCGGAGGCAGAATCAGGCGATGTAACGGCTAAGTCATCTGCATACCCCAATATTTTAGTCTCGTATACATTCAGAATGATTGGCGGGATACTCCTATTTAGCTCTATCCTTTTTATGAAAGGGTCAATATAAAAGGCGAAGAGTAGCGGGGAGCAGGGGCACCCTTGCCTCGTTCTACGCTCGATGTTAATTGTCTCACTCTGCTCCCCCATTATTCTGAGCCTAATCGTAGGATTTTTATATAAAGCCTTCAGGGCCCCTGTGCAGACTTTGCCGGTATTAACCCTGCTCAACGCGGCCCATAGGAAGCCCCATGAGACTCTATCAAACGCTTTCTCAGCGTCCAGAAGTATTAAAGCCATAGGGTCTCGTGAGGCTGCCGTACCGTTAAACAATGTAAGTACCCTCCTTATATGGTCTGCGGTGCCCCTCCCAGGGATGAACCCATGTTGGCAGGGGGAGATGACTCTGCCGATTATCAGACTCAAGCGATTAGCCAAAATTTTAGAATATATTTTGGTGTCGCTGTTCATAAGACTTATTGGTCTATATGACCCTGGATCCGTGGGAGCTTTATTTTTTTTTAAATACCACCATTAAGGCTTCTCCCCTAGAACTAGGATGTGCAGCCTCCCTTTGTCTTGAAACCCAAAGATTCATCATGTCTATTTGTAAATTTGGGAGGAATTTCTTATAAAACTCAAGTGGAATGGAGTCAGGCCCCACTGCTTTCCCAGAGGGGAGGTCTTTAATAGCTCCCTGTATTTCTTCTAAAGTGAAATTAGCTTCCAAATCATTTTTATCTTCTGTTGTTAGCCTCTCTATTAGTGCGGCGTCCAGATACTGCTCTATATTTATTTCTATATCTTTTCCGCCCGCCCCCTTGTCCTGATTATATAATTTTTGATAATAATCCGGAAATACTGAGCAAATCTCCTTTGGTGTGGTGCCTATTATGCCGGCTTCCGATACAAGCTCTGATATTTTTCCCTTAGTGGCTGCCTGCCTTGTTCTAACAGCAAGAATACGCCCAATTTGTTCGCTATACTCGTACTGGTCTTGTTTCCAAGCTAAATATTTTCCAGCTGCCTTTGAAGCAAATACTTCCCCTACTGCTGCCTTGGCTATGGCCAATTTCTGTGCCACCTTTGTCAGATCTCCTTTGACATTTATCACTTTAACCAGCTCTTCTTCTAAGACGGCTACTACCTTTATCTTCCCCTCGATAGCCTCCTTCTCCAGCTTATTCCGCTTAAAGGAGAAGCTGATAGTTTCCCCCCTAATTCCTGCCTTCAGAGCATCCCACACTACTGCTAGTGATGCCGACCCTCTATTAACCTATAGAAATTCCCCAAGCCAACCTTTCATGTGTGCAGCATACTTACATCTTGTAACAAAGATCTCTCAAATGTCCAGCCAGTTATACCTCTTTGTGAACTTGGAATTAGAATTTCAAGGACCAGCGGGTTATGATCTGACAACACCCTCGGCAGGCTTTTGATCTTGGCTTTAGATATTAGTGAAGGGGATACCAGAAAATAATCAAGGAGCGCTACAATCTTGAGGGGAGCCGAATAGTATGTGCTGCCACCCCCACTAGCATTTTCCTGCTCCCATATATCAACGAACCCATTATCCTGCATTAAACTTATGAGAGCTTTATGACTTCTCTTCTTCCTACTGCTAAACCTGGCAGGGTCATTTCTCTACACTGATTTACAAGTATGATTCATTGTCTCTATATGTGTGTGATGTAAAGTGCTCTGACATTCTACAATGGTGTGAGAGATGCTATAAAACAAATGAAATACATGTGACAGATGTGCAATGGAGAAATGAAAGGCACTGTTGAAGGGTGATAATAAGGGAATCATTGAAGAACCCCAACAAAGATTGTTGTATCCTGGTGCATAGTAAGGTCATCATTTACTATTCTTTATAAGCTAATACAATTCAATATATAATGATAAATGTGTTGTGGAATGCACCATTGTATCCTACATTTTCTTGGGGGGAGAGCCTCCCAAAGCCCCCTTTGTAGTGGTCAGGCTCACTCACTGCACTTGTTGTGCAATGTATTGGGACTGGTCTGAAAACATTTGCCAGGGCTGCTTTGGGTTTCCTGGCACGAGCAGGAGCCTTGTACTGCGAAATAAAACTAACCATTTAAAAGTTAATCACGGAGATGCAGCACCAACCTTCCCATTACAATTTTCTGTTTTTTGCAAACTCTTTCAATATAGAATACTAAAATCCTTAGTAATTCGATTATTTCTTTTGTGTGCACATGTGTGTTTTTTTTAATTACTCTTTTAATGTTTGAAATTTAAATCATACAAATTGCTGGGGGTCCCCGGCTTCCAGTGGTGAGTCAATGACGGTCCTCAGGAGTCAAAAGTTTGGGAACCACTGCTCTACAACATTGTATGTCTTTTTCTTTAGGAAAGCTGCTATCACGAATCACCTGAACGGTACTCCACGTAAATTTGAATGTTGCTTCTAAGCAGAGTTCTAGAATCTGAAGGAAATGGAGGAACAACCTATTTTTAAACATGAGTGACTTCTGTTCCCTTGTCCAGCCTACGACAAGACTGTCAGTTGATGTAAGCAGTTTGTAGTTGGGATACAGACATTCCTTGCATGAGCTACGGATAAGGCAGTGACTTACTGTTCCTTCTTGGAGAAACAGTGGTGACAGTGGTAAACACACCCCATCCCTTCCCCAAAGGCAATATAAATGAGACATTCAAGGATATGTCTCCCTAGGGAATCTAGTGCTCTTGCTTGGGGATCCCCAGGTATTTCTGTGATGATAAGATGGAGATTTTCCATTCCGAACAGTTACAGGCTTGTCAGGCAGATGTCCTCTCACTTTCCCCTCTGTACGTCATTACTGCTATTCCATTTCCCTGTGTAGGCTAGAGCAAATGTAGAAAATATTATGGGATAGCTCGTCACCAGGGGACTGAAGACTATGGGCCTGATTTAGATTTAGGCGTACGGGTAACTCCTCACAACGGTGAGGGATATCCCGCCTGCCGAATTCTAAATGCCATTATTTCCTATGGGGTTTATATTTGAGCGGTTGGGATATCCATCACTGTTGTGACAGAGTAAACCATCTGCTGAACTCTAACTCAGGTCGTAAATAATGACAAATGTACGTTGATGTGAATGGCACCCTTGAAATGTTAAGGTACAGCTCAGCACCGGGCTGTCTTGTTGGCCTGACACTAACCACACCACTTTTGAATTTCAGCTGAAGCTTGAGATCGACACACCAATTCGTTTTTTTTTCTAAAAGCTGTCTGCACCAGCACACACGTAGTACTGGGCCTTGAGCAAGACACTATGTTACAGCTTTCTTTGAGAGCCAGGGAATGGCTCTAGTAGTGAGGAAGAAGTCTGTTGTTGCTGCCTGATGGCTGTAGACTGACACACCTGTGATCAACTGCCCGACAGGATACAGCTGCTAAACCTGTTTTGAGAACCTGTTGCAAATGAGGGGATCTAGTGCTACCACTGACAAGGCTGACACTGCACTGTCTGCCTTGTCACTACGCATACATTTCTCCCCAGTGAGGAAGAAACTCATTGTGTTTGGTTCAAACACAATTTTGAATGTCCAATCATTCTGAGCAAGAGTTATAGGAGTCTTGACGGTAAACTGCAGGATGTTTGAGATGTTCTTCTTCCCTAGCTATCTTGTCCCTCTTGGGCACACACTTAGTCCAAGGTCACACTACACCTCCCTTCTGCACACTGATCACATCAACCCTTGAAGTGTGCCTCTGCTAGCTTGGCTGGTGGGACCCCCTCTAATACCTGTCAGCCACTTGACTCTCAAATGCGGGTCAAGTCTGTCGTTGATAAGGGTGATCCCATTAAGGTGAATGGAGAATCAACACTTTTTGGAGGGTGATGTAGGTTTGAAAAGCAGGTGACACTATTAAAGTGTATTGACAATTTTGTTTGTCAGGCAGGTTAACAGAAGTAAAAGAGGGTGACACTCCTGAAATGGGGGTGAGTTGACAGGAATGCTCGTTTTCGGGTGACAGAGGATATCCCACACCACCGGGGCCTCCCTGCTAGCAGATCTTTCCCAACTTATGCATTGCCTAAAATGCACGACTCACATTCCAGCATGACTGGCATTGTCGCAATGAACCATGAGACAAATAAAATAAATGGAAGGCTTGTACTTGCCTTCAATCCTGCTTGCACACCAATACATATAATATATAATAGAGTGGCAGCCAAAAGGCAAACACAATAATGTTTCATTGCTTTAAACCTGCTTCCTACTATTCTCTCCAAATATTTCTTCCTCACAGCTTTAGAAATAACATTTTGGGTTGGCATCATTTCACTGTCAGAAGACGCGTGTTACATAATGAACAAATCGAGTTAAGGGCATTGACTAATATTTTCATGTCAGTGTCACATGACCTTAATCACAAGTTACTCGTTATGGTATTCAATTTGCACCGAAAGCTGCGCGCTCAATTTAACATAATATTAAGAAGGCTTCTAGAAAAACAAGCCTTTGAATGTCAAGCATTGGCGAAGAATAAGTCTGGCTTTGGCTGCTGACCATCTCAGTTCGCCAACGCATATCTTTTTGGAGGAATGATTTTGTATGAAGACACTCTTTTTAAGAAAACAATCATTGCCTAAAAGCCAGCCAATTTCTCTCTCTCTCTCTCTCTCTCTCTCTCTCTCTCTCTCTCTATATATATATATATATATATATATATATATATATAAAGTGAAGCAGCAGTCGTACTTGGAATCGAGGACGGGCCCACTTGTGGAGTCCATACAGGACTTGATTGTGTGCTTCCCGGACCACACTTCCCAGAATGCACAGTCTCATTTGAGCCTCCCATCGGTGGGTGTGTTATATATAAAATGAGGAAGTGGGTCGGCGGTTGCGCACACCGCTTCTGTTAAAGCCCCTGAAGAGAAGCATATGGAGCTTCGAAACGCATCGGGCAGATCCCGTACGGAGCGGCGTCTACGAGTGGATCCCCGTCCTCACCTATACATAAACCAAGCTGCTGTTCGCGTGCTACTCAAAGGTGGACACCTTCGAGCATTGATATATAAATATATATATATATATATATATATATATATATATATATATATATATATATATATATATATATATATATATATATATATATATATATATATATCTTGAAAGCAAGAAAAGCCAAACTGCAGTCCCGGGTCCCCAGGGCAGAAACAGATGACTCCACGAATCCAATCTAAGGCAATAGATTTATTGAGCAGCTAAGCAAAAAGCAAAAACTGACGCGTTTCGGGCGGATGCCCTTGATCACAGTCAAATCTTAACCCCTCAAGCTTGAACTTTTAAAGTGCTAGTGCATACCATGTGACAAACATAGACATTGAAAACATACTATCACTACGAATCACTGGCATGGGTTTGGGATCAGAGAGGAAACACTCAGTGACCACATTAATATTGTGTCTCAAACATCAGTTAATACCTGAATAAATTCATTTAACGTATATTAAAACAAGATTGCTTCTGCATAAATGCTCGAAGAAAATTCTATATAAGGATGATGATGAACTACTTACACATATGAGTATTTAAAAAGCATTATAACAGCAGCCTACAAAATATCTACATACTGACCTCCATAAAGAATTTGAATATGGGACACAGCATATATACAAAGAATAATGTAGCTAAAAGTGCACACTATACCACTACTGCGTGTTATTGTGAGCAAATGCTCTAAGTAATACACTGTATGTCTATACAATAGAGATAATATATTGTGTGCAAAAATTCGCTAATAAATACTATACATATTTACAAATAAAACCATCTACCCTATTTACAATCTTGTGGGGACAACTCATAATGATGGCAACCACAATTTAGTGCTGGAATAAAGGGGACATCTAAACATGATGGCAACCCCTCATTTCCCAATCCAATTTCCTACGTCTAATAGTAAATTTTCAAAATTAAGTGAAATGTGTGCCCCACATCTAATAGGTGAAATAAACAAATGAACCAAAATTATTCTCAGACATGGTTCCATTTTTTTGTAAATTTTTTACAACATAATCCAGTCAGGACTAATAATTGTGAGTTTGCTCATAAATTCAAAGAACGAGAAAAATATTTAAACAGGGCAAATGAAGAAAATGAAAAAGAAATTTTTTTTTAAGAAAGGAAGGGGACAAAAAATAGTAATATTGAATTTTAAGGTTGCAGGAAATGTCAGTATGATAACATAAAGGCAGACTTCTAATCTAACCGATGAACACAGGTAGTAAAGGTTTCAAATGAATACAGAGATTGGACAATTATATAAACGAGACTGGATCTTATAAAAAATGATATAGGTCCTCAGTGGTGTTAAGACCATTGGGGACCTTCGTATCTAGCTCTAATATCATTCTGGATTCCAGCTGGCGAAGCATCTTGTCTCTGTCCCCTCCCCGACGGGGTTGGGGTACAGATGTCAGTACAAAGTAGCTTAGACACTCCAGATCGTTGTTGTGCACACTCTTGAAGTGTCTTGCCACCGGATAAGAACTGTCGTTGTTTACAATTGCTCGGAGATGCTGCAAAATCCTGACATGCACCGCTAGCCGAGTACTACCGACGTACCTCAGACCGCAAGTGCATGTAAGGACGTATACAGCAAACTCCGTCCTGCAATTGAAATTGCCCCTGATCTGTAATGGTAAAGGACTGAATGGAATCTGGTAGGTACTGGTGTTTATACCAAACTTACAGGCTCGGCAACTAGAGCATTTGAAAAATCCTCGTCGTTGCGGGAACCAGGGTTTCTGTTTGAGGATTTCAGGAAATGGATTAGTGACATGATTGCGGAGGGAAGGTCCTCTCCTGAAAGTAATCTTAGGGTTATCAGGGAGTTTAGATGATATAACATTATCAGTTTGGAGAATTGGCCAACTCTTCGTAAGGATTGATCTAATTTTCCTATTTTGGCATCTATATGGTGTAATGAATCTCAACAATGATTTTTCAGGGTCATCATTGGTTGTTGAACTCAATCCTTCCTGTTGAAAGAGACAGTCTCTGGATTTTTGATTTACTTTATTGACCGCCCTTTTCAGAGTATCAACATGGTACCCTCTTCTTCTGAACCTACTCAACGCTTCAATGGGACACTTCTCAAATTCCTCTTAACTGCTACATATCCTTTTAAGGCGGAGCAGTTCCCCATAGGGGATATTTTCAATAGTGTGGTGCGGATGAGCACTACTAGCGTGCAGAGTAGAACTGCCCGCTGTAGCCTTTCTGTGGAGAGTGGTAGGAATCTTGCCTGACTTGTGGTAAACCTTAACGTCTAAAAAATCAACTGATTGGTTGCTGATGTGGTGAGTAAACCTTAGGTTGGAATCATTGGCGTTAAGTTGGTCAATAAAAGCAAGTGCACTCAATTCATCCCCTCTCCAAATTAAAAACACATCGTCAATAAATCTGACCCACATTTGTACATTTTCCATAAAGATGTCATGGTGTGTACCCATGAGGACCTGCCTTTCCCAATATCCCACGTGCAAGCACGCGTAACTAGGGGAAAAGCAGGCCCCCATTGCCACCCCCCTCTCCTGTAAGTAAATATCTCTGCCAAACATGAAGAAATTGTGGTTGAGGCTCCATGCAGTTAAGGCAACCAGCATTTTGCTGTGGTTATAACACTCTACAGGTCGGGTGCTTAGAAAAAATTCCAAAGCCCTCAATCCAATTTGGTGTTCTATGCTCGTATAGAGAGCCTCAATGTCTAGCGTGATCAGAAGAGAGTCTTCTGTCCAAGTGGCGTTGTTGATTTTGCTCAAGAAATGTCCCGGGTCTTTAATGTACGTGGGCAATTTGACCACCAGCGGCTGTAAGAAGTAGTCTATGTATTGCGCAAGATGTTCACCCATACTGTTGATGGCAGAAATAATTGGCCGTCCAGGTACGGGGACTATTTCCTTATGGACTTTGGGTATCAAATAAAAGCGTGCCATGACTGGTAGTTCAACATGCAGGAATTTAAATTCTTGAGTAGAAACTAAACCCTCCCTTTTATACTGAAGGAGGAGTTTTCTCAGTTTTTCCCTTGCAAGGTCATACTGCTTGGCACATGTTTTGGTGTAGCATGCAGAATCTGAGAGTTGGCGAGTGGCCTCCGCAATATATTGTTCTTGCGGCCAAATAACAATATTACCACCCTTATCAGAGCTGCACACTACATTACGATGGTCATTTTTTAATTTCGACACCAAAGCCCAATATTGGTTTTCTTTCTCTTGCTTGATTCTACCTCGGTGTTTCACCTGATGGTGTAGTTTCTTGAGGTCTGACATTACCACATCATGGAATGAATCAATTGCATCCTTAGGCATGATGGGCATGAAGTTTGACGATGGTTTGAAAGGACTTGATCCTGCTCCGATTTGTTGGATTTCAGCAGTCCTTAGTTCCTCCTTTGTTGATAAATCATTACTAGTATCATTCATTTCCTCATCCAACTGACATAGAGTAAGTAAACCTCTGACGTCACTGGCTTGAAGACTGGAAGTCGAGGGTGTTGCTGAGTTGGATTCCATAGGGTTTGGATTCTGTTTAATTTTGAAGAATTTGGACAATTTCAATTTGCGTATATATATGTATTTTTATGTGGGTGTGTGTGTCTGTGTGGGTGTGGTTGTGTGTGTGTGTGTGTGTGTACTAAAACAATGCTTTAAGTTAATAGCTCCAATAAGCTTTCAGCCAATCTTGACATGTTTAAAGAGAGAGCACATGCACTTTACGCCTGTTTATCAGTGGTAGGTTAACAGTGCACAGAATTCTAAGTACAGTAAAATTAGGGTCCTGAAAAAGGTGAGAAATACGGGGTACCCATGCAGACAAGGCGGATTTACTTCAATATGGATAACACAATTTGGGACCTTTTGAGCACACTTTTAACACTTGTGTGAACTACATGAACACTTTTGCAGTGTATCACAATAGGTCTTTCTTTTTTATTTCATTTCATAAATGCATGTACCTCGTGCACTTCTGACACAAGCGAGTATCTACTACATGATCACAAAGAGTGTGCATGACTGTTGTATGAGCCATTCAAGTATGAAAAGTATCGTCCTGAAGTAAGCCACTGACCTACCCAGGCTTGACTTACTGGCTGTAACATGTTGGCGAATACACTATGTTGGGTGGATTTAATCCCCTAGACATCTTTTAATCTTGTCAAAGGAATTAAAAAGTAACCATGTGTTTGTCTATTTTTGAGACAATATTATATCTCATATTCCCGACACAAAATATTAAGTGCTCCCTCTTAGAGGTAGAGCCCACCTTGGCAGGATAAAACCTGGGTGTGACCCAATGATGAAACATTTCACTATAGGTGGATGAAGATCCTACATAAGTGAAAGGAGTCCCTAATATCCCACTAAACAGTGATCTCAAGTTTCAATATTGATTTTCTTGATCTTTTGTGTTTTTGTGTGATACTTTAGGGAGGATTTCATAGCAGACCCATCTTTCCTCTTGTTTCCCTTATTAAGTTCCCTGCGGTGAACCCCATGCAGCACTCGTTCTAAGGCAGCATGAGGGGGAGCTTTGCTTAACATATAGTAATAAAATACTACTTTATGTTGCAAAAAACTCTAGAAATTCACTTAAAACACAAAGATTAAAGTAATGTTATAGTTAGGTGAACATTTCAGTGCCAACGTCGCTTTTTAAACTCCGAAAAACACGGAAATTCACCAGTCATAGTTATTTCTAGTAACTACAGCTCCTGCCCAAAAGAAAATATAACTAGCACTTTTGCCATGCACTGCCAATTATCTCACATATTACATCAATCATGACGTTATATGTCACCATTGATGACATCACTGCAACATCTTAAAATACATCATTGAGGAGAACACTGTGCATGGCTGGAGCGCAAGTGACAAATTCCTGGTTGCCTGGTGATGACTTCCTGCATTGTGTGGCAACTAGCTATCCCAGAGTGCACTATTCTGCCCACTCCCAAGATGGTAAGACCCCTCTCTCGGTGTGTTGGGTTTGGTGGCCCATGGCCCACCCTATAGGCTTCACACCCATGTAAAAAGAATGGTTTGGCAACCCATCTACCGGTACAAAAGATGTGTGTCTTTTGGACTCACTCTGTGTGGCTTCCTGCCAGAGAGAGGTGACACCTTAAAACAACAGGCCTCTATTGTTCCCACTCCTGGGAATCATTCCTACATTTCCTCAGGAGGGCAGAAGTCTGCCTTGTGGCCAACATCTGCGAGTGGCCACAGAAAGACTTGGTTATAGAGTGCCAACTTTCTAAATGTTGCATTTCTGATTTTTTTTTAATTAAATCCGACTTACGCAACAAGTTGGGTTTAATGCAACTATCATTTTGATACCTTAAATAATCAACTTTAGTAGTACCAGTCTAAAGTTAGCACAGCTGAGTTATCAGTGTTTAACCCGGCAATCGCCAATAGGGCTACCAACTTTTGCACAGCAAAAATGACAATTTGAGGCTTTTACTGTTAGGACATGTAACAATACATGCCCTAATCTTTATTATACTGCACCCTGCCGTAATACTCAATGGTCCTGGTGTAGGGTGACATATATGTTAAAGAGGGAGGTTTGGGCTGTGCCATTAGCTTAAATGGCAAAGACGAATTAGCAGTTTAACACTGCTTTGCCAGTCTGCATTGTCAGGCTCAGAGACATGGTTTTAAATTGTCATGTCAGGGTGACACAAAAGCTGCTGCAGCCTTGGTGGGACACTTTAACTTACATTATAAAAAGAAGGAGGACCCCACACAGACTTATTGGGGACTGGCGGGAAAGTTAGCAAATCAAGAAGGAATGTCCCCACGAAGAATGGACAATATAAAAGTGTCCAACTTCAATGTGTATTTCCTAGAAAAAAACTATTATTTAACGGACAGCACGCCACCAATTGGGCGGGAAAGGCAAAGGTACAAGGTTTGGCGTTATACTTCTCCAATTCGCATTCGAGCTACAAGGTGTTATCACCGACACTAATATTTGAAGGAGACCAAAGTACAAACATTAATCATAAAATACAATGAATAAAAGAATATAGATGATTCCCACACTATGCGTTTTATAAAACTCTGTTACAATTTATTTTGATACAAAAACAATTTTACATCATCACAATATTTAAAAACATGTCATACAATTTTTAAAAATTTTCATGTTACATTAAAAACACAAAAGAATCAAAAAAGTGGACGCGGCGTTTCGGTATTCTGGTGGTAGACCTTCTTCAGGACTGATTCTTGTTCCAGTAGGATTTCTTATGACTACTGGGCACTGCTTTATGCTTTGCAAAAGGAATCCTGAAGGCTTCGGAATAATAGACCTGCCCCCGGTTTCTCTACACACTTCTTAATTTGTGGTGTCACTTATTTAAAGACGAAATATTCGCAACCCTTTGAGTTGTCGTTTATATTATTCCATCTTCTGCTGAGCAAGTATCTCTCTGCTCTGTCTTAGGTTATACATGTTTCAGGGTATTTGACCACCAGGAGGAGCCACCGTTCTATTGGTCGTGGTTGCCGTATTATTGGCTATTCGATTTGGGAGACGGCTATCTCTTCATTTAGCCCCATTAATTCACGGTCGGTCCGTTTTCAATTTGGTCCGTTCCGCGATCATTAAGTCGGCCTCCCCGCTCCTCGGTTCCTGGCAGCCCGTCCTTGCTCCTTACGTCCGGGATCTTCCGAAACGAGAAAGCTCTCCAATAGACCAATAGACCAATAGAACGGTGGCTCCTCCTGGTGGTCAAATACCCTGAAACATGTATAACCTAAGACAGAGCAGAGAGATACTTGCTCAGCAGAAGATGGAATAATATAAACGACAACTCAAAGGGTTGCGAATATTTCGTCTTTAAATAAGTGACACCACAAATTAAGAAGTGTGTAGAGAAACCGGGGGCAGGTCTATTATTCCGAAGCCTTCAGGATTCCTTTTGCAAAGCATAAAGCAGTGCCCAGTAGTCATAAGAAATCCTACTGGAACAAGAATCAGTCCTGAAGAAGGTCTACCACCAGAATACCGAAACGCCGCGTCGACTTTTTTGATTCTTTTGTGTTTTTAATGTAACATGAAATTTTTTTTAAATTGTATGACATGTTTTTAAATATTGTGATGATGTAAAATTGTTTTTGCATCAAAATAAATTGTAACAGAGTTTTATAAAACGCATAGTGTGGGAATCATCTATCTTCTTTTATTCATTGTATTTTATGATTAATGTTTGTACTTTGGTCTCCTTCAAATATTAGTGTCGGTGATAACACCTTGTAGCTCGAATGCGAATTGGAGAAGTATAACGCCAAACCTTGTACCTTTGCCTTTCCCGCCCAATTGGTGGCGTGCTGTCCGTTAAATAATAGGTTTTTTCTAGGAAATACACATTGAAGTTGGACACTTTTATATTGTCCATTCTTCGTGGGGACATTCCTTCTTGATTTGCTCACTTTAACTTACAGTCACTGGGTAACACTGGTACCATATAGAAGGGCCTTGTAAGTAAGTAAAGTCATGCCATTGACTAGGCCAATCCATTGTTTAATCAAGTCTTTATCTTTTGAATTGTCTTTACAGTAGTAGGTGTAGGTTTGTCTAACCACTTTGAGCCTCATTAAGAGTTACGAGTCGAGGGCTAAATTCCATTCTCTGTGCAAACACTGGTGTTTGCATCAAACACTGGTTTACACATGGACTGTAATGATATTTACCATGTGTGGTAAATACCTTACTCTATCTAACCTGTAAGGAGGGCCTTGGAGTTTTGCAAGTGTACCCAGCTCTTTTAGCGAATCAATCACCTTAAGTAGCTGCCATGAAATGGCAAAAATCAGATTGCACAAAAAGGGCCAATCACCAAGTGGACACTAGGGCGAGCTTTTTCGTAAATGACTTGTGTAAGAAGTTCCCAACAGGAATCGATATCGCTTTAGGTCAGTTGCTTGTTGTAGCAGTGCCAAAATATGTCCAAAATGGAAAGTGATGTGCTCACTGTATCTTGGAGACAAAATCGCAGCTGCAAGGGTCATGGAAGGCTTTTTGGAAAAGGTCAATGATTAACTGACACTGTCATGCCCCTCCAGAGCTTCTGTGACACCCAATACATGGAGATTGTTATGTTAATTTCTATTTTTTATGCCTTTCTTCAAGCTGCGCTTGAATCCTTATAGCTGATTTCTCTGTTATCAGCTGTTCACCTTTTGAAGTTCCGTGACTCGGTCTGTAGTAATAATAATAGAATCCGCAATGCTTTGTATAGTTTGCTGTGTTTTAATGTTATCGGCTTTGATCTCAGCATATTCACCGTGTGTCTCTGTTCAAAGAATCTGAATTAATTGGGATACAGTCCCTAGTGAGAGACTGCACACCATGGGATTGTCAGAAATATCATTTGAGCGGCTGATACTATTTTCATTTAAATTTGATATTTGAGAGAGTGCAAAGGGATCAGTTCACATAGAATAGCTGAAGGGAAAACATTGTTGTTATGGACGACTCTTCCAGTTAACGCATATTGAATTGGTACCTTTTCGCCTGTAGCCTCTTTTGAAGGTTCTAACTATGACCTTTTGGTGCTGTTAGCATCCTCTCATGGGCAGCTTTGAATTAATTCAGTTTCTTGTACCGGTGTACTGGGCTTGAGATTTTGCACCACAGAAGGAACACATTTTATTCTATCACAATTATTATCTTACCAGAGCGGTGCTGTGTACTAATGTATTTTCTTCTTATCACCACAAACAAGATTCGAAGTTGTCGTACATCACAGCCCAATGTCATATTTTCTAGAATCTTTGCTGCTTCTGCAATTCTCAATCGACTCAGCCAGTGAATTTTGTCTTAAACTGTCTTCATTCACATCCTTCTCTGTGTACAGATTAGAATTAACAACACCAATTTCGTCAGCACAAAGGAATTAACAACACCAATTTTGTCAGCATAAAGATGGGAGTTCTTACTGTCTGGGCCCCCCTCCTCTACTGGCCACATGAAATCCCCTTCAATGCCTGTAATGTAGGGATTTTGAGATACCCCCGCAGGTGACACAGTTATTGGTGACATATCAGAAACAACATTACCAAAAATAGTTCTCTTCTCAGGGAGTCAATTTACGTGCAAACGGACTGTAAGGAGATTGATGCAGCACACACACCTTTAGCCTCCTCAGTCCTCCTGATACAATACTAAATCAGCTGCATGTACAATAGCCACTGTGGCTTTCTTAACTATAATGGTCTCAGTTATATTATTCTATACATTGTTACCACTTTGTCTGGCATTGCATCCTCCTTCAAGAGAGAGGAAATCTCCACCATGCAATCTGCATCCTTGCTTGCAGACTTCAAGGCTCCACTCTGGGCTGTGCCCATCCAATATTGGCACTACCCTTTTCAACCCCAGATACTGACTCCATGCCGTGGGAGCCCGCCAAGCCAGCGGAAGGGTTGGTTGTATTGTCGGACCGCAACAGTGCTTCCTCCACTTCTTCAGGGTCACTACTGGGTGGGAGGCAGTTCAGCACCACATCCCTTCTTGAGGGCCATCCACAAGTTGGTCCTCCTCACTTAGAATTACCATGGAGGTCTGGAAGCAATCCACCCTCTTGTCTCCTGATCATCCACTGGCAATACTAGGTCTAGAAAAGCAGGATTCACTTGAGGCCGACCCATGCTGGTGACGAGATGTTCACAGCAAGAGACAACCACGACCATGCTCCAAAGGACACCATCAACAAACAAACATCAGGGATTCCAATGACCAGCACTACACACATGCTCAATAAAAACGCCAAAGAAATTGTCTTTTTAGTTTAGGCAGTCCTGAAAACAATCAAAGTCCCATTGCTTCCAGAGGAATTGGCTGAGACGAGCAGCACATCCAGCAGCCCTATCGAGCTAGCCACCATTGTCCCTCTGCAAAAATCCCCGCAGAACTTTGCCTTCACACTACAATTTTTATGTACTGACTTATTCTCAAAACTTCCTGCTCTTGATAGAGGTTCCAGATCGTTGTAAGTATATATTTGAAAGCTCATCTTTGCCAAGTCTAGGTTGAGGGTTGAGTTGGGGCAACTGCACTCTCACCTTAATGTTGAAGGAGGCTACTGTGCCTATCAAGACGGTGTCTAGGATCTGTATCAGCATGTTGCTTGTGATCTCTTTGATTTCCCTGTCGTGTCGATGAAGGAAATCAGGAACACGCATTCCTTTATCGCATCACTGTAATTCATCAGAGGGACTGGGGGCATCTGTGCTGTCAGTGGACACTATGAGCTCACTTTCCCTGGCCCGCTGCTCCAGCAGGCACGTATGAATTTGACGTCCACTGGCACAGCATTCTCTGCCTAGGTCAGGGCAGATGTCCATGGATGAGGTTTGCTTCCACAGTAGCCACAGGTTTTGCATATATTGGTAGTCCCTGTTTTTTGACTTGTCGGTACTCTTGATGGTCTCTTCTCTCCTATGCTGTCATTTACGTTTTGGTTTGGGTCTTCATTTTTGTTTGAGCTCCCTCCGTCTCTTCGTAAGACGTGTGCTAAATTGGTCATGCACCTGGCTAGAGTGAGGATCTCTCAAGGCTCAATCTGGTCCTTGGAGGATCAATCTTCTCAGTGCCCATGACTGACACCCTTGCGTGATATGTGCTCTTCTTTAGGTTGATTGTCATTGGTGCAGGTGCTTACCAATCACATTGCTGGGCATATAGCTGGACATGTTGAATATTTGTCATCCCACTGCTGTCCTAGTCATAGAATTAATCGCTTGTTGTCTGGGCTAATTTGTGGATTGAAGTATACTTCCATGGGCAGTCATTGCCCGCATCATCACTGATATCAGGGAGATTCTGTAATGGTGTGTACATTTCTTCCATTAAGTAGGGCTGCATAAATGACCTCACAGCCCCATCAGTCTCCCCTTTAGCTTTGAAGTAGTTATTGAGCCTCCCTATCCAAATTTTCCATCATGGAGCAGAGGTCCACGGTGTGGCAAGTCCACAGAAAGGTGGTACAGGGTTTGCTACTGTGCTTGTATGGTTTCTGGCTGGGCTACCACACTGATAGGCGGTTGGCAATACAAGGAGAAATGCTTCATTTCTCCTTGTTTTTGTATTTTCCATGTGCGCTGCCTTGTGCAGCACACAGGGAAAATGCAAAATGCCATGGTTTGTTTATGTACAGGAAGGGACACCTTCCTGTACATAAACAAATCTTTTTTTTTTTAAATGCAGTTTTGTAATTTACATGTGTGCTGCATGAAGCAGCACACATGTAAGTTACAAACTGCCATTTTAGGTTTGGTTATGTGCAGGAAGGGACATCTTCCTGAACATAAACAAACCTCCCTGCTTGCAGACACCCTTACACACTGCTGCAAGGGTGCCTGCATTGACGCTAAGTTGTGAAACTTAGCGCCATCGCATGGGGAAAAGCAAGGCTGCACTGTGTCCTTGTGAATATGGTGCAGCCTTGCTTTTCTGAAGTGGCAGAGAGCGGCATTAAGCCAAGAAGGCTAAAGCCTCTCTCCGCCACTTGCTTGTGAATATCAAACCCATAGAGTCATCGTTAGAGAGCTTTAGTTAGAGAATAGATTAGACCGAGGACAAATAGAGAAAGTTCACTTTCAACGAGTCCCTCGGAAGGTGGAGGCCCAGGGCAATTGTCCTCTTTGGCCATGCCTTAAAACGTCCCAAGCATGAAAGAATATGGAATCAACGGCCTCCTCAGTTAGGGCAGGACTGAACATAAAATTGAGCCTGGGAAAAAAAGCATAAACCAGTCCTAAAATGCAGGAGGCTGTGACTTTAATGGGGCCACTGGGACATGGTCGGCTCATGGCCACCTACCATGCACTGGAAGCAGCCCCTTAGGCTGCAGCCTATTGGAGAAATCCCACAGTGACAGAAATGCCCATTCTTGCCCTGTCCCTGCCCATGTACTCACGTCAGAGGTCATGTCGGATCAGGGCCTGGGTGCTTGAATTTCCTTAACTCATTGGCTTTGTCCAGCCTTGGGTATGGAATGTATTTTATGCCTCAAGAAGAGGCTGTGTGGACCACATTTTTTAAAATTTGCTTCCTACTTTTCCCTCCAAATATTTCTTCCTCCCAGCTTTAGAAATAACATTTTGGGTTGGTATCATTTTACTGTCAAAAGACGCTTGTTACATAATGAACAAATCGAGTTAAAGGCATTGACTAATATTTTCATGTCAGTGTCACATGACCATAATCACAAGTTATTTTTACTGTATTCAATGTGCACAGAAAACTGCGCATTTAATTTAACATAATATTAAGAAGTATTTGAGAAAAACAAGCCTTTGAATGTCAAGCCTTGGCAAAGAATAAGTCTGGCTTTGGCTGCTGACCATTTCAATTCGCCAATGCATATCTTTTAGGGGGAATTATTTTTTTTTCTCTCTCTCTCTCTCTCTCTCTCTCTCTCTCTCTCTCTCTCTCTCTCTCTCTATATATATATATATATATATATATATATATATATATATATGTGTGTGTGTGTGTGCGTGCGTGCGTGCGTGTGTGTGTGTGTGTATGTGTGTACTGAAACAATGCTTTTTCAAGCCTAGAGTGCCACAAGTAGGCAAAACATAGCAGAGAACCCTGGGTAGTTCCCAAGTGTTAGGCGGGGAGCAGCTCTTTTAAATGGAACACTGCAACACCACAGATACTCGAGATCTACTCACCTCAAATATATATTTTTTCTAACAGAGTTTTTAAGCATGGGATTAGAACAGCATCATCAATGTGAGGCATTTTTAGAGCAAAGTCTTTAAGCATAAGATTAGCAGGTGCCATGCCCCCCAAAAGTGATAAAAGCCTTTTACCATTCCAAACACAGTATTATAGCATGGTAGTAGTAAAATATGAGTTACTTACCTACGGTAACGATGTATCTGGTAGAGACGATTCTAGCCGCAGATTCCTTAACGTAGAATTATCCCCAATAGTGAGGCTGGATCCGGAAAACTTTTTTGCCATAGCATCCTTGCGTGCCGGGGGGACAGCATCACGCGACTCCGCCCAGGTGTCGTCCTCGCACATGATGTCAGAGAGGTCACATAAGTCCCACCCCAGCGAGCCTAAGTCAGTTTTCTTTGGAGAACTTTTCCGCGCCACAACGCGGAGCCATCAGACAAAACTGTGGGAGTATGGGAACAGTGTGCAAGAGAACAGAAAAAAATTGGAAAAAAAGAATGGTGACAAACAACACCATAAGGAGCAGTGTCAACACTGCAGTATCCAAAGGCAGGGAAAGAAGAAAGAACAGAACACAGCCCTGAGCAGCCACCCTGCCAGTATGTAGACAGGCTCCTCCCAGGAGACAAAGAACATATGCAAAATGTCATGACAACAATAGCAGGACTACAACCCCAACCAAGAAACAATGAAGGGGAGCTAGTTCCAAGACAAACAGGAACGACAAACCTCCAAGCAACCCCAGCACAGAGGGCGACCATCCCCCAAGGAACAAGGGCAAAGGCATAGCCAGATGACCCCAACCCAGAGGTTAGCAGAGGGTGCAGGACCCACAGTAACAAAAAGGGAAAGGGAGGGGAGGGGAGGGAAGAAAATGGAGGCAAGCCCCCAATCCTGGGGCAACCAGAGCAGAGGGGCACAGGAGTACCTTTAAACCCATCCACTAATGCACCAAAGAGGAGGAAGGAACAAGCAACACGACGGATGAGCCCGTCAAAGAGTGAAAGAATGCACTCACAGAAGACATGGCTACCCACTGGGAGGCGAGTGCAGAAGAGCAAACCAAAGTTCCTCGCAGAACGTGGAGGAAGGGCGGGCCATGAAGGAAATCTGTGGCTAGAATCGTCTCTACCGTAAACATCGTTACCGAAGGTAAGTAACTTGTACATCTGATAGAGACTACTAGCCGCAGATTCCTTAACGTAGTATAGATACCCTAGCAATACCCAAGGGGAAGGAGGGTCTGCGAAAGGACCCCTACCAGCCTGGACATAACAGAGGTTCCCACAGGGGACCAGTCCAACGGACAAGGTGATAAACCTCGTCCCCCCAGGCAAGGGGAAACCCCACAAGCAGAACACCACTGACCCCAAGAGGGGTGTGGGAAAAAGAAAAGAAGAAGAAAAAAGGGAGCCCATTTACACTCAAAGGAGGAAACAAGGGCAAGGCAAGGGGAGGCCGAAGCACCCCCATGCCCCTACAAGGTAACAGAACCTCCATCCAAGGTCAGGGCAAGGAAGAGGAAGAAGATCAACCTAAAGGCTCCAAGGAGACGAGGGAAAAGAGGGCAAGCCCCTCCCCCAACTGGAACACACCCCGCGAAGAGGGCAACTGAGCCCACCACAGCCGGAAGGCAATAGGTCAGACAGAATGACGTTGACAGCCAGAAGCAGTCGGAAGCAGGAAGAGGATCCCGATGCACCTAGGAAGACCGGGCAGGCTGCGCCTGAAAGAGGGAGGAACACAAAAACCATCTCAGTCCCAGGACAGAGAACATAAGAGCGAAGAAGGGTCCGGACACACCTCAAATAGGATCCACACACACAGTCCAAAAAAAAGCCGAACCAGAGCCACGACGCCAGGCCACATGCAGCAGGTCAGACCTGGCGAACAGCGCAACAACCGGAGTAGGACACCCCGGGGCGCCACCAAGCCATTTCTATCCAGCAATAAGGGAATTGGACCTGCAATGTACATAAACGCCATGGAGAGCAGAGGCCCGAGGGCAACCACAACTCCCCAGCACAGAACAAGCTATGTAACAGCTACCACTACCCCACATAGGGTATGTTGAGTCGCAAGACATTGGGAACCCTCTTTGGAAGAAACTTCCACAGCAGAGGACAACAGAAAGATACGCGGGTAAAAATCCCCGCTGAAGGCTTATCAAGCAGCCAAAGAGAATAAACAGAAGGCCTAATCTCCGGCCAACCTGGTGTAGATAACCCAAAGCACAAACACACAGTAAAGAAGGGCAGGCCAGCAGGAAACAGAGCCACAGTCCCAACAAAAGAAGACTCGCAGGCACATGAATCACCCAGATCACACAACTGGGGCGACCCACCCCAACAAAAGGACAGCTCCCAAAAACCAGATCAACTCACAGATCACTGAAGGGGAGAAGAAGGAGGAGGAGGCCGAAGCCCCGCCAAGAACCTCTGAATGGCCAAGTCCGCCGGGGCGTGGAACAAGAGAGTACCATCGAAGGGCACCAGCCGTTCTCGAACATTTTCTGGGAACACACTGTCCCGAAGCCACGCATGGCAGCGAAGGGCAACCGAATAAGCCATGGCACGAGATGTCCAGAGCGGAGCAAAGAATACACGCCGCTAGCACCCGGCCATCTAACGCATGGTGCCACAACTCAACACCAGCACCCTCCAGACAAGCTGCAGATCCAAGGGACTCTACTGAGTCCCACAAACAAGAGGTGGCCCTAGCCAGCACACACAAAGTGTTAAGGGCCGCAGAGCCACACTAGTTGAAGCAAACATATTGCGCCCCCAAGAGTCTAGCCAGCGGGCCTCCAGTGATGGTGGAGGCAACAGCGACGGCAGGGAGGGAAAGGCAGTCCACAAAAGGGGGCCATTGGCAGAGGGGTGGAGGGAAAGACACACCGGGTCACGCGGTGCTGGAAGGTGCCGGTGCAGAAGGTGTTGGGGCACTGAGTCCCCTGTGGTGGGACGGCTTCAAGTCCCCAAAAGAGAAGAATGGAGCAAACCTTCAAAGGGAAGCAGCAGTTCCCTACCACCAGAACCCTGATGGAGAACCTCCAGAAGATGATCCGTGGGGAAATGGTTAGCAGGGTCACCCATGTGCAAAATTCCAATGACCGTAGAAACAGCGCGAGCGAAAGCCGCACCCACCTCCGTTGGGCCCCGCTTTTGGGGAAAGCAGCTCCTCTGTGGGCGACGGCTGAAAGCTAAGGTGGCTATCTCCTGAGCCAATCGGAGCAGGGAAGGGCCAGGCCCGGAAAGGAGAAAGAGGGGCTGAGGAGTGGGGGACCTGCGGTTCCTCTGGCGAAAACCACGGCCGCGGTGACGGCGAGGAGGTCGGGGAAAAAACCACGATGTGGTGGCCCATCTCCAGCGAGGACGACACCAGCAGGTACCCAACCTCCGGGGAAGAGGGGATGTCCGAAGACGAGTCCACGACCTGACGCCTGTCCGGTGCCATAGAGTCCACAACCTGGAGCAATGCGTCGTCGTCGTCCAGCGCCAAAGGTGACTCCGGACAGACCTCCACCACATCACATGGCGCAGGAGACCGGGGCTGGGCTGGGCTGGGCCGGAGACAAGGTGGTCAAGGGATGGTGCCGGAATGGCGCCGACTCGACCTCTGACGAGGCAGCCACCGGCGTGGAGGGACGAGAGGCACCCGGGGAGTGACAGGGAGACCCCCGCCAACCTCAACCCATGAAGGGATGAGAGGGGCCCACCGACCCCTGTGCCGACACCAATGCTGACTCGACATCCGACGAGGCAGCCACCTGCAAGGAGGGATGAGAGGGGCCCGGGGAGGGACGAGGTGTCCCCTGCCAGCCTCGACCCATGATGGGACGAGGGGGGTCCGCTGACCCCTGTGGCGCCACCAGGGCCAGCAGCCTTGCAGCACAGGGGAGGGATGAGGATGGCGATGATGGTGGCTGCGGCGAAAACCTTCCACAGAAGCTGATAGAGGCGACGAAGCCGATCTGGACATGCGAGCCAAGAGAAGTTTCATCTTGCGCTCCCGCCGCGACTTCTGCTTCAACCAGCACAGAACAAGCTATGTAACAGCTACCACTACCCCACATAGGGTATGTTGAGTCGCAAGACATTGGGAACCCTCTTTGGAAGAAACTTCCACAGCAGAGGACAACAGAAAGATACGCGGGTAAAAATCCCCGCTGAAGGCTTATCAAGCAGCCAAAGAGAATAAACAGAAGGCCTAATCTCCGGCCAACCTGGTGTAGATAACCCAAAGCACAAACACACAGTAAAGAAGGGCAGGCCAGCAGGAAACAGAGCCACAGTCCCAACAAAAGAAGACTCGCAGGCACATGAATCACCCAGATCACACAACTGGGGCGACCCACCCCAACAAAAGGACAGCTCCCAAAAACCAGATCAACTCACAGATCACTGAAGGGGAGAAGAAGGAGGAGGAGGCCGAAGCCCCGCCAAGAACCTCTGAATGGCCAAGTCCGCCGGGGCGTGGAACAAGAGAGTACCATCGAAGGGCACCAGCCGTTCTCGAACATTTTCTGGGAACACACTGTCCCGAAGCCACGCATGGCAGCGAAGGGCAACCGAATAAGCCATGGCACGAGATGTCCAGAGCGGAGCAAAGAATACACGCCGCTAGCACCCGGCCATCTAACGCATGGTGCCACAACTCAACACCAGCACCCTCCAGAAAAGCTGCAGATCCAAGGGACTCTACTGAGTCCCACAAACAAGAGGTGGCCCTAGCCAGCACACACAAAGTGTTAAGGGCCGCAGAGCCACACTAGTTGAAGCAAACATATTGCGCCCCCAAGAGTCTAGCCAGCGGGCCTCCAGTGATGGTGGAGGCAACAGCGACGGCAGGGAGGGAAAGGCAGTCCACAAAAGGGGGCCATTGGCAGAGGGGTGGAGGGAAAGACACACCGGGTCACGCGGTGCTGGAAGGTGCCGGTGCAGAAGGTGTTGGGGCACTGAGTCCCCTGTGGTGGGACGGCTTCAAGTCCCCAAAAGAGAAGAATGGAGCAAACCTTCAAAGGGAAGCAGCAGTTCCCTACCACCAGAACCCTGATGGAGAACCTCCAGAAGATGATCCGTGGGGAAATGGTTAGCAGGGTCACCCATGTGCAAAATTCCAATGACCGTAGAAACAGCGCGAGCGAAAGCCGCACCCACCTCCGTTGGGCCCCGCTTTTGGGGAAAGCAGCTCCTCTGTGGGCGACGGCTGAAAGCTAAGGTGGCTATCTCCTGAGCCAATCGGAGCAGGGAAGGGCCAGGCCCGGAAAGGAGAAAGAGGGGCTGAGGAGTGGGGGACCTGCGGTTCCTCTGGCGAAAACCACGGCCGCGGTGACGGCGAGGAGGTCGGGGAAAAAACCACGATGTGGTGGCCCATCTCCAGCGAGGACGACACCAGCAGGTACCCAACCTCCGGGGAAGAGGGGATGTCCGAAGACGAGTCCACGACCTGACGCCTGTCCGGTGCCATAGAGTCCACAACCTGGAGCAATGCGTCGTCGTCGTCCAGCGCCAAAGGTGACTCCGGACAGACCTCCACCACATCACATGGCGCAGGAGACCGGGGCTGGGCTGGGCTGGGCCGGAGACAAGGTGGTCAAGGGATGGTGCCGGAATGGCGCCGACTCGACCTCTGACGAGGCAGCCACCGGCGTGGAGGGACGAGAGGCACCCGGGGAGTGACAGGGAGACCCCCGCCAACCTCAACCCATGAAGGGATGAGAGGGGCCCACCGACCCCTGTGCCGACACCAATGCTGACTCGACATCCGACGAGGCAGCCACCTGCAAGGAGGGATGAGAGGGGCCCGGGGAGGGACGAGGTGTCCCCTGCCAGCCTCGACCCATGATGGGACGAGGGGGGTCCGCTGACCCCTGTGGCGCCACCAGGGCCAGCAGCCTTGCAGCACAGGGGAGGGATGAGGATGGCGATGATGGTGGCTGCGGCGAAAACCTTCCACAGAAGCTGATAGAGGCGACGAAGCCGATCTGGACATGCGAGCCAAGAGAAGTTTCATCTTGCGCTCCCGCCGCGACTTCTGCTTCAACCGTTGGCACGCCTCGCAATCAGTGGAGCCGCGATCTTCCCCCAAGCACCACATGTAAATGAGGGGAGGGTCCATCGCAGACATCAGGCGTCCACAAGACGATCACATCTTAAAGCCCGAAGGCATCCGCACACTGTTCCCACACTGTTCCCACAAACACACGCAATAGCAAAGGTTAAGGCTTAAACAGGCCCGGAGCATGAACCGGATCCGCGTTGGATGCAGAAAAGGAAAAACCTGAGGTAGGCGCACCAGGGTGAGACTTATGTGACCTCGCTGATGTCTCGTGCATGGACGACGCCTGATGCGAGCGCTAGGATGCTGTGGCAAAAAAGTTTTCCGGATCCAGTCTTACGCCTGGGGATAATTCTACGTTAAGGAATCTATGGCTAGTAGTCTCTATCAGATCTACCATGCAAGCCGACTAGGAATGAATAAAAGCAACCTCTGACCCACGTTTTACATTTATTAGAGCTCATCGGAAAGGTATAGCTTTGTCCAGAAAAGTGTTCCTGGGTCAGGGAACACGACAGGGAGAAACAAGTATAAGTCAAAAAAATGCCCTTTAAGGCTTAGAGTGCTGCATAAATTATGCAAAAAAAGAGCAGGGAGCTCCTGTCTGGACACTCCAAATCTGTTCATCTCAAATATCTAAAAAGGCTGAAGTGGCTTTTGTGCCCCATGCAGGTTACTGAGGTGGACAGAAGGAAAATTAGTATGTTATTATAGTAGATCAAGGGATAATAATGGCTCACTGAAATTTCACGGTAAGTATGTACAATGTACTCTTTTTATAATTAAAAGCAAAAGGTCATGGCTAATGCCAGACTTAAAAATACATATTTTGCTTGGTGAGTTCTTTACAAACAGCATTAGCACCAGTTTCTTATCTTAAGTGCATTTACAGTCACTAGGTGGCACTATAAGCAAAGAATTGATTATGAATTACAGGAGAGAAAAAAATCCACGAATGATCTCATATTAGGAAGTTAACTGTTGGTAAATTAAAGTAACAAAGGCATTGGGAATTAATCTTGAAAAACTTGTCAGTGAACATTTTTCCATAATCATTTGTGTTAGCCGCTTGCTACCGGTTTCTTTCAAGCCTCTTTGCAGAGTTTCGAAGATTCGCCTGGGAAAACATGGTTTTAGCTTTCTGCTTCATTTGGTTACTCGTTGCGCGCCATACCTGTGCCATTTTCTCATAATTTTAACTGTTTGATTTTAACTGGTTATTGTTCCATTACTTTTGCGATTTGTACTACAACTTTCTTGTCAATTTCTCTTTGCAATCATCGGTTGATTTTTTTGACCTATTGACCCGATTCACAAAAACGTTTGCACTACACAATGCTGCATGACTACACAAAAAACGTAATATGTATACATATTTCTGGGGTTACACGATTACAATAACTCATAAGTGGAGCAGGAGGAACGAATCCGCTAAGGTTCGGAGATAGAGGCTACATTGCTAGGGATTTGGTGGCCTTGGGAAGCAAATTGCTAGGACTTACAAGTATCACTCAGTGTTTAGCTCTTTCCTGGATTGTACCAGGGAGGGCGAAAAGTTGTAGGGTAGGTCGATCCAGAGTCTTGGCTCACACTCATCGAAGTATGGGGCTTATTTACAAGAAACTGATGCATTGCTGCGTTGAAGCTGTATTTCGCTAGTTTACTTGCGCCTGCGAGAGAAACCCTTGCGCCACCATGGATGCGCCATACTCACAATACTCCGTACCATGGCGCAAGGATTGACAGATGCATCAAAAAATTGTGACGTATCTGTAGGCGCAAAACTTATGCATTGCTGGAGCTGTGTCGTAAACCTAATGCAACTCCAGCAATGCATGGGGGAGGCCTATTCTTTTTGCACTGCGTCACTCCATATGACTGCTCCAAGCAGGCATAAGGTTTTGACGCCGTTGCATCCTAGAAGTTGCACAGTGATTTCACTGCATCCCTGCCACAAGGCTTTCAGGCATGGGAACTCCCACCCTTCATACATTATACCTGACGCAATAGGAATGTGGCACAGGGGTTTACAAGGTGACACATCGGCCTAGTTGTATCACTTTGTAAATAGGCCGCAGCCTGGTGCATTGTTTACGCCGCTGCTGCATCAAAAAAAGTGACGCAACGGCGGCGCAAAATAAGCCCCTATGTTTGCAGGCTGTTTCTCTGTGTCTGGGCTGGATTTGAACCCTCACGTGTCTATGTCTCATACATGCCAATAGAATAAGAAAGTGAGAGTTTTTTTAAAGAAAATCGTGGGAATGTATTTTGCCTATTGACTTCTACGGAAGCAGAGGTAGTTTTAGGCAAAGACAGTTAAATTAAAGCAACTTTTGGCTTCAGAAATCTGGAGTCTTCCACCTTAATCAGGTCTTTTGGCATGTATGAGGTCTGTGGGTGGTGCAGAGACCTCTTGAGATACTTGGTTGTGGTAGTCCGGGGTCTGTGAGTATACAACACTGTAGACCACACAGTAGGATCTGGTAGCCTAATTCATGACTTTTTGGCGTAGGACAGCGCCGCAAGTCTCTTTGCAGTGCTGCCCTGCATCAAAAGGAAAGGGCAGCAATACACCATATTAACGAAATACGGTGCATTCCTGTCCTCTTTGCCTGTGCACAAATTGGTGCCTAGTGCCAATGCAGGTGCCCTTGCACCATGGTGGGTGCATTGTTGGCACAATCATTTTTGTGCAGGAAGGGACACCTTCTGGCACAAAAACAATCAATGGAGATTGCAAAGTCTGCAAAAGCAGCACACATAGAAAGACCAAAAAACAAGAAGAAATAAAGTTATTTCTCCTTGTTACGCCATTCCTGGGGAGGTGCACAGTTTTGAGTCATTCCCAGGTTTAAAGATCCTTGGATCCTTGTAAATCTGGTAATGTGCCAAAACCTATGGGTGTTGCCTGGGAAAACCCACAGCAATGCCCATGGAACTCCTCTTTGACTAAAGCAAGCCAATGCACTGCTTTGCGCTGCCTTGCCTTACTCCATATCTATGACGCCATGCAAAACCATGCAGGGTGGCTTTGCCTCACCTCATAGATTTGATGGAGAGGCCTGCATCACCGGAGAATCATAAAAAGCGACTCTCCGGTGTAGCAGGCCTCTTGTAAATGAGGCCCTGGATTGGATTTGTGTTGGAAAGGACAGTCCATGCGCTGGTCTCAGACTGGATGTAATATTTTTCTGACCAGCGATGAGACAAATATTGATGTGCTGTGCTTTTTTTAGTGGGGGATAGTTAGAAATGTGGAGACAGCTGACCTCAGTACTAACCCTAGCTAAAGGCGAGCATGACACACATACTATGCTGGAGGATTCCCCTCCAACAGAAATCCATATCATCAATGGGAAAAAAAGTATTCCTTTTTCATGCCAGACCATAGGGGCGTGGTGTTGTTGAGATAGCAAGGGCAGTCTGGTTCATCACTTATGATAATGAAACGCAGGTGCCCAAAAAGTGTATTATCATGGAGTAGGTGGAGGCAATATTTACCACCTCAGAAATGATATTGACCAATTAAGGTGCTTGGCCACTGGAATTATGCATTTGTGCGGCCACAGCGATTTTCACAAAATTAGAAAATTGCCAAATTTGTCGTATAGTCCAACATCTGCCGCATGATCTACAGATTTTAACACAAAAAAATTTTTGTTGCTCAAACGGTTCAAAAGTTACTAAAAACGCAGCAACATGTTTTGCTGTTCAGTAGAAGGCCCTTTGCAAAGGTTGACTGGTCACCTTTCTTTTGCTTATTGCTATATTTCAATCAATCAATCAAGAGTATTTGTAAAGTGCGCTACTCACCCGCTAGGGTCTCAAGGTGCTGGGGGGGGCTGCTACTGCTCGAAAAGCCAGGTCTTGAGTTGTTTCCTGAAGGAGAGATGGTCCTGGGTGAGTCGTAGGTGGGTGGGGAGGGTGTTCCAGGTCTTGGCCGCCAGGTAGGTGAAGGATCTTCCTCCGGTGGTGGTTCTGCAGATCCGTGGGACGGTGGCGAGGGCAAGGCTGGCGGGTGGCCGTGTAGAACGTGAGGCGGTTGTTGAGGTATTCGGGGCCCAAGTCGTGGAGAGCCTTCCGTGCGTGGGTGAGGAGTCTGAACGTGATCCTCTTGCTGACGGGGAGCCAGTGCAGGTCCCTCAGGTGGGTGGAGATGTGGCTGTGTCGGGAGATGTCCAAGACGAGTTGTGCTGAGGCGTTCTGGATGCGCTGGAGTCTTTTCTGTAGTTTGGCGGTGGTCCCAGCGTAGAGGGCGTTCCCGTAGTCCAGACGGCTGGTGACGAGGGCCTGGGTGACCGTTTTCCTGGTTCCAGTGGGGATCCAGCGGAAGATCTTACGGAGCATGCGGAGTGTGTTCAAGCAGCAGGAAGTAACGGCGTTAACTTGCCTGGCCATCATGAGGGAGGAGTCAAGGATGAAGCCCAGGTTGCGTGCGTGGTCCGTGGGCTTGGGTGGGGGGCCCGGAGCAGGGGGCCACCAGGAGTCGTCCCAGGCGGAGATGGATGGGCCGAGGATGAGGACTTCCGTCTTGTCTGAGTTCAGTTTCAGGTGGCTGAGCTTCATCCAGTCTGAGATGTCTTTCATTCTGTCCTGGAAGCTGGCTCTGGCGGAGGTGGGGTCGTTGGTGAGGGAGAGGATCAGTTGGGTATCGTAGGTGTAGGAGATGATGTTGTCAGGGTGCGGTGGCAGACCGTGTCGAACGCAGCCGAAAGGTTGAGCCGGATGAGGGCGGCGGTTTCTCTGTTGTCCAGCAGGGTCCGGATGTCGTCGGTGGCCGCGATGAGGGCGGTCTCCGTGCTGTGGTTCGCTCGGAATCCGGACTGCGATGGGTCGAGGGAGCCGTTCCTCTCCAGGAAGGCTGTCAGCTGTTTGTTGATGGTTTTCTCGATGACTTTTGCAGGGAAAGGGAGGAGCGAGATGGGGCGGAAGTTCTTGAGGTCTGAGGGGTCTGCGGTGGGTTTCTTCAGGAGGGCGCTGATCTCTGCGTGCTTCCAGCTCTCCGGGAAGGTGGCGGATATCAAGGAGTTTTTGATGATGTCCCGAAGTTTGGGTGCGATGATGGAGTCGGCTTTGTTGAAGATGTGGTGTGGGCAGGGATCCTCTGGGGAGCCCGAGTGGATGGTGTTCATCGTGTGGGTGGTATCTTCTGTGCTGACCTGAGTCCAGGCGCACAGGGTGGTGGTGGGGGGTGTAGGTTCGGTGGTGGGGTACGAGTTCTGAGCGCCGAAGCTGTCGTGTATGTCGACGATCTTACGGTGAAAAAAGGTGGCCAGAGAGTTGCAGAGGTCTTGAGAAGGCGTGATGTCGTTGTTGCTGGCGTTGGGGTTGGAGAGCTCTTTCACAACGTTTAAGAGTTCCTTGCTGTTGTGGGTGTTGTTGTCCAGTCGTTCTCTGAAGGATGACCTTTTGGTGGTGCGGATCAGCTGGTGGTGTTTGCGGGTGGCGTTCTTGAGGGCTGTCATGTTATCGGTTGACTGGTTGTGGCGCCAGGCTTTCTCGAGGTCACGGCAGGATTTCTTGGAGTCTTTGAGATCGTTGGTGAACCACGCGGCTTTCTTGCTGTTGAGGTTGCTGGGAGGGTTTTTCAGTGGAGCAAGAGTGTCGGCGCAGTCGGTGATCCACTGTGTGAGGTTGCGGGCTCCTTCGTTGGGGTCCGTGGTGTTGGTGGGAGGGTTTAGGCTCAAGGAGGTGGTGAGTCGGTCGGTGGTGATCTTGCTCCAGCATCTTCGGGGGGTTTGTTGAGGGCGGTGGTGGGTCGTTGTTTTCCTGAAGTTGAAGTGTACGCAGCTGTGGTCGGCCCAGTGGAGCTCGTGGTGTGGCTGAAGGAGATGTGGTTGCTGGAGGAGAAGACGGTGGGGGGGTTGACCAGTTGCTTGAATCAGAGGTTGGCGAGGTTGTCTAGTAGGGCGGTGGTGTTGTTGTCCTGGTCGTTCTCCAGGTGGAAGTTGAGGTCTCCTAGGAGGATGTAGTCGGGGGAGGCGAGGGCGAGCGGGCTGATGAAGTCTGCGATGGCCTCGCTGAAGTGTGAGCGTGGTCCCGGGGGTTCCTCTGAGGGTGGTCTTGGGTTCAGTGTGAATCTGGAAGTGCAGGTGCTCTGCGGTGGTGAGGGTGTCGTCGGTGTTGGTCGTGATGCGGATAGTGTTTCTGTGGGCAATGACGATGCCTCCTCCGGTCTGGTTGACGCGGTCCCTCCGGATGATCTTGTAGCCGTCCGGGATGGCAATGGCGATGTCGGGGGCTGAGGAGGCGTTCATCCAGGTTTCCGTGAAGTAGGCGACGTCTGGTGCCGTTTTGTCCAGGAGGTCCCATAGTTCGACGGCCTGCCTGTGGATGGAGCGGGTGTTGAGCAGGATGCACTTGAGGTGGTTGTTGTTGGCGGCTGTTTTGGCTGGCACGGTGCAGGATTTAGTGCAGGTGAAGTAGCAGGCGTGGCAGGTGAAGGCTCCGCGGGTGCGTTTCGGGGTGGCTTGGTAGCAGGCTGGATGTCGGCCGTTATTTAGCGCGTGGAGGGTGGTGGCGTCGTAGCTCAGTCGGGTTGGCTGGCTCTAACGGGGTCCAGGGGTTCTGGCGCTGGGCGCAGTCCAGGCGTTTTAATCGGGCGTAGACGGGCTTGCCTTTGGCGCGTCTTCGGTGCGCAATCGACGCGCCCGCTGCGCGTACGTGTGGTCCCCGCCATTTATGGTGAAGTGGGAGGGAGGAGCAGCTGGGAGGCGGGAGCGGGGCAGCGAATGGGGAGCGGGAGACAGGAGAAGGGGGCGGGGCCGCAGGAGAGCAGCGGCGGGGAGCAGAGGGGGGTTGGAAAGAGCGGGAAAGCGGAACGGGGAGAGCGAGGGCAAGCCTGGGCAAGCCTGGAGAGTGAGGGAAATCGTGGAGAGCAGGGGCCCTAAGGAGAGGCGGCAGCAAGAGGGCCAAGCAGGCAGCAGCAGCAGAATCCGGGCACACGGGGGCCGTGTGGTAGTGGAGTGACCGGGTCAAGGGTCACCCTTGGTCTTAAAACAATAGCTAGCCCTCATCCCTCAGTCCCGCTCAACTTCCTTCTGTGGTAAGGGGCAGGCTCCCCTTACTCTTGCACTTCTTCCTCTTCCATCCACTACCCCAAGCCCTCCTTCTGCCAACAGCCTCACATCAGCCCCACCGCACACCTTCACAATCTGTTCGAAACAGATGGTAATTACGGAACATTAAACCCCTCAGAAAAGAAAATACCATGTGGAATTCTACCCATTCATTCTGGATCTTCACAGTTATTCACCATATCAATGGAATGAACTTGTAATTGCACGGATTGCATGCAGAGATTCCGGCCTGTACTGGTAAGTCCAGCTGCTGGGAAACATGAAGAATTCCACAATAATTGTAATTGGCGCGTCTTAATAGTAAGATGAAACTGAAGTTTCCTAAACATTGACTCAATAATGTAACTCTATATCACTATGCATGGGATTGTAAAGTAAAATGGATACAATCTTGTAGCGGTGAAGGAACTAAATCCAAACCTGTCGACTTAAAAAAAATATGTATATATAAATGTAAAGCGCATTAAACCATGGCATTAAAGCACTGTAACCAGAAAGGGCCTACAGAGGTGGCCGATTTTGAAAAAGGGGGGTGGTGATGGACAGAGTTTCTGAATGATGCAGAATATCTTACCAAGTCAAGAGATCATGGTTTTAATCCATCACCGTTTTTTAGCTCACTGCACCATCCCAGCTCAGAACCTGGCTATATGCAAATTAGTCTGTTCCTGTCCCAGTGCATGATGGGAACAGGGCAAACCAAACTACCAAGCCAATTCTTATACTGGGAAGGAAACAAGCTCCCGGGGACCGGTTTCTGGCATCACAGCCTTCTTCGGCCCGGTTTGCTTGAATCCTGATGGTGCAATGAGCAAGGGACTCACGTCTGAGTATACCCTCCCACACATAGTGTGGATAAAACCGATTTTGAAAAAGGGGGGTGGTGATGGACAGAGTTTCTGAATGATGCAGAATACTCTTACCAAGTCAAGAGATCATGGTTTTAATCCATCACCGTTTTTTAGCTCACTGCACCATCCCAGCTCAGAACCTGGCTATATGCAAATGAGTCTGTTCCTGTCCCAGTGCATGATGGGAACAGGGCAAACCAAACTACCAAGCCAATTCTTATACTGGGAAGGAAACAAGCTCCCGGGGACCGGTTTCTGGCATCACAGCCTTCTTCGGCCCGGTTTGCTTGAATCCTGATGGTGCAATGAGCAAGGGACTCACGTCTGAGTATACCCTCCCACACATAGTGTGGATAAAACCGATTTTGAAAAAGGGGGGTGGTGATGGACAGAGTTTCTGAATGATGCAGAATACTCTTACCAAGTCAAGAGATCATGGTTTTAATCCATCACCGTTTTTTAGCTCACTGCACCATCCCAGCTCAGAACCTGGCTATATGCAAATTAGTCTGTTCCTGTCCCAGTGCATGATGGGAACAGGGCAAACCAAACTACCAAGCCAATTCTTATACTGGGAAGGAAACAAGCTCCCGGGGACCGGTTTCTGGCATCACAGCCTTCTTCGGCCCGGTTTGCTTGAATCCTGATGGTGCAATGAGCAAGGGACTCACGTCTGAGTATACCCTCCCACACATAGTGTGGATAAAACCGATTTTGAAAAAGGGGGGTGGTGATGGACAGAGTTTCTGAATGATGCAGAATACTCTTACCAAGTCAAGAGATCATGGTTTTAATCCATCACCGTTTTTTAGCTCACTGCACCATCCCAGCTCAGAACCTGGCTATATGCAAATTAGTCTGTTCCTGTCCCAGTGCATGATGGGAACAGGGCAAACCAAACTACCAAGCCAATTCTTATACTGGGAAGGAAACAAGCTCCCGGGGACCGGTTTCTGGCATCACAGCCTTCTTCGGCCCGGTTTGCTTGAATCCTGATGGTGCAATGAGCAAGGGACTCACGTCTGAGTATACCCTCCCACACATAGTGTGGATAAAACCGATTTTGAAAAAGGGGGTGGTGATGGACAGAGTTTCTGAATGATGCAGAATGCTCTTACCAAGTCAAGAGATCATGGTTTTAATCCATCACCGTTTTTTAGCTCACTGCACCATCCCAGCTCAGAACCTGGCTATATGCAAATTAGTCTGTTCCTGTCCCAGTGCATGATGGGAACAGGGCAAACCAAACTACCAAGCCAATTCTTATACTGGGAAGGAAACAAGCTCCCGGGGACCGGTTTCTGGCATCACAGCCTTCTTCGGCCCGGTTTGCTTGAATCCTGATGGTGCAATGAGCAAGGGACTCACGTCTGAGTATACCCTCCCACACATAGTGTGGATAAAACCGATTTTGAAAAAGGGGGGTGGTGATGGACAGAGTTTCTGAATGATGCAGAATACTCTTACCAAGTCAAGAGATCATGGTTTTAATCCATCACCGTTTTTTAGCTCACTGCACCATCCCAGCTCAGAACCTGGCTATATGCAAATTAGTCTGTTCCTGTCCCAGTGCATGATGGGAACAGGGCAAACCAAACTACCAAGCCAATTCTTATACTGGGAAGGAAACAAGCTCCCGGGGACCGGTTTCTGGCATCACAGCCTTCTTCGGCCCGGTTTGCTTGAATCCCGATGGTGCAATGAGCAAGGGACTCACGTCTGAGTATACCCTCCCACACATAGTGTGGATAAAACCGATTTTGAAAAAGGGGGGTGGTGATGGACAGAGTTTCTGAATGATGCAGAATACTCTTACCAAGTCAAGAGATCATGGTTTTAATCCATCACCGTTTTTTAGCTCACTGCACCATCCCAGCTCAGAACCTGGCTATATGCAAATTAGTCTGTTCCTGTCCCAGTGCATGATGGGAACAGGGCAAACCAAACTACCAAGCCAATTCTTATACTGGGAAGGAAACAAGCTCCCGGGGACCGGTTTCTGGCATCACAGCCTTCTTCGGCCCGGTTTGCTTGAATCCTGATGGTGCAATGAGCAAGGGACTCACGTCTGAGTATACCCTCCCACACATAGTGTGGATAAATCTGATTTTGAAAAAGGGGGGTGGTGATGGACAGAGTTTCTGAATGATGCAGAATACTCTTACCAAGTCAAGAGATCATGGTTTTAATCCATCACCGTTTTTTAGCTCACTGCACCATCCCAGCTCAGAACCTGGCTATATGCAAATTAGTCTGTTCCTGTCCCAGTGCATGATGGGAACAGGGCAAACCAAACTACCAAGCCAATTCTTATACTGGGAAGGAAACAAGCTCCCGGGGACCGGTTTCTGGCATCACAGCCTTCTTCAGCCCGGTTTGCTTGAATCCTGATGGTGCAATGAGCAAGGGACTCACGTCTGAGTATACCCTCCCACACATAGTGTGGATAAAACCGATTTTGAAAAAGGGGGGTGGTGATGGACAGAGTTTCTGAATGATGCAGAATACTCTTACCAAGTCAAGAGATCATGGTTTTAATCCATCACCGTTTTTTAGCTCACTGCACCATCCCAGCTCAGAACCTGGCTATATGCAAATTAGTCTGTTCCTGTCCCAGTGCATGATGGGAACAGGGCAAACCAAACTACCAAGCCAATTCTTATACTGGGAAGGAAACAAGCTCCCGGGGACCGGTTTCTGGCATCACAGCCTTCTTCGGCCCGGTTTGCTTGAATCCTGATGGTGCAATGAGCAAGGGACTCACGTCTGAGTATACCCTCCCACACATAGTGTGGATAAAACCGATTTTGAAAAAGGGGGGTGGTGATGGACAGAGTTTCTGAATGATGCAGAATACTCTTACCAAGTCAAGAGATCATGGTTTTAATCCATCACCGTTTTTTTAGCTCACTGCACCATCCCAGCTCAGAACCTGGCTATATGCAAATTAGTCTGTTCCTGTCCCAGTGCATGATGGGAACAGGGCAAACCAAACTACCAAGCCAATTCTTATACTGGGAAGGAAACAAGCTCCCGGGGACCGGTTTCTGGCATCACAGCCTTCTTCGGCCCGGTTTGCTTGAATCCTGATGGTGCAATGAGCAAGGGACTCACGTCTGAGTATACCCTCCCACACATAGTGTGGATAAAACTGATTTTGAAAAAGGGGGGTGGTGGCCAACAAAGGCAATTATAGCTGTGAGAAAATCCAAGTCTTCAAATTCTTGTGAAATGCAAAGTATGAAGTAATACTAGTAATGTGTACCGGGAGAGTGTTCTATAACCCAGCAGTTGCCAGCAAAAGTACACAATCACCCCCATCTCGCCTTCCTAAAGTGGAGAACAGTCACTTTCCTCTTTCCAGCAGATCTCGACTGTCTGCTGGAAAGATACTAGTTAAAAACGGTTCTTTAAAATAGCCCTGCTGTTTAAGGGCCTTAAAAACCAGGCACATGGCTTTGAATAACAGCCTCTTCCTCGTTATCAGCCAGTGAGGAGTCCTCAAGCCCTCCTCCACCAATAGATGTTTAGGAACACCAAAACTAGTCATGCTGCCACTTTCTAGATAACCTGACGTTTACTAAGAGAATTTTGGTTGGTGTTCAAATACAGAGCGTTACTGTAGTCAAAGGCAAGATGTTATTAATGCAATGACCGCTGACACTCTTAGCTCCTCGGGGAGGAAGGGAAAGATTTTTTCAGGCACTTGATTATCCAGAAACAAGAACTCACAGTACTCTTAAAGTGGAGATCAAATTCCAGGGTGTTATTGAAGATCACCCCCAGGTTTTTAGCGCAGGTTCTAGTAACAGGTAGTGAGCCACAAGTCTCTGGCCATTGGAGGTCAGACCAAACCAAGGGGCATATTATCAAGAAAGGGCGTTACATTATCGCCGCTTTTATCGGCGGGAACCTGCCGATAAAGCGTTGATAATGTGCTTGATAATATGCTCTATGAATTCTAATCGAAGCCCATGTTAGATGTCTTCACATCTAACATGGGCTTCGATTGGAATTCATAGAGCATATTATCAAGCACATTTTTGCCGCTTTATCAGCAGTTTCCCGCCAATAAAAGCAGCGATAATGTAACGCCCTTTCTTGATAATATGCCCCCAAGTTCTCTGCCCCGAAGATCACAAACAATCTCCGTTATGTCAGCATTCATCTTGAGCCACTTCTCTCGCATCTAGGTACTGACATGCCCCATTTAAAACCTAATCACCTGATATTGAAGCTATGATTTGTGTATAGTCCGCATAGGACAATACCTGAAAGCCAAAAGAATGTACCAGTTTAGCCAGAGTGGCCACTAAAGGTTAAAAATGTGAGACTGAGGGAGGACCCTTGCAGGACACCACAGGGGTTCTGTAAAGATTTAGCTCTGAAGTCTGTGCAGCTCACTTTTTGGGTTTTATTTGCCATGAAGGATTCTAGAAGATTGAGGGCAGAACCCCTCAGCCACACCCTGATGCAGTATTTTCACCAATCGCATGGGAGAGATGGTATCGAAGACTGAGGATAAATCTAGCATAACTAGAATCTACTTGTCGACAAGTGGAATCTGCTGCTGTGATAAGTGCAGATTCAGTGCTGTGGTTCCCTCTAAAGCTGTTCTGTGAGGAATCTAGAAGCTCAGAATCTGTAAAAAAAACTGCGCTAATTCCTTATTTATGTGCCTCTCAAGGATTTTGGCACATCCTTGATAGGCAGACATGTCGAAGATCATTCATTTTTAGGGGACTAACAATTGCTTATTTCCATCACTGAAGATACACTCCAACACCTGGGTTTGCACCTTTTCCAGAAAAGTGACAATTAGCTCTGGTGTAAGTTGAATCACTGTGGGTGAGCAAGGATCGTCAGGGGAACCTAATATAATTTGTCACCAGCATAGTTTTAATTGCAGCTGCTGGCAAACTAGAGAAGGAGGACAATTCACCATTAATTGGGGACCGCCCTAAGAAGTCATCTTCCATAGATGTAGGCACTGGGCCATCCTTGAAATTTAGAGAGAATCCTCAAAATCTTAACCTCAAAAAACCAAGCCTGCCGATTGGTAAAATCCAGAGAATTTTCAAGCTCCTGTTGAGCTGGCAGCGATGTGGGATCTCAATATATTTTTATTTTGATACGAAAATAAATAAAAAAAGACATAATTATGTGCAACAGGTGCTAATATCCATGTACATTTAAAGGAAGTACATCCCAGTGCCTAATTTGTTTTGCACAATTCTTAGTGCATCCAAAACACAGTCGAAATTACACTATGACATTCAAAAACTCAGTACATCTCATTCCTTATGGTGGTGGTAGTAGTAGCAGGCTAGCACACTAACAAGCAAGGTTCCACTCCCACCTAGGTGAACTCCAACTGTAGGATTAGTCAAAGTATTATCCATCACAGGCAACTAGACTGAAAGAAAATAAAGAGTTAGTGGGTTATATTTTTTATATATCATAACTTTAGAAAGATTGAGATCAGACTACCACCATGACACAACAAGGAAGACCACCTGATTTGATAACAAAAACTAGAAATAGTAGCTTATTCTGAGCAATGGGGAGCTAGTATTTAATTAAAGCTAAACTTCCAAAATCCTCGAGTCAGGAGTAGTGGGGCCAGAGTCAGGAGTGGACAAGGTTAAGCGTTTATGCGACACAAAACAAGGTCTGAATGACGATTTTGATGAATGATGTTCTTCTATATTTAAAATATGGATTGCTTTAATGCGTGGGTGAGTAAATGGGGCCAGTGTGGGCTACTGCTCAGGTAATAGAAGTGAGTTAGTACCGCTTTCACCCCATCTACCCCACCAAGTCTGTGATCCATTTATGGTGTAAATTAAGTCACACCTCAAACAATACATAATGACAATATTCATCTGAGCAATGAGCAGCACATCACCATCAATCTGTTGTGCAAGGAAATGGAGGCATTAGTATGACACAGTTCAGTTAAATGCATTGCAAACAGTCCTTCAGCCACAGACACCCAAGTTATTATTGTATATCTATATGTTTTTTCATATAGGTTTGAAACACAAAAATTATAGAGGAGTGAAGGGAACTCACACAGGTCTACAAAATGATTCTTAAAAAGACAAATGATATTGTATTGCCAAATTGGGTGGTGCATCTGCATTCTTCCCTGATTGTCCGTAAGTCTTGGGTGCCTAGCTGAAGCGGTCCTGTAAGGTAAGCAGAAGTGTTCCAGAGCTTTTGCCTATTTGTGCAGGGGAAGAGAAGGCCTGCAGATTGTAAAACAGAAACGGTATTGTAGAGTCAAGGAGAGGACTGATGTAAGCTACATGAGGAGTACACCAAGAAGACTCAGAGGCAGAGCAAGGGCATAGTCTGCAGCAATCACTTGTTTTATGACTCATGTGCGATTAATTAACTGAGAAGTTAGAGCAAATTACAACCAATCGTGAACAAGTGGCTGCATCTACGACCGGGCTGATCAATCTCACAACTGTCATCATAACATTTTGCCAAGCACGCGCATAATGTGATGTGTGACATCACGTGTCTGTCTCCAGTTACTTACAACAACAGGCCGACCACAAAAAAACATAATAGAGGAGATTCAAATTTGAGCCAGCATACACACTAAGCAGCATTGCATTTCCCAAACCACCTCTCACCAGTCTACAGAGCTGAGTAGGCCTTTTAGAGTCATCATCATGTTGGTTTCCCTTAAGTTGATAACTTCCTTCTGGCTGTTTTTGAGGGAATCCCGACCTCAGTCCTTCCATCATCCTCTTAACTCCGAGCAATGAATCTGTCCAACTCCATCCCAACTCCCAACCCAAACGAGAGAGATTGATCTGTAGTGCACTGCTGTTGGTGATGAACAAGAAGACAAATATTGAGTAATTTTTATGTATAAATGTGCATTTGTTAATTAAATGGACTGCTCTGGTCTTTGAAGATTGTGAAACAGAAAAAAAGGAGTGGAACCGGCAAGCAAATCTGGCTAAGTGTCAAAGGGAAAGGGCCAATCACCTTCAGAAAAAGAAATCCCCCATCAGGCCACAAACATTGCAAATCATCAGAATAAAGGTTACAAATTAAGTTGAACACTGTCCTGCCACCATGGTCAAAGGGAGCTGCGGCACCAGAACTCACTACTTCTTTATTGTCTTATGTCGGAGCTTCCTGATTACTTGAAAGAACATTTGACATGGGGACATCTTGGGACATTGTTTTCTCCTTCTCTCCCCTTCCCCTCTTCCCCTTATTTAGCATTGTGCTTTGACACTCTTGGGCACCATTGAAATATGGGGACCGCGGGAGTTTATCATCTTGCATGTTGTTTCTGCGGAAATCTTGGTAAGAACCTGACAAACACCATTCCTCACTGTCTACTACCACTTGAATCATCACTCACAATCCCTCAATAATATTCCACTCATTGGTGCAATCTACTTACCTGCTCCAATACAAGCACATTGGTACTCAATTGTCAATCCTCTTTGATGCACGCAACACACATTGGACAGTCTTGTAAATCAAATGTTCTGGGGCAGTCCTGCTAGGGAATGAAAAAAAGGATAAGCACTGGATGGAGACAGGCATTGTCTCTCCAATTTCTTGGATGGGAATGGGGGTGGCTTCTTCACTGCAAACTGGTCCAACCCCAATCTGGCCATACATGTGCCTAAAATAGTGAGGCCGCATAAGTCAGTCAGATACAAACAAACAAAATATATAATGTTCCCCTAGCTATCTACACATTATTTGGGGGCAAAGCAGTTCAGCGATAATATTCTATGGTGGCATACTCAAGGGCATTAGAGTTTGTCCTCAATCTCAGGCGGTTCACCCAGAAGTTGGTCCTTTACCCCTTGACTCCAGCGGTAACCTCCGTTAAAGAGAGGCGTATTCCGGGATCTCCATCCCCCCAGGCCCTCTGCATGCCAGGCGTATCGCAGTTGCACATATTTCATTGCAGTATTCCCATTAAAGACATGAGAAGGGAATTAATTCTCCACTCTCTGGTATGTGCCCAATTGTGTAGATGTTAATTAGGGTTGGGTGAAGAATTCCACTCCACCGGCGGAGTTCACAGTGTTTTGCCCACTCCGTGCAGAGCGCAGAGTTCTGAAAAACTCCATGATGTGACATGGAGCCTAGTTTTTTCTCTTGGGCGGTTCGCCAACGTTAAGTTGGCATGCGTTTGCGAGAAAAAAATGCGCACTAGAACTCCTCCCTTCGAGATTTCTTAACCCGGGCAGTCGCGACAGGTCACGACTGTTCGCATTGAGAAATATGCCACTCGCGTTGAGGGGGCTGCCATTAGAGTATAATGTCTACTTGAACGGCAGCAGCGCCCTCTGGACTGACACATAGTGCAGTTCGCACTGATTTTACAGCGCAGAACAGACTCCCAGCACTAAAAATCCGTGCTAACAACACGACTTAACAGATTGCCCTGCTGGTGGAACTCCACTGAGCCCGACTGAGTTTTTCCAGCACTTTGCGGAGTTCAGCGGAGTAAAACTCAGCGAGCACCACCCAGGCCTAATGTCAGTTGTAGCCCAGGACCCGCAACCTCAGAGTTTTGCCATTTCACCCAACCCTGTTCCTTTACAAAAGAGGGTTGGCCTGGTGATTCTACGTGCCCAGCCAATCGTCTTGGTAGCCTTAGTCCAAGCTGCTAGGGCCACCTGTGTAGCCGATGGCAGCCGTTTGGCCCCCTGCCTACCATAGAGGTAGTGCAGAAGTGATCTGGGCTCCATCATGGCCTGTTCTAGCTGAAAAGTTGAATGGTCCTGGGGCACAAAGATCCAATCATTGATATTAATCAAGTGGGCATCCCAATAGTATGCCTCAACATTAGGGAGAGCGATCCCACAATTATGCGGATTACGTTGCAGTGTTTTCAGCGACACTCTAGGGTACCCCCCTGTCCCAGATCAGAGACCTCACTTCCCCCTCTATTCTAGTGAAGACAGCATGTGAAACCTGGTAATAGGTATTCTGAAGCATGTATAATAGTTCGGGGAGCGTGATCATTTTGAAGAGAGCCATCCGTTCCATCAAAGAGAGGGGCAGCCCCCTCCACCATCCAACATCAGAAAAGTCAGGCACACCCTTTCAAGGTGACGACAGTGACATAACTTTTTTTCTGTGGTGTCACGAAGATCCCCAAATACTTAAAACTGTCTACAGTGACAGCTAATTCTTGAAGAAGCAATAATAGGCCTATAGCAATATACAAAAGGATATCATCAGCGTAGAGCAATATTTTTTCTCCTACCTCATCTGTAGCTGATATACTAAATCCCTTAACACTAGGATGTGCTCTCACCGGGATGCATGAATTCCTATTGATCTCTGTGCATTAAATGTAAATGTAAATGTAGGTGTACTTATATAGCGCAAACCTGTCACCCAAAGGGCATCCTGGCGCTTGCTTAGGGAACCCGTCCTGGTATTCCCCTGTGAGAAACCCCGGCAGGGTGTCCACAAGGTGAAAGCCAGGCATCCCGCCGCGATATGAATCGCACCGCTCACTAGGCTTACCATCTTTAGAATAACTGTATTGGTGGATCACCAGAGATCCACAGCTTGCACTCCCTGTGCCCCTGCTTACCTGAATAGGTTCAGCAGATGAGGCCCCAGATATCCAGCATACCATTTAGAACACTCGGCCGGAATGCCATTGGGATCTGGCGCTTTGCCTGGCCTTAATTTCTCAATAGCCACCTGGATTTCACTAAGCGTAAAATTCCCCTCCAGGGTCTGTCAGTACTTAGCCTCTAGCACAGGGGTGGGGACGGCAGTCAAGGGGTGGGGACGGCAGTCAAGTATTGTGCCATACTGGCAAAATCGCAGAGGGGCCGGGCCATATAAAATTATTCATAATAGAGGGCGTACTCCTTTGCTATTTGCATGTCTGTATCAAAATAATTCCCTTCCTGATTTATGAGAGTTTGCACCTAGCGGTCCTCCATCTCCTGTCTATATAACCATGCTAGGAGTTTACCCGCCTTATCCCCTGTCTCACAAAAGTGATGGGGCAGTGAGCTAAATAACGGTGATGGATCAAGCCCTGATCTTTGGACTGGGTAAGAGTGGTCTGCTTAATTCAGACACTCTGTTCATCACCACCCCCTTTTCTGAATCGTTTTTGGCCACTATAGGTGTGGCAGGGTATACTCAGACATGAGTCCCTTGCTCACTGCTCCATCAGGATTCAAGCAAGCCGGGCCGACGACGGCTGAAATGCCAGAAACCGGTCCCCGGAAGCTTGTCTCCTTTCTGGTGAAGAATTGGCTTGGTAGTTTGGTCTGCCCTGTTCCCATGATGCACTGGGCCAGGGACAGACTAATTTGCATATAGCCAGGTTCTGAGCTGGGATGGGGCAGTGAGCTAAATAACGGTGATGGATAAAGGAGTGATAACCTGTAAAAGCAATGTAGGTAAGATCGTGGCCAGCGTTTTGACCTCAGTGTTCAACAGCGAGATATGAATCGCACCGCTCACTAGGCTTACCATCTTTAGAATAACTGTATTGGTGGATCACCAGAGATCCACAGCTTGCACTCCCTGTGCCCCTGCTTACCTGAATAGGTTCAGCAGATGAGGCCCCAGATATCCAGCATACCATTTAGAACACTCGGCCGGAATGCCATTGGGATCTGGCGCTTTGCCTGGCCTTAATTTCTCAATAGCCACCTGGATTTCACTAAGCGTAAAATTCCCCTCCAGGGTCTGTCAGTACTTAGCCTCTAGCACAGGGGTGGGGACGGCAGTCAAGTATTGTGCCATACTGGCAAAATCGCAGAGGGGCCGGGCCATGTAAAATTATTCATAATAGAGGGCGTACTCCTTTGCTATTTGCATGTCTGTATCAAAATAATTCCCTTCCTGATTTATGAGAGTTTGCACCTAGCGGTCCTCCATCTCCTGTCTATATAACCATGCTAGGAGTTTACCCGCCTTATCCCCTGTCTCACAAAAGTGATGGGGCAGTGAGCTAAATAACGGTGATGGATCAAGCCCTGATCTTTGGACTGGGTAAGAGTGGTCTGCTTAATTCAGACACTCTGTTCATCACCACCCCCTTTTCTGAATCGTTTTTGGCCACTATAGGTGTGGCAGGGTATACTCAGACATGAGTCCCTTGCTCACTGCTCCATCAGGATTCAAGCAAGCCGGGCCGACGACGGCTGAAATGCCAGAAACCGGTCCACGGAAGCTTGTCTCCTTTCTGGTGAAGAATTGGCTTGGTAGTTTGGTCTGCCCTGTTCCCATGATGCACTGGGCCAGGGACAGACTAATTTGCATATAGCCAGGTTCTGAGCTGGGATGGGGCAGTGAGCTAAATAACGGTGATGGATCAAGCCCTGATCTTTGGACTGGGTAAGAGTGGTCTGCTTAATTCAGACACTCTGTTCATCACCACCCCCTTTTCTGAATCGTTTTTGGCCACTATAGGTGTGGCAGGGTATACTCAGACATGAGTCCCTTGCTCACTGCTCCATCAGGATTCAAGCAAGCCGGGCCGACGACGGCTGAAATGCCAGAAACCGGTCCCCGGAAGCTTGTCTCCTTTCTGGTGAAGAATTGGCTTGGTAGTTTGGTCTGCCCTGTTCCCATGATGCACTGGGCCAGGGACAGACTAATTTGCATATAGCCAGGTTCTGAGCTGGGATGGGGCAGTGAGCTAAATAACGGTGATGGATCAAGCCCTGATCTTTGGACTGGGTAAGAGTGGTCTGCTTAATTCAGACACTCTGTTCATCACCACCCCCTTTTCTGAATCATTACCTGAATAGGTTCAGCAGATGAGGCCCCAGATATCCAGCATACCATTTAGAACACTCGGCCGGAATGCCATTGGGATCTGGCGCTTTGCCTGGCCTTAATTTCTCAATAGCCACCTGGATTTCACTAAGCGTAAAATTCCCCTCCAGGGTCTGTCAGTACTTAGCCTCTAGCACAGGGGTGGGGACGGCAGTCAAGTATTGTGCCATACTGGCAAAATCGCAGAGGGGCCGGGCCATATAAAATTATTCATAATAGAGGGCGTACTCCTTTGCTATTTGCATGTCTGTATCAAAATAATTCCCTTCCTGATTTATGAGAGTTTGCACCTAGCGGTCCTCCATCTCCTGTCTATATAACCATGCTAGGAGTTTACCCGCCTTATCCCCTGTCTCACAAAAGTGATGCAGCATGGCCATCATTTCTTTCTTCGCCCCTTCCTGCACCAGATCTTGATATTCAGTTTGTTTGACTGCAATCTGTCTAAAAAATGAGTTGGTCATTTGTGGCCCCCTGCTCCAACTCTAGTCGCAGGATCTGGGGCATCCTCAAGTTTTGTCGCTTCCCTCCTCTTCTTCTGTGCGATCAGGTTCTGGGCCTGATCACGGAGCACAATCTTATAAGCCTCCCACAAAACCATCTTAGATTAAATGAGGCCCTCATTTTTGGCAAAATATAATTGAGTGTCAACCCGGAGGCCCCGGGCAACCTTCCAATCCCTTAGGTCCCAGGCATTCAGTTTCCATCCAGAGGACCCCCTGCTCCCAAGCGGTCCCACCTTGACTAACAAGGGCAAATAATCAGACAAGCTCCTTGCCAAATATTCTGCGTGCACTATTTGCCCTACTTCCCCCGCAAGGGCAAACACATAATCCCACTGAGAATAAACCATGTGGTCCCCCAAAAAGTATGAATACTTCCTATCTGATGGGTGTGTGCACTGCCACAGATCAGACAAGCCCACAGAATCAACAAATTTCGCCAATACCATTGCCTGTGGGGCGCCACCGGAGCCCTAGAGTGCTCAACGTCATTAAAGTCCCCACCTAGAACATGTAGTGTGGAAGTCAACTCAAGGAGTATATTGGGTATTTTGGTCAAGGTTGGCGTTTGTAGTTTGTAGAGGTACATATATGCTCAACAATGTCATCTCAGTCCGTCCCCAGTGACCCTATAGCTCCACAAACCTACTGCTGAAAGCAATCCACTTTCTGGTAACCCAAAATGGGGGATTCTTCCGGATCAATATAGCAACTCCCGGGACCCTGTGGTATAAGCCCCCTTTAGATGTGTCTCCTGGAGGAAGACCACGTCCAGCTGCAGTTGTTTAATGTATTGTGCCGCTAGTCCTCACTTAATTTTATTTCCCAGACCATTGACATTCCAGGTTATGACCGAGACTTGTGTCCTCTAGGGAGCTGGACTGTGCCATACTGCAAAAATGGTGCACTGTGCGCTTGGGTGTTGCCCTCAAATGCCACCAGGAGGCATTTGTGTCTGAGCTACTCCCCCACAATCACTAAGCATATAGAAAAAACACAACAATCCCCCCAGAAGCCCCACTGCCCACCCCCCACTGTACCCCCCTGCGCAAAACCACACTACCTAAACCAAACTATGGGCAAGGAGAGTATGAGAGGTCTATAGCCCACCATCCTCCTTAACTCACAAACCACAAACAATAAAAGGTAAACGATACTGCTGCATAGCGCCTCGCGCTACTTCCATCGCGCCTAATTTTAAAGCTGCCTTTTGAATATTTGCTTTTGTTATAATTTCGTTTTCCCCTGTTTTTAAAACAGGCTGCTCCATCTCCCCTTACCTGCACAGTAATTGTTTTGCACCGCTACTTGGCGGGTCCGGTTCTTGGGGTGGGTAAACAACGTGCGCCATCTTGGAGTGGTGTTTGGTGTGAGGGGGGCGTCGCCACGAGCGGACTAGCGCTCCAGGTGTTCAGAGGCTTGCCTACATAAGGCAACCGGCCCCAGGGCTCTTCCTTACCAAAGGTAAACGATACTGCTGCATAGCGCCTCGCGCTACTTCCATCGCGCCTAATTTTAAAGCTGCCTTTTGAATATTTGCTTTTGTTATAATTTCGTTTTCCCCTGTTTTTAAAACAGGCTGCTCCATCTCCCCTTACCTGCACAGTAATTGTTTTGCACCGCTACTTGGCGGGTCCGGTTCTTGGGGTGGGTAAACAACGTGCGCCATCTTGGAGTGGTGTTTGGTGTGAGGGGGGCGTCGCCACGAGCGGACTAGCGCTCCAGGTGTTCAGAGGCTTGCCTACATATAGCTCCCTCGTAAGCGCAGCGGTTCCGCGCAGCGGGAGCGCCTTCGCTTAGCCTGAGTCGTGCCAGAGTCGTGCCAGAGTCGTGCCAGAGTCGTGCCAGAGTCCTGCCCGTCTGCGCCCGTCCGCGTCAGGACGAGTAGGGCAGGGCAGGTGTCTATTCCCGGTTAGATGGCGGATACGATGATCTGCTACTCCAGGGACGCGCTTATGGCCATCAGGCAGAGTCTCCAGAGCTGTGAGATGTCTCGGGTAGGACCGCTGTCTGGCCCGCATTTGTGTGCCTGTGGCAGGTGGTCGCTTGAGGCCCCTGCCCTCTCTTGCCGTATCGGCGAGGAGCCTGTCACTGGAAAGAAACGTCCCCGGCACGATTTCAGTGAATGGAATTTGAACGTTAGGTCGATGGTGAAACACTATCAGGACATTTATGACCTGATTGAAAAGGAATCTCCTGATATCTTTTGTTTGACCGAGACCTGGCTACAGGAGGCTGACTCGGCTATTCTTAATATGGCTTTTCCCCCGGAGTATTCGATTCATACACTTAATCGCTCCTCTAGAGGTGGAGGAATAGCGCTTGCTGTCAAATCCTGCTACCCTTGTGTTTGGAAAGGTCAAAAAATGGCAGGTTGCGAAAGTGCCTCTTTTAAGATTTCCATCACCTCTCATTTCTCCTTCTCGGGTTTATTGATTTATCGCCCTCCGGGCAGCAATGTCGCGTTTAGAGAGGCTCTCCCGGATACTATCAGCGCGCTAGCTGCTGGGTGCGCTAATTTTTCCGTTCTTGGGGACTTGAATCTCCATTTTGACAACCTGTCTGCGCCGACTGTGACTAGTTTTCAGGCTGACCTCGAGGCCCTACAACTTTCTCAATGGATTGCACATCCCACCCACGTAGGCGGGCATACTCTGGACCCCTTCTTTACAAATCTTCCAGATGTAAGGGTTTCTATTCCTTCCCCAGTGGCCTGGACAGATCACTTTTTGGTGAGGATCCATTGTCCACTGGAGGAGCCACCTCTTAAACCTATGATCCGAGTAGTCCCTGGACGGCATTGGACCAAACTCAAACTTGAGGACTTCCACCGTCTGCTGTCCGAGGACCCGCTGGGCCCGTTAGACAAGGCGGAAACAGGGTATGACCGTTTCTGTGACTGGGTTACCAGGGCCCTTGATTCCCTCATACCGGTGACCTTGAGAAAACGTGGACTTAGGGACCCTAGTCCTTGGTACGATGGCTCTCTGCGGGCGCTGAAAAGTATGTGTAGGCGCACGGAGAGAGACTGGCGAAAAAAATATGAGATCAGTAAAAAAACCGTGTACCTGGCCTCTGTCAAGTGCTACCATCGAGCTGTTTGTAGAGCTTGTGCAGCATTTTATGCCCTCGAATTCCGCAACAGCACTAATCAATCTAAAGCCATTTTTAAGGCCCTCAAGGATCTGGTGGCAAAAAAGGCCTCTGCGAATGAATTCTGCTCCAGCTCGCACTGTGAAACCTTAGAGGCCTTTTTCTTGGGCAAAGTCCAAGCTATATATCGAGCTTTTCCTTCGGTTATGCCCTCTGCTGTGGGTTTTTTAGTCCCCCTGTGCAGGAGGTGTTATACTCCTTTCCTTGCCTAACACCTGAAAGCTTTAAAAATCTGGCCCTGCAAGTTAAGTTCGGGTCTCCGGCTGACCCGTTACGGCCAGCTTTGTTTAGAGACATGGCATCCTCTGAGCAGTTGCCTATTTGCTCCCTGATTAATATCTCGCTCACATCTGGGTCGGTTCCTGTCAAATGGAAACAGGCAGTTGTCATGCCCATTTTGAAGAAGCCGGCCTTGAATGCCAGCAAGCCTGAGAGTTATCGCCCGATATCACTCCTCCCTTGGCCAGCAAAAGTAGCAGAGGCACACGTCAATGCCGCCCTCTCTGACCATCTCTCGCGTGCTAACATCGTGGACGCGACGCAGAATGGATTCAGGGCGGAGCATAGTACAGAGACTGCCCTCCTTTTTATGGTGGAACATCTGCGCTCTGTGCTCGATGCGGGTCAAACGGCGGTGCTTGTTTTATTAGATCTTAGCGCCGCCTTTGACACCGTCTCGCACGGGATTCTTCTGCAACGCCTGGAGGATGCTGGTATTGTTGGCCCTGCTCTCCAGTGGTTCCGCTCTTTTCTTGCGGACCGATCTTTTTGCGTGGCCGTCCCGCCTCATCAGTCTAAATTCTATCCTCTGGATCTTGGTGTGCCTCAGGGTTCCTCGCTGAGCCCCACGTTATTTAATTTATACGTGAGACCGCTGGCTGAGGTGGTCAAGCAGTGGGGTATGACCATGGTGTCATACACTGATGACACCCAGCTGGCGGTCACGCTCAGCGGGGATTCAGCGCTGGATGCCCCAAGATTCCAGAATGGACTACGGGCGGTTGCCAGCTGGATGACGTCCAACTGTCTCCAGCTGAACGCAACAAAGACGGAGATTATGATCTTCGGTAAGCAAGCGGAACTCTGGGGAGATGCGTGGTGGCCTTCAGAGCTTGGACCCACCCCAACTCCGGTTTCGGAGATAAAAAATCTCGGGGTGCGGTTAGATCCCACTCTCAGCTTTGTCGGCCACACCAAGCGCACTGCTGCCTGCTGCTTTGGCGTTTTGCGTAGCTTAAGACCTGTGCTAAAATTTTTCGATGCTTCGACCAGACAGCTTATTGTGCAGGCGACAGTGATTTCTCGGCTTGATTATGCCAGCTCCCTTTTGGTAGGGTTAAATCAGGCCGAAATCACTCGTCTTCAACGCGTGCAGAATGCGGCCGCCAGAGCAATAGTGGGGCTACCTAGGCACTGCTCTGCCGCGAGCACTTTGCGCTCTCTCCTTTGGCTACCGATCAAGCAGAGGATCCAATTTAAAGTGCTCTGCATGTCTCATAAGATCCTCAAGGGATCCCCCGCTCAGATTCTTTTGAATCTTTTGTCCTTGTATGTTCCTGCCCGTTGCCTGCGTTCTTCGGACCTTGAATTTGCAGTCGTCCCCCGGTTTAAGCGCAGCCGTGCTGGCGGCCGTTCATTTCGAGTACGTGCTGCGGCTTTGTGGAACTCCCTTCCTGTAGAGATTTGTACCCTCGGTGAGCTGATCTTGTTTCGCAGGGAGGTTAAGACCTTTTTATTTCCCTAATCTGTCTTTCGTTGTTCTTCCTTTTTAGCTGTGTTGTGTTGTTACCTTGGCAGGCGCCAGGACGCTCCTTCGCTGGAGCAGCTGTGCGCGTTACAAATGCTCATAACATAACATAACATAACACAACATAACAAAACTCAAAATGCAAACATGTACTCTTAGCCCCCCCTGAGAGTTCCGGGGGGAATATCCTGGTCTCTCCTAACCACCCCAGTTCAGTGTGCATGTTTCCCTTTTGGTCTGGGACTGAGTCTTTCACAGGGGAAGCCTGTATCATGTGTTCTTAGTCCAAGTTGGCAATTGCTACAACAAGAGGGTGGGATCCATAAGAGTCTGACATCAGCTCCCTTTCTGTATGGCCAGGAGATAAGTCCTCTGGGGGTCTATGCTGTTAAGTCTTTTTATATGCCAGTCACAGTTCTCCCTCCATGTTGGAGAATACCCCCTCTCATCGCTCACGCATGGAGTCTGGCAGCAGAGTCCATTTATGTCCCATCGTTGTGGCCCGGTCCCTTCTTCTCCTCACTGACATTTTATCCTTGGGTCTTGCATCATCTTCCTGGAGGGAGCTCGACCCAGGCCTCTCACCACCACCCCTCCTAATCAGCCACGGGGGTTCCTCCAGTAAATGAAAGAAGAACAATTTGCCTTGGTAGAGGACCTTGGGTTTCGCTGGAAAGAACAGCATATTGTTTAGTTGTTGGGCCCATAGTTTCATTTTAATGGGATCAAAGGTACGGTGCTGCTTTTGTACTTGCTGAGTGTACTCTGGGAACACCAGGATTTTGGAGTTCTCATAGCAGACTTCACCTTCGTGCCACACTTCCCGCAGTATCATGTCCTGGTCGATGAAATTCAGAAATCTCCTCATGACCTGCTGTGGAGGAACCCCAGAGGGAGGCTTTCCGCCCAATGCTCTGTAAGTGCATTCTATGGCAAAGCAGGAGGAGAACTGCTCTGTCAGGAGAGACGCTCTAAACCACCGATCCAGAAAAGCTCCCATGTTGGTGCCCTTGACCCCTTCAGGTTAGCCCACAAAGTGCAGGTTGATGCACCATGTGCAATTTTCAGCGTCCTCTAACCTCCAGACCACGCCTTTAGTAGTGGCTCAGACACTTGCCACAAGCCCATGGACCACATCCTCCACTTCTGAGATCCAGTTCTCAGCTGCCATGACCCGTTCAGACACATTAAGTAAGTCTTGTTGCAAGAGGGATAACTTGGATCTCACCTCTTCTATTCTTGCCTCCAGGACCTCCCGGGAGGATTGGATCACCAGAAGCAGCACTGCGTTATCTGGCATAGTCGGCGCCTCTGCCTCCCACTATATCAATGGAGTGATCAGTTTTGTATAACAGTCTATTTTCCCATGTCTCAGGAGTTTGGGTTCCTTAACTTTGGCCTTTTCCTCAGTATCAGCACCACCTCAAGAGGGAAGAGTCAATGCACAAGAGCCACCAGGCAACAGGCAACCGAACCTCAAGGAAGCATCCCCTTCTCCCACAGCAACAGGTCCAACTGGCCGGTTCAGCTGCTGCAGCATCAGCCAGCAACACTCTACCACCAGGACAGCAAGGGAGGGACCCCCCCCACAAACCATGACAGTTTGGCTACGATTCAGCAAAACAGCAAGAGGAAGATGGGAAGCACGGAGTGTACAGCAGACAAGTCAGTGGTGCAGCTCCCTATGAAGGAGTCACAGGCACTGCCTAAGCCGTCACCGCCAGAATCAGACAAGGGATATCTGCCACCAGGCCAGAAAGGCGCAAAGGGACAACTGTGCACAGCATTATTTACCACCCCAAAAACATCCGGGGGGAACCCTTGCCCATTTAGTGATGCGGGCACCACTGTCCCTCTCGTCCACTCCAGTCAGGGGCCGCAGTCCAGCTGTCTCAGCCACTGCTCAAGCATATCTGCAGGGCCTGCTCCGCACCTGAGCCGCCTCAAATGGGCTGATTCGAGACCTCTACTGTAGCTGAAGTCCACCCAGGTCCTTAGAGGCAAAGTATAGCGGAGCAATGGTACACTGATGACAGGACAAGTGCAGGATAATATTCAGGCCACTGGAGCTCGCAGAAATGCAGCTAGCCGGCCATCTCGATGGCCATGCCCTCACGGTTTAAAGATTCCTGGTCCAGATGTACTTGTATTAGGAATACCGATTTCCCAACTGCGTTTCTCTCTGAATCACAATTTGGAAATCGGTATTCCTCATAAATTAAACTCTTACGTTTCATTAGCGATTGCTAGTGGGTAACAAGTAGACCTACCTCATGCATATTAATGAGGTAGGTTGCATCTTGAGACCCATTAAGAATCGTAGCCATCAAAGGGATGGTGGCCTGCTGAGGTTAGCAAACCACCATGTCTGTGACTGCTTTTCAATAAAGCAATCTTTTTTTTTTTTTAAATGCAGCCCGTTTTCCTTAAAGGAAAATGCGATGCGTTAAAAAAGAAATAATGAAACTTTGCAGTTTCATTCTTTAAGAGTAGACAGTGGTCCGTGGGACCACTGTCTGACCCTAAATAATATTTGTTTTCCATTCTCAAAGGGGAAGTGGTCCCCTGAGGACCCCTTCCCGTTTACGAATGGGTTACCACCTCCTTCAAACAGTTGGTCAAGTATGAATGTTTTGTGACTGTAATTTGGTCCAAAAACATTCATACATCCCATTCATATTCGGCATTTGGAAGGGACGCCCTAAACACTCCCCTTCCAAATACCGATTGGCAAACACAAACTGTGATTTGCTAACATGTTATCGAATCGCAATTTGTGTTGTGTGCGTATGTAAAAACATTTTTACCGTCAATAAGGCAGATTCTGACCGCAAAAATGATTCATACATGTGGCCCCTTGTTTCCACCTCGCCATGAAGAGAACCCACTTCCAACAAGCCAGTGTTAGCCAGAGTTTAATTTGAGCTTGTGGTTTCCTGTGCTCGGCACTGGAACTTAATTATCAACACTGGCACATATGACAGACTGCCACGTGGTGCAGCTGTCTGCCTAATTTGGAAGATAATCACAACAAAAGTTGTTAAATAATTCTATATACAATTAAAATGGCTTATACCTGCCACCCTAGACACACCTGTAAGAGTGTGATGGTTAGATGAGTTGGTACTGTCATTGGCAGCCCTGGCTTGAGCAATGAGTGGTGCAAGCTGCAGTGCTCTCCTGGTGAGGGCCATTGCACTTATTTTTATTTTGTGCAACTTAAGTACCGGTAACCACTATTTCCAATACAATCAGTCAAACTCTTTTTTTGAGACTAAATATTTGGAAAATGTGTGTTGGGCACTTTTCCTAGCACGTGGTGTAAGATTGAAATCCAACTACTACAATTTAATAGAGCAGCAAAACTGCTCGGCTAGGAAGTCACGACAGCTCTGAGAGACGAAAAGATATTGGGGCATATTATCAAGGGATTTATCTCCGCTTTTTTGGTTTTAAAAGCCAAGAAAGCGGAGATAAAATTATCTCCCTATCAGCAACAGGGTGCTAACACGCAAATTTGCATGTTAGCACCCTTTTTCTCTACGCTTCCCCTTGCATCTCTAATGAGATGCAAAGGGGGCGTTCCAGAGAAAAATAATAGGAGAAATGTTGTTAAGCGACATTTCTCCTATTATCAAGGATTTCGCTAACCCTGTTTGTGATAAAGAAAAAGCAGCACTAACCGCGTTTAGCACTGCTTTTTTTAAACCTGGGGCCTTACTTATGAAGGCCTTGCGCCACTGGTGCGTCACTTTTTCCCATGTTAAAAGTGATGCACCGGCGGCGCAAGGCCTTCATAAATAAGGTCCCTGGTATTTTCCTGACTTAGCCATGATATCCTATGGAAGGTGGATATCATGGCTAAGTTTGTGAGTCCCTATCATCAAGCTTACGCCAAACTTCGAGAGATTATCGTTGGTTTTCCAGCGATAATCTCTCATTTGGCAGCTAGCGCGAGAATTTTTATCACTTCTGAGATAAACCTTGATAATAGCAAGTTATCTCTGCGATAATTTCCGGCGATGCTTAGCGTTAAAAAATTCGTTGTTAAGCATCGTTAGCGATAAATATTGCTAATTGTTGGTAATATGCTCCATTGTTCCATCCCCCTTTGCATCTAAGCTTCATATGCGCAGAAAAGGTACACATATATTTGCTGCTTCCAGCAAAATTGCAGTTTGTAGCTGCAGAGTTCCCCTCTACCAGTAAAAAGGACATATTTGGACATTTCTATATAGTGTGAAGCCATCTATTGGTGGCACCTCGAAGCTGCTGCCTTATTTAAATTATGTGAGCATCACCTCACCTACTCATCATTGCCTGCACGTTTTCCGGTACACTTTTTACATCCTTCCTACATACTAAAGTTCCAGGATTTATATTTATGCAGGTACAGCCTGGCAAAACACACCAGCCTACAAATCTGGTCCTGTTAAACGATAGACATAACCTCCTTTCAAGGCACCCTAAAAGAAAATAAATAAAATATATTTGCAAATCATTCATTTAATATTGAACAATATGTATTATCTAAAAACAGAGGGGCATATTACCAAGCTATAGCGATAATTATCGCTAAGCTTGGTTACCGGGCAAAATTATAATGCCGAGCTTCGACTATTTTTATCGCTTAGGAGCCTTGATATTATCAAGGTTTATCTCCTAAGCGATAAAAATCGGCCGAAATGCATGAATATCGCTGAAAAGTCAGCGATATTCATGCATTACCGAGCAAATGCTCTTAGCCATGTTATCCACCTACCATTGGATAACATGGCTAAGAACTGCTCTGGGCAGGCGTTAGCTTTTGGAGATAATCGCTCTTAGCGCGATTATTTCCAAAAGTTGGTAATAGGGGATAGCGATGTTAGCGACTGTTTTCAGTCGCTAACATCTTGGCACGCCCACTTTGCATGTCATTAGTGATAATTATCGCTGTCATGCAAAGTGGGCCCCTAAATGCCCGCAACGCCTATTAGCTGTCGCTAACTGGTGTTAGCGACAGCTAGGTAATAGGGCGATAAAATTATCGGCGCATTAGCGGGAAAAATTCCCACTAAAGCGGCGATAAGGCCCTTGTTAATATGCCCCACAATTTCTTGGTGCCTGTGAGGATTATAATTTCTTTAATGAGTGAGTCGAGGGCAAAGGGAGTGAATATCATATGTATATCATATGACGACCAAGCAAATTGCAATCCACCCCTATACTTCAGTCGGTGAGCATTACCTACTCTTCTAATACCTAATACCTATTGTCTAATATGCAGATGGGCCACATCTGATTGAATCCACCCGTCCATGGTCGCGTTGCTGGCCCCAAACACGTCACTACACCGTATGTTTCCACCTTTCTTTATACTCTTTCTGAGTACCTTTCTTGGCATCACCTTTTGATTCTTCCTAGTTCCTCCTGTTGTCTTACTGTGATCACCTTCCTGTTGATAATCTTTTCTGCCTCCGTTTACAGGTCGCGTTTGTTTTTCACCCTGTTTTGCACATGTTCATTGACTTTCATGTATCATTGTAATAACAATTCTGGGGCATATTACCAAGGGGGGCGATAGACAATTATCGCCGATTTAGCTGCCGTTTTCGGCCGCTAAGCGGCGATAATTCTATTGCCCCATTAGCAAGCTGTTGCTAACTGATGTTAGCGACAGCTTTTAGGCGATAGTGAGCGGTTTGGGGCCCACTTTGCATGTCAGCGATGTTTATCGCTAATGACATGCAAAGTGGGCGTACCCAACCCGTTAGCGACTGAAAGCAGTCGATAACGTCGCTATCGCCTATTAGCAAGGCGGGCGTAGTGATGGAAATATTCCCGCTTTCGCCAAAAACTAACGCCTGTTCAGACCAGTTCTTAGCCATGTTATCCAATGGGAGGTGGATAACATGGCTAAGAGCATTTTGTCGCTAATGCGTGAATATTGCTGTATTCTCAGCGATATTCACGCTATCGCCGGAAAAATTATCGCTTTGGAGATAAAAGTTGCTAATAGAAAGTTATCTCAGTGATAATTTCCGGCGATGCTTAGCGATAAAAAAATCGTTGCAAAGCCTAGTAAGCGATAAATATCGCTACTCGTTGGTAATATGCCCCTCTGTTCCTCTGTAAAGGGCTGCCCTATAGGAAACTCCATAAATAAAATAAGCGAATAAATAAATATGGTGAGAGATACACTTTTCATCAAAGCATCAAAGAAGGAACCATACAGTATGCTTCAGCCCCTGAATCATTAAAAGGGCACTGAAGTAGTGTTCTGACGAGGTGAGCACGGCTTTACTGAGAGATCTCCACTTAGAAACCTGTCAAAATCTTTGCTTTAAACATTGTCCTGCCCTTCAACCCCACATAAGTTTTACCCATCGTAATTACGAGTTACTGTTCAGGAGAAAGAACCAAGGGGCATATTATCAAGAACAGCCGATAACATTATCGCCGCTTTATCGGCAGGAAACTGCTGCTAAAGCGGCGATAATGGTCTTGATAATATGCCCTTGTGAATTCCCATTGCAGCCCAGGTTAACACCAGAACCTGGGATGTTATGGGAATTCACAAGGACAAAGGGGCATATTATCAAGGACAGGCGATACATTATCGCCGCTTTTATTGGCAGGAAACTGCCGATAAAGCGGCGATAATGGCCTTGATAATATGCTCTATGAATTCCAATCGAAGCCCATGTTAGATGTGAACGCATCTAACGGGCTTTGATTGGAATTCATAGAGCATATTATCAAGGCCATTATCGCCGCTTTATGGGCAGTTTCCTGCCGATAAAAGCGGCGATAATGTATCGCCTGTCCTTGATAATATGCCCGTTAGTATCAAGCCCATTATCGCCGTTTTAGCGGCAGTTTCCTGCCGATAAAGCGGCGATAATTTTATCGCCTGTTCTTGATAATATGCCCCCTACTCCGTCTCCAACCATCAAGCCCAGAACCTTGACAGAACAAACTCGTGTCTGTCAGCTACAATAGGGTTTTATTGCAGAGTAACTTTCAGCGACCTTGGCCTCTCCTCTGTTCCCTCTCAGCTGGGCTCCCAGGCCCCAAAGACAGCAGCATTAATCGACTTCACAAAACGAGATTGTCTCTTGTTTTCTGCGCTCTCTCGAGCGTGTTGAACTTTGGGAGTTTTGAGTTAATTTGTTAACTTGGCGAGAACAAACACGAGCATTGCTCTGAAGGCGCGCGCTGCCCTGGGAGGAGACGCTCGCGCGATGAAGGCTGTGATGTCTAATTCTTCGTCTTGAGTGCCTGCGCCTGCTTTGCAAGGCAGGGACTCTCAGCAGCGGATCACAGGGCCCCGTTGTTCCGCGCGGAGCTCTCTCGTGCCAAGTGTGTATGTGTCCTTGAAACGACTGCCTGGCAGAGCGCTGGCTCCTGGAGAGAGACGCACGGCTCCTTGGAGCCTGGCCCGGGTCCAGATTTCCTGTAGTTACACAGACGTGCCCACAGGAGCTGACGCACCACCACTGAGCCTTGTTGTTAAATTCTTCTGGCGCCGTCTCAAAACGCGGTGGCTTTTGTTTTCAAAGAGCCCTGTCACAGCAGAAACCACTTTCGAGCACGTGCTGCTGCTTCTGCTGCTTAATCTTCACTCCGGGCCAGGGTGTAGCTGTCGGTGGTGCGGCAGGTGCAGTGGCACCAGGGCCAGAATGCTGGATGCCTTTCACCACCCCAAGCTTTTCTCATGGCCAAAATGTTCTTTTTTCATGCTTGCATTAAGGCCTAGGCACTCTTGCCATGCCACTGCTAAAATTTAAAAAATGTGGGGGAATAGTGTAAGTAGGAGGCAAGTGGGCAGTGAAGGGCTGGCGGCTCGCCCTTAAATGCTGCCACATGTCTGCATTACATGATGCAGTCAGTTATTCTGAGTTACACTTGACCTAATTGCCAGAACATATGATGTTTCCCCAACATCTCAATTCACAATGTGTCCTTCTGGATTGGCCCACCTACTGTTTCTATTCCTTTCGCGTTTTCCATAGTCAGCGTCTCACCTACCACTTTCTCCAACCCTTGGGGGCAGATCTACAAGCCTCTGCGGCATTTTTGCACCGCTGTTGCGTCACTTTTTGTGACGCAGCGGCGGCTTAAACATGCAGCCCATTTACAACGTGACGTATCTAGGGAGATGCGTCACGTCGTAAAGCCTTGCGTCACATACTTGCGTCAGGTATAATGTGTGCAGGGTGGGCATTCCCACGCTAAGAAGCCTCGTAGAAGTGATGCAGTGAAATCTACAAAATTTCGCTGCGCCACATCTAGGACGCCACTGCTTCAAAACTTTACGCCTGCTTGGAGCAGGCGTAAGGAGTGATGCAGCACAATGAGGATAGACCTCCCAATGCATTGCTGGAGTTGTGTCGTGCTTGCACCACAACTCCAACAATGCATGACTTTTGCGCCAACAGATGCGCCAGAATTTCTGACGGATCTGTCAAGCCTTGCGCCATGGTGCACCATATTGTAAATACGGCACATCCATGGTGGCGCAAGGGTATCTCAGGGTGGCGCAGGGAAAGTGACACATCTCTACAGATGCGTCACTTTCTTGTAAATCTGCCTCGTGATTTCTAAACAAGCCATCCCATATTTTCTCAAACGTTTTTGGACACCTCTTTCCTTTGATGTAACCTGTATGGCCACCTGTGTGGCGGCCATGCACCAGTCACTGTTACAGATCCACTCTTTCTAAGTTGGTAGTATGGAACTTCTCTTTTTGCTATTATAAGACCCAAGTCGACAAATGTTTTTTTTTTAAATCAATATATGGTGTGATCTCCCCAAATTCCCAGAATAATGGTGGGTGACTCCAGTGCCACTTGCTCCTGTGCCTCTTCATTTATCGATTTCATAATCTTTGTCCAATAAGGGCTCAGCTTTGGACAGCCCCATTGTGTGTGTATGTGTTCCCTCAGACACATGTCTGTTGCCATGCACGTACATCGGTGGAGCTGTGTACTGCATATTTTATGCAGAATTTTCAGTGGGGCAGTCAAAAGTCAGATAGTATCGATAATTCTCCAGTGGTGTTGAGCAAAATAATGGCGCCCACCTGCAGAATGGGTCGAGAGGCCCCTGTGCCTCCCATAGCTTGATGATATTTATTGAAGTTGGACGGTATGCCCCTACCTAAAGGGCTAGGGGACCCCTGAAAAGCGGAGGGGCCCCCATGCACCACAGAGGCTGGCGTTATGCCCCTGTCTCTCTTAGGTACATTAGGCCCTCTTAACAGTCTCTAGACACTTTTTCTGTTTCGATTCTGGGTACAGATAGGGCATAGATTCAACATTTCAATCTGTGACCTGGAGGTTATACACAGATCTCTGCATGGCGTTTTTGTCATCTAATTAAATTTTTTGATTTTTGTTTATATTCAGGAATGTAAGCGACACATGTCCAACTTGACTAAATGTATGAAGGAGTCATAATCGTTTTAACAACTGGAAGAATTTCTTTAGTAAGTGGAAATGGAATTTTTTTTAAAGAAAATTCACATATAAGCATCTTCACTGGAATATGGATTGACCTTCAGAACTTTAGGGATTTTCGTGATTCATATCTATATTTTGGACTGAAAACATCAGGTGACTGGGGCACTTTTCTAGTTAGTTATAGAAGGTGTATGCTGGCAGATGAAGTAGACAGATGAACAACAAGGGCAGGGCAGTTTCTTCTGCCTGGCTTATCACAGGAAACAGCACGTCACTTTCCAGACACTTACAAAACATTTACTTGCACCTGGCCTCTGCTGTTCAGAGAGAAGGCCATAGGATTAAGCACTTAGGGGCATATTTACAAGCCACTAACTCCACCACAACGTCACTGAAAGTGACGCCATGGTGGTGATAGGGGATTCACCTTATTTACAAGGCAGCGTTAAGCCACTTAACGTGTCTTAATGCTGTCTCGTGAATAAGGCCCCCTTTCACGCTATACTTAGTGAGAAAAAGGTGGTCATTGCGTATTGCGGTGGGCGTTCCACCGCAACACCAATTGATTGTGACGCTGCCCCCTATTTACAAGGATTGAGTAAATAGGAGGCAGATCCAAAATTAAGACTGGGGAAAACCTGGTCTTTAACAAGTGAACGAGGAGAAATGCTTTATTTCTCCTTGTTTTTGCTGTTTCCATGTGTGCTGCGTTGTGCAGCACACACGGAAACAGCAACATGCCGTTGATTGTTTATGTGCAGGATGGTGACACTTCCTGCCCATAAACAATCAAAACAGAAATGACATTTTGCACCTTCTATGTCAGCTGCATTTACAAACACACATAAAAGTTACAAAATGTACTTTAAAGATTGTTTATGTGCAGGAAGGGAGACCTTCCTGCACATAAACAATCTTCCCCTCAACACAGACACCTTTGCAACATGGTGCAAGTGTGTCTGCATTGGCGATAGGTGGCTAATTTTAGCGCAGTGCTGGACAAAACGCAAGGCTGAACCATATTGTTGTAAATATGGTGCAGCCCTGCGTTTCTGAAATGGCGGAGTGCGGCGTTAAGCCAGGAAGGCTAACGCAACACTCCATCACTTGGTTGTGAATATGACCCAGACTCCTTTGCACCATGGGGCAAGGGTGCCTGCGTTGGCGCAAGGCTGCTAAGTTTAGCGCTAACGCAGGGTGGAACACAAGGCTGCACCATATTGTTGTAAATATGGTGCAGCCCTGCGTTTGTGAAGTGGTGGAGTGCGGCGTTAAGCCAGGAAGGCTAACGCAACACTCCGTCACTTCGTTGTGAATATGCCCCCTACATTTTCAAACAGTAATGACATATTATGCATGGTTAGTTTCATCCCACTGGTGAGTGTCTTGAAATGTTAAACTTTGGTGCCAAAAACTTGAGGCCAAAACCAGCAATTGCTAGCCCTCTCTTTCCCTCTGGTGGCCTTGGCACTGCTGTTGCAGCCCTTGGTTTCAAGAATCATGAAGGGAGCAGCAAGGACGGAAGAAAGCCGAGCAACGAAATACATGTTTACTTCCTCTAAACTCTAAGAGGAAACAGGAAGTTGTTGAGAGGCTAAAGTTGAGGAAAGGTAAGAACCATTTCATGTCAATGGGGTGGGTTTTAAAGAATGCATTACGTTTGCTGCACCTGGTATTTTGGTGAATCCATATCCAGTTGTGTACAATTTATTGAAGTCCCAGAGATGAAACAATGAACCTCCCACGTCATTAATAAAATATGTGATCTTCAGCGTACACCAGATTTCCACAGTACGAACACTAATTTAATAATTTATTTTAAATTTGAAATAATATTTATTTACAGTGTGTTGGAATTAGGTAGCCTGGCCTAGGGCAAGACTAACATAACAGAGGCACAGTGTAAAGGTTGCAGACCACCCAAAAGTAACTCCACGCAATAGCACTCAAAAAGAAAACTCTACACCAAAATTATGTGAAAATACGTGCTGCTTTATAAAAATAATATGCTCTTTAGTTTCAACTTATACAGTGTAATACATTTCAGTTCTTCTCCAGAATAGCGATTATACCTTTGATTTAGAGAAGTAATTAGTACTCTTCCTTCTGTGCAGAAAATTACAGTTCAAAGCATACAGATGTCAAGGATTCAATATGGCTTCCTTTAGAGATTTAAAGATGTCCCAACAGAATTACACTAAGCAGTGTCACTTTGCATTACTAAACAGTGTCATCAATAGATCATCACATTAGTCTGCCAGGTCACTGATTACTCCCTCACCACAGGGCTAAGATCTCTCACCCCTTATCCACCCCTTAATGCAGGGCTAGAATGCACACGCACAGTTTAGTGCAGGAATTCCACACGTTCACTATTCACTACAACAATGGCTATAAGGATTTGAAGGGGTTTCCCTGTAATCAGAACAGTCAGTGCACTTTTCTCACTTCAGCCTAGGTTTCCCTCTGATGACTTGCTTAATATCTGCTTCCCTAGACTTTGTAGAGCGTTAAGTTGGGGAGCTGAAGTTAACCTCCCTCACACCTTCTCTGGCACAGTTTAAATGTAAGTTGACTGGTGATCAAGGCACCTAATTAGGCATTAGTACATGGGAGAATTTACCACACCAGCAAGGGCTCAGCCCTATTCTTCCTCACACCTCCCACTCCTCCTTACTGTATTTGAATTTCTGGTCCTGCCCCAGTCCACGGGGGGTAGGGCTCTCAGTCGGCACCACCGAACAACACCAGTGGCAGAAGCAGCCACCTATCCCCGCCCAGCCAGCCTTTTGATCTCGGCGCTGGGGTGGGGAGGTTCAATCGTGATGACCCTTCGCTTCCTCACACTTTCTGAATCGAGCGCTGGGCAGGCTGACATCCGCTCGATCAGCGGAGGCTAAAGGTTCCCGCTCCTCTCTAGGCCAGCTCCGCTGAGGTGATTTGTGGCGCGCCGCCTCTCACCAATCGGCACTCGCGCCTCACGGGGGCAGACCTTAGCTGCGCAGCTGCAGGGGGATTAGCGGCACCGCCGGCACCGCCTCCTTTCGTCGGGAGACACTCGCTCCTGCTCTTGCGCGGGGGGGGGAACAGCGGCTTACTTCCTCTTCCGCCGCGCAGTTTGGATAACGAGCGACAGCGCTCTCCTGCCGACTGCACTCCTTCCCAGGTTCCTCACATCCTTCAGGACACCGACGCCTCAGGCTCCCGAGGATATCCAGACAACCCAGGCACCGCTCCTCTCAACCGGGTAGGTAAGGGCTTCAGCAGGAAGGCGGGGAGCCAATTAGTAACCCCAAGAGGGAACGAAGGGGTGAAGGTGGGACACAGCCGTCTGGGGAAAGGTCCAAAGTCCCTGGTTACTTGACTGGACCAGATCGATTTCAGGCCAATGGTAGGGTTCGGTCAGCAGCACAAGGGGGAACGTCCTCTGAAAGATGCTGTCAGTTAATGAAACCAACTAGCTTCTCCTAGCGCGTCCTCCTCCTCACACTGCAGCCTCTCTCCTCTCACACTGGACTACACAAAATGGCCTCCTGCTCCCTGCCCTTTTATAGCCTAGCCTCACAGAGTCCAGTAGGGTCCAGAAGGTTCTGGAAGACCTAATGTTATCCTATGGGGCTGACTATGGTGTGGCAGTTGGTGACAGTTAGGGCCCTCCATTTTGTGACAACATGAGGTTTCCTGACAGCACAGGCCTCTGGGCCTGAGGTAAAAGATTACAAGGGGGGGAAAGAACACCTATCCCCCTGGTCAGCACCTATAAAAAGTTAGTAGACAAAAAAAATTACCAAGGGTATGAGGGGCAAAAAGGGGACAAAATAAATAAAAATTAGGAGGGACATTGCCAAAAAGCCAGACAGGTCTAACACAGTGCATGTGTTGTCCTGACTGCATAACAAACAGGTGCATAATTAGCAGCAGTTTCCTCACCCCATCTCCCTCCACCCTCATTCCTCACCCTCTACTTTCATTAAGTCCAGCGCTTAATTTGTGCTTGTAACTGCAGTTGGTGGGAACCGGTTCTCATTTTTTGGGGTCCGGGACCTTTTTTTCATCATCAGACATTAACTTAGAGGAAGAGGACGGCAGAAGGGGAGAAGGGAGAAGCGAACGATAAGAAAACAAGGAGAAAGTAGAGATGAAAAGGAACCCCTAAGAGTGAAATGAAGAGGGAAGATGTGTAAGGGGCTGGGAGAAAGAGGCATGTAGTGGAATCTATATTAGGCATTCTGCAGTGCTGACGTCAGGTTTGTGAGAAAGACCTTGGGCTTCTACACGTTTTTTTCTAATTAAGTATTATCTTTAATCCCTTATTTTCCCCTTTGTGCATTTTCCAGTAAATCTCTGCACCTTTCCCCAAACTTCATTGAGTTTCAGTTTCTCTGTTCTGAAAGAGTGCATTTACTTATCTTGTCAGTATCTTCCAACAAGATTTCTTGTCCCGAAAGATTGAGTCATGACGACCGTGAGATTAGGGAAAGCATTCTCAGGTCTCCTGCAAATCTCTTAGCAAGAGATGGGACGAGGAATAGCTAATACCAAACGCGGAGTATGTGAGCAGAGAATTCGAATTTTACCTTTTAATGAATCGAGGTAAACAATATACTTTTACTAGAATACTACTAAATAACAGGACACATTCGAACAGCATCGCCAACGTAGTTGTTTTTTATGTTAAAATTGGATTATGAAAAAAAATCGAATCTAAGTGTTATATGTCAAATGTATAGTACTCTGGTGCAGGTATCGGATAGCACACAACACTTATAACATTCGGAATAAAACGATTCATCCGTACAGCGCCTGAGCCTTCTCATGTAAAGCACTGTTATTTGAAAAATCACATTCTCACACACCCAGAAGAGCTCTACATTCTACATATGCCAGAAGAGCTCTACATTCTACATATCCTCCACAGCATGCTTAAGAATGCCACACATTCACTGAATATATTGGATTTTAAAAAAATCTACTTTTACAAATAAGAAAATAAACACTTCCAGCTGCTTCTAAAGATGGCTATGGCCTGTCAAAAATATATTTTACGCCCTCTCGTGTCATATTATGAAGAAAACAAAACATTGTGTGTTGTCTAATTAATGTTTTTTTTCCTCCACTTTACTTGTCACTTATTGTGAACCTACCAATGTATTTTCTAATTCAGACGCTAGAGGGAGACCTACTACATGGAATCATTACATCGAGCCACATCACCCTCTCTTTGTTTCAGTCACGGCATCTAAAGTTACCGAAGGACCATGGTCCTTCATTAAATGCATTAATTCAGTAAAGCCCCTTTCCACCGTAAAGCATTCTTTTAACGTCGACTTTGAATCATACTGAGATATTCAAAGAAGATGGGATGTTTTAATCATCTGTATTTCTGTACAGTATTTTATTTGTTTTCCTCCATCAATAGAATATGCGATTTTTTAAATTGAATTACTATTTCTTTCAACAAAATAAAACCGTTTTGGATTTAGCGCCTGCATTTATACCTGTGTTTTACGATTCAATTAACTTCCACTTTGAGAGCTCTTTCAATCTGTGCGCTGTTTTCGCCATACGCCACAGGAATCCACTTTCCTAATGACGGCCCCCAGCCGTCATGCACTACAGTGCTCGTGTGCTGATGACGGCTGGGGGCCGTCATGACCGCACCTGCGCTGAAATCTTCAGCACAGGAGCAGAATCGCGGCAGCATGGAAGGGGTTAATAGCTTCTGTTGGTCCTTTCTTGATGCACCTTGGTATCAGCTGGGATAGTTGTAGAGCAAAGGCACCACGCGTCCTCATTCTCCCTAAACCCCGATCGAGTAGTAAATGTAACATATTGATGTTATATGCACCAGGACCCTCGTGGTTCTGGGGCAGACACTGAATAGGAGGCACATTATATGCGGGGAGGTGTTAGGGTTAGGTTAATGTTAAATATGAGATAATACGCAGTGTTTGAGTGTATGCTGAAGAATAAAGAAGTGTTTGATTACAGTTTCCGTGTGGCGTAATTCATCTGAATGCTCCAGGGCTGGACAAGACGCTACGTCTGGTGACGTGGATGGGATATGTGCCCCGAAGAAAACAAGGCTGCTCTCACGGAGCAATGGTAAAACAAACTGCTTGGGCATGCCACATTTGCCTCAAATCAATGCAAAGTGGTCTGTTACTGGTACATGTGGAGTCAAAGCCCTGATCCAGTTCATAAACAGCGAAATAAGAAAGTGTAGGGCCTGCAGGGGAAGACATTCAAAATGGCTGCCAAAACCACCTGTGAAGCGGTCAACGGAGACACTGCGCTGTGACCCGAATACAGAAAAAATCCTCAAATGAAGCAGAAAGATAATGGCAGCGACAACCAGGTACAAGAAACAGAGAATTTACTCACCGGCAAACACAAGTGAAGCATTCTATGACCTCAGATTGGGTGTGGTGCCCCAAGTTCAAGCATAAGGGTTGTACTTGCAGAAGTTGCAGGGGCCGCTGGGTACAGCGAAAGTTATCAGCACGTGCACTGAATGACAGATAATGCACAGTGTATGATTGTATGCTGAAGAATAAAGAAGTGTAGGTTTTCAGCTTTCATGTGGTGTAATTCATTTGCATGCTCAAGGGCTAGGCAAGATGCTACAGAAACTGTCAGCCAGAAGTGAGGAGCACTGGGCCCCACAAACACTTGGGCCTTGGTGGTAATGAACCCGCATATTGACTGATAGCTGTGCCTTTTTTTGCAGTGGTGACTTTGAGGAAGATGTTTGACAGATGAACAAGGCTTTACGTGGGATAAAATAACTGGGGGTGGGGGGTCCGGGAAAGGGGCAGGGCCTATATAATTCTGGGCGTGGCTTAAACATATACACAAAAATGTGCATAGTCTGCAACTGGTATACATGGCCATTGCTCTTTGCACTTTGCAGAGAGTCCAACAATTGGATGAACACGTATTGTTAACACTTTTTTGCCCCTCACAGGCACTTATAGAAACTCGCACAGTTTTCAGCTAAAACTCAAGTTTGCCCGTTATAAAAACCTGGATGCGACTCAATTATTCACTTTCAAGAGTAATATGCTGCCTGAAAGAAAATGTAACACAACATCCTGGAAAGAGCAAACACTCATACTGAATACAAGATCAAGTAAACCATGTGAAATGTATGCAGGAACAACATGTTGTTTTTTACACTCACTGTTGACAAATTGGTCAGTGTTTTTGCTTGAAAAGTTAAGGACATGAATACAGGGTTCGAAAGGGACCTTCAATGTCTGTTTTAAATTGCTACTGGGTCTGAGACCTGGAGGGACCCGGTCCACTTAAAGCCCTGTAGATACATAACGTTATTGCAAAATTCCTTGCACCAGGAAATAGTTAAACAGTGAGCATGAGGGATCAATCTACTTTTTAACTTTCGTCTAGGTTTTTTTCCTGATAACCTCATCATTAGGGGTGGGCACATTCATGTAGTATTTCTGCACGTAGTACCAATATTTCTTGAGTGAACTATGGATTTTACACATATTGTGCAAAGACGGATGGCTGCGTGAAAATCAGGAATTTCGTAATGCCTTCAGGCCTGATTACAATGTCGGTCAGAGTTGCCTCTGACCAACACTGTTTTGATGGAGGAATGGCCCGACCATAGGTCAGCAGTTCCGCATACCGTATGGAGCTTGTGTGGTGGGTGAACACCGCCCACAGCACAAGCTCCCATTGAGAAATGGGAGTTTGTGAACTGTGGGACACCATAACACAGGTGTATTTGTAAAGCGCACGTTCACCCCATCAACGGGGCATCTTGGCACTGAAATAACAGATGTATATTGTTACCCAACTCAATGGTACTCATTTTATCGACCTCAAATGGATGAAAGGTTGAGTGGACCTGCCGGGATTTGAACCTGTGACCATGAGGTCGAACACAGGCCCCTGCAGTGGACGTATTAGTCCACTGAGCCACCAGACCCGGCCACCATAGTTGCCCCCAGGCTCAGATCAGAGGGCCAGGGGGCCCTGCTAGGGGACCCCTATGCCACTTTCCAACAGCCTTTACGTGTCAGAAAAGCGAACATGGAAAGGCTGTCAGAAACCAACATCATAATCCCGACGGCAGAAATGCATCCTTAAGGAATTATGGTGAGTTTTTGGAAAGCTTTGGCCAGTTCTTAATAGTGCTACCTCCGAATGCACGTATCGTTATGTGTTGGTCAGAATGCAGCAGTAGATGCGGTTCGGACCGTAACCGACAAGCTGTCAGTTGTGGTCCGAAGCGTATCATAACTAGGCCCAGAGTCTCAAGAGCTCAATTTTCAGATCTGTCTTGAAGAAACCTTTATGTGTAACACCAGTATCATATAATCAAAAACATTATACATGCAAACATACATATATATTAACCTGCATAGAGGGGCTTTAGATCAGCTCTCTTGATCCATTAGTCTGTCATGCTCATCTCGCTTCCACCACAACAAGATGCACCATGGAGCAATAAGTCTGTCCTCTTCAGACTCTGCACTGTGAGTGAAAGCATTTTGCCTGACCATAGGCGCACAAGGATGCTTCAGTGATAGGACAATACTTTACTCTACCAATGATTATATGGTTCCAATATTTCTCTTTTGTAAGTGTATTTTTGCATGTTAAAACTATGGCTTCAGGTTACAGTATTTCACAAATAGTGTCCTTTCTTTGTGCTGAAAACCTATGTTCTGGTGATATACATTAATACTTATGCCACACGTCAATGCACTATGCTGCAAGGGTGTGTGCATTGGTGTGTGGCTGGCAAAGGTGCACCAGCACACAAGAGAGAAACAATGCACCATATGTTACTAGATATGGTGCATTTTTTCTTTCTTCCTTTGAGGCCCAGCAGTGCAGCAATTTTGGTACAGTGTTGCCTTGCATCAAAGAATAGTAAACCAGGGCCTCAATTTAATAAAATCTCAATCAATACCTGTTACTGACTCTCACTCACTTTAACTCACACACACATGCTTATGCATACAGACACATGTTCACACATACACACGCTCTCTCCCACAAGCTCACGCACAAGATACATTTAAATAAAAAATGTTTACTTACCAGAGCTGCCACATTGGTCATGATCCAGCTAAAAAGGTTACATTTTTTATTACACTGATAGGGAATAATAGAATATTATTCATTATTTGTATAACGAAAAATGCACTGAAAATGAGAAATGATAGCCTCCCTATCTTCTTGACACTGATTTTACTACCTCTGAGGCCTGGGGTCGCAAAGGCAGTGCCAGGGGTAGCAATGGGCAAACCAGGTGTGCTGATGCAACCCCTGGTGACCCCTTAATGTCCATGGGTCTAGACAAGAATACCTTTGTGTAATAAAAATTACACACAGTTCTTTTTATAATTAGGTGTGAATTTGCAGCGACAGAATTGGGTCAGTTATCACGCAACAGAGATGCCTAAGGAGTAATTTTTCTAATTACTTGTGGAAAAATATTAAATTACTTATGAGCAACATCCATATCCATTACTCCTACTCTTGTTGTAGCCCTTAGTCCTCAGATGTATTTCACAGAGACTTTTCATTTAAAATGCTATTATTGCCTATGAGCATGTGCTGCCATCAGTGGCGGCTCGCCGAACTAGTGCTGTGGGGTGGTGCATCGGGGCAGGGGAGGGGCAGGGTGGGGAGTAGTAGAGTCCGAAATACGATGGACAGGAGTAAGGGAAGTAATTAAATACATAAAACAATTTACCTTGCGTGCGCTTCCATCGCCAAGTTAGCGATTAGCGGTAAGTGACATTGGATGTCTCAAGCAGAGGAAGCTTTCAGGTAGAGCTGTGCATCTTAGGTATATTGGTGAATCTTGATGCTGTTGTCTGTGAGTAAAGCCCCAAGGGGCGACATGTAGAGGGTGAAGATAGCAGGAGACGGTATGGAAGCCTGGGGGACGCCACAGTGACAGGAATCCTATTCACAAAAGGCATTTAGTAGTAGTAAAGTTAGGAGTCCTAACTTTACTACTACAAAATGCCTTCTGTGAATACCAAAAGTAGTAAGTTTAGGCTTTTATCTCAGTTTAGTAGTAGTAAAGTTAGGAGTCCTAACGTTACTACTACTAAATGCCTTCTGTGAATACTAAAAGTAGTACGTTTAGGATTTCATCTCAGATTAGTTCTGTGAATCGGCCCCTTGGAGTTTAGGGTCTCTGAGCTCACAATCTAAAAATACATCTTTTGGTATAGTTGGGTTTTATATTGTGTGTTTGAAAATGCCACTTTTAGAAAGTGCTTTACACACAAGGGGGGTCTTGTCCATATGGGACCAGGAAGGACAATTAACTTTATAAAAAATGAAGACCTGGTCTCAAATTCAAGTGGCTGCTATTTATTTCAAAGCCGACGTTAACCTCGATTAATTAATTTAGAGGCTCAGAAGAACTTGATCATATCATTGCATTACATTTCATTTGTTCAAAATTACAGTTTTACAATACGTCAGATATTTGAAAAAACACTAAGAACACAACTTGTAAGCAAAATTAAAATATACACTGTGAATTTTAGACATTCAATTACTGTGACAAGAATCAACAACAATTATCGCTACTTAATTAACCATTTTGAGCAATTGCATATATTAGTACACCAGAAAAATTTGCATATTAGTGGTCCTAATACTGCCTTATTTACTAACTTTTAGGACCAATCCCCACTTGGGCTATTTATTTTGTGCTTAAGCTGGATCTAGTCATTGTAGACTGTACTCGGTGCTTAGCCTTTGGTGGGTGTACAGAATTAATTCCCAAAAAGTGCCGACGCGTTTCCAAACCCGGTCACTGATTCAGGGTTTTTCTTCAGGGCACAACTGGGAACCTAACGATAAATAATAAACAAAATCTTTTAGGGGCCTCTCTTATTCTCTTATCATTCTTTATTATTTTGCTTAACCAACGAATGTTTACCTTAATGTATTCCGAAATTCCTGTATTCGGATTAAAGTTTTGGCGCTGTCTATATCCCGCTATTCAGATCTGCAAGGGGGCAAAGAGACAAGGTGATATCACTTGTCACTCCGTTTAAAGTTTGCACTTCCTCTTGTGCATGCTTGTTGTTATACTCACTAGCTTCTAAGGTTGTGGAGACAAGTTCGCTCACGCTGTTGGCCACACCACTTTTCTCTTTGTTGGGAGTGTTCAATCAATCTGTAGTAATCGTTGATATAAAACGATGTCAGTGTTAATCTGAAGTGTGTTATAGACTCTGCAATTATTTTTAAGACAGTAGTTACGGCTTACTTGCACAAGGTGTTTTAATGCTCATCGGTGTCTCCGTTGGTGTACACTCTACCCGGACACGCTGATGCAATTGTTCGGCTGTATGGTTTGTCTGAAATTCCAAGGACCGAGTTGCAACTAATGATTATTGTATTTGCTTTGCTACTCTCGGTGAAACTGAGTTATAAGTCGCCCCTCTCACTTGGCGTTTCGTTCGTTTGTTCGTGGACAGTGGCATCCGCGTTCCTGCTTCAATCGCTCTCGGAGTGTGTTCCGGCAGCTGTTGCTTTTTTTAAACGGAAGTGAAATTCCCGGTCACATGTTGGTGTGGTACTCTGGGTGTTGAAGTTTTCAATTTTCACGATGAGGAGCCGTATTCTCAATATAGCGTTGCATGTGCCGTGATATCATGATCGGCTTTATTCGGACGGATTGTGGCAGAGTCTGTGATTGATCAACATAGATGATCTTACATTGTTAATGCCTCGATGATTAACGTGTGAGCTCTGCGCTCTGGTGGTTATTTCGACTTGTTGTTGTGGTGGGATGCCATAACTTGATTGTTCCCAATTATAGTTTGTCCTTGTGTGTGTGGACATTGTGTGTAGTGTGGGGTCATACCGCGGGGTTACAAAATAGATCATTGAAGTTCCGACATTTCATTCATTCCTTCCAACACGCAGTTGTACCTCAAAATTAGGTAAGCTTCTTTTTTAAGTAACATGGCATCAAGGTTACCTCCACGGGGGGGGAGTTTTGATACTTGATAGAATTGTCCACTGGAAATCTTTCTCAGTACGGTTTTTGTCTATGAAGTGTTGGACCATCGGGGCGGTCAATACTTTCCGTTTAATTCTAGACCTGTGCTGTGCAAGCCTTTGGTTTATTTGTTGGTTTGTCTTCCCTATATAGAGCTTAGGGCAAGGGCAGATGATAGCGTAAACTACATTGCGACTTTTACAGTTGGTAAATTCTTTATGGGACCATTTCATGGAATTAAATTTGAACATGGCCCCTTCAATTGTATTGTCGCAAGAGACGCAGGTACCACATTTGTGGTGTCCTGTAACTGGTTTCATTTTCCACAATGAGCGTATGTCAGTTTTGGCTTTGGAGATCCCTAAGTCTGCTCGAACAATTTGTTGGCCTATGCTTTTGTTTTTCTTGAGAGCGAATAGGGGTTTCTCCATTGGTACTTGGAGATTGGACAATAAATGCCAATTTTTGAGGATTATGTCTTTGCACTTGTTGGTGTGTGGACCATATGTTGTCACACATACTAGTCTCTCTAGAGGTATTTTTTTTGTCTTTTTTCTGTAATAGGTCCTCTCTCGGTGTAAACCAAGCCCGTTTTATTGAATGTTTCTGCATTTTATGCGGGTATCCCCTAGCTCTCAACCGGTTGCTTAGGATCTCAGAGTGGGCCGCAAAATCTTCCTTCCTAGAGCAATTCCTCCTAATACGGAGCATTTGACTGTAGGGGAGATTGGCTTTTAAACTCTGTGGATGATAACTTGTATAATGGAGGATTGTGTTTTTGTCTGTCGTCTTGCGAAATGAGGTAGTAGTCAATTTTTGCTCCTGCGGGAAGACTTCTACATCCAGAAACGTTAGTCATGTCGTGCTGAAGTTTACAGTGAATTTGATATCTGGGTGTCGAGTGTTGAGCCAATCGTGGAAACGGACAAGCATTTCTTCCGACCCGTTCCACTGATACCAGATATCGTCAATATAGCGATACCATGTTGTTATTTTTGATCTGAAAGGGTTATTTTGGTACACGAAGCATTCCTCATACAGGGCCATGAAGAGGACCGCCATCTCTGGGGCATAGGGACACCCCATGGCGGTCCCCTTCACCTGCATGTAGAACTCGTCCATGAACCTGAAGTAATTCTTTTTGAGTGCGATTCGGGCTAAATCAATTATAAATTTGGTAGGAACTCTTTGTGGCTTGGGTCTGGTTTCAAGGAAAAACTCTATGGCCTCTAGTCCCTCATCTTGAGGGATTTGGGTGTAGAGGGAGGGCACATCGAAGGATACCATTAGATCATGATTGGCATCAAAAGAATTGCCTTCGATTTTGTTTATGAAATCAGTGGTATCTTTTATGTAGGATTTGACTTGTCCATAAAGGGCTTCAAAAAGACGTCCACGTATTTTGCTATTGGTTCTAATACTGAGTCACACCCAGAGACGATGGGTCTCCCGGGTGGCTCAGAAAGATTTTTATGTATTTTGGGTAACAAATAAATTACTGGAATACGTGGTTTCTTTTTAGTCAAATAGTCGAATTCTCTAGGGCCTAGGATGCCCATGTCAAAGACCTCTGTAAGTTTTTGCTGGATTTCTTTTTGGATTTGCTGAGTTGGATCTTCATTAAGTAACCTGTACCATTCCTCTTTCTTTATCTGATTGTTAGCCTCTGCTATGTATTTGTCTCTTGCCCAGACCACCAAGGCGCACCCCTTGTCGGCGGGTTTTACGACAAGACGACAGACAAAAACACAATCCTCCACTATACAAGTTATCATCCAAAGAGTTTAAAAGCCAATCTCCCCTACAGTCAAATGCTCCGCATTAGGAGTAATTGGGTATACAGACTTAATATCGACCACAAAAATATCGAGGTAGCTAAATCTCGAGTTTAAAATATCCAGTAGACAGAATATAGATAAGACAGAATATAGACTACAAAAATATCGAATAGAATGACAATAATATCGAATCAAAAATATAGAATGGACAGAATATCGAATGGACAGAATATAGACAACAAAAATATCGAGGGACAGAATATAGGCAGCAAAAATATCGAATTTTAGGTAAGTAAGTAAGTAAATTTGTTATTTAATTTTTGCGTTATATAATTCTGGAGCGGGTTTTGGGTTTATAGGGGAATAGGGTGGGAAGTAATTGAATTATAATTAATTAAATATTTTAATTTATTGGTATTTATTTACAATTAATTGTTAATTAATTTTTAATTGGCAATTAATTAAAATATAATTGGTAATTAATTTTTATTAATTGATAATTATGTTAATTGTATTCATTTATTTTCTGGAGCGGGTTGTGGGTTTATAGGGGAATAGGGTGGGAAGTAATTTAATTATAATTAATTAAATATTTTAATTTTTTAGTTGGTATTTATTTAAAAATAATTGTTAATTAATTTTTAATTGGTAATTAATTAAATTATAATTGGTAATTACATTTTTTAAATTGATTAATTGATAATTATGTTAATTTGATTTATTTATTTTCTGGAGCAGGTTGTGGGTTTATAGGGGAATAGGGGTGGAAGTAATTTAATTATAATTAATTAAATAAGTTAAATTATTCATTGCTACTTATTTACACTTATTTGTTATTTAATTTTTTTATTGGTATTTAATTAATATATAATTGGTAATCATTTTTATTAATTACCAATTATATATAATTTATTATAATTGATAATTCTGTGAATTCTATTTATTTAATTTTTGTAGTGGTGAGGTTCCGTGGTTTTCGGGACCAGACTCCATTTTGTTTGCGTTGTTCGTGACGCCATTTTGTGTTGCCCTCACGTAGGCCGTAGAGGTAACTGAACGAACAAAGTTGCATGGGCTTCGTTGTTCATGTAAGCATTAACAGGCCCTTTTCTGACTTGCGAGTGAACTGCAAAGACGCTGACCCCGTCACCTGAAACTGACCCTTTGCGAAGCCAATTCCTTTAGCTGATCGTTGTCTGAAATTGCCAATCAATGTTCAGGATATGGTTAACTTTTAGTTTCCTTGCACATATCTTATCCTATTCAGCATCTTAACTGTTCCTTTCCTTATGTCTTTTCATTACATGGGTAGTGCTTTCATTTATGGGTTTGTCCGGCTTGTGAAAATCGAATTTGGGACAGTTCTAATAATTAACTTGTGGGTTGGTACGATGTAAAGTGAGCTTTTTGGAATGTAATAATGTGTGGGAAAATGTATTTCATTGGTCAGAATTTGCCGCAGTGGGTGTGCATTCGTAATTAATCGAAAACAGCATAAAAAGTGATGTCTTGCTCTACGAAAATTGAGCAGTTTCCTGAGTTGTACACCGTGTTGTATTGCTTGGTTTACTGTTACTAGCTGCAGCTAATAAATTTGATCTCTGACGCCACCTAGAAGTATTCCGTGTCTCTGTATACCAAGACAGGTGAACCCGAAGACTTCGGGTGTGTCCCAGGCACCGCTGGGTTCTAAAAACCCGGTTCTTCAGTTGGCACCCAACGTGGGGTGACTTCAGCGGTACCGGTCCAAGCCCGAGGATCGCGAGGAGCCACGTGAGGAAATTCTGGAGGAAGGCCGCCACTTCATCGACCCCTGCATGTCGACCGAAGGTTTTTGCTGCGAGGCCTCCCCGCTTTCCGACGGCTACGAAGGACTGCTGCCCTGACTGGCACCCTGTCTTGGACCCTTGATTGATCCTTTGTAAAGCGAGACGATAGACGGTCTTCTGGTGGCGTGACAGATATTTTGGTTAAGTATAAGTGGGTCGCTCCCACGACTTTGTTTTGGTCCTTGGTTTTGATTCGGTTCTTGCAAAAATCGAAGCCGAGGGGATCGTATATTTACGAGTGTATCGATAGTTGATAACCCCTTGAAGTTTGAAGCTAGATTAGTGAGCTATAAGATGCCTTGTCTTAGCAAAATTAGGAAATGGTTTAGTTGCGGTTGCAACAAGGATTCCCGATTGGAGGATTCGTGTCCGATACCTCTGGTTGGAACTCCGACTTATGAGCTCTATTCAAAACACGGAGTGGGTCCTATTACTTATAACGAAGTATGGGTCCGCTATACGAAGAAAGATGGTGTTTTACGATGGCCCCAATATGGTAGTTTCGAATTAAATATTTGAGATAATCTGGAAGTTGCGCTATTTAAGAAGAAAGCCCGGCTGGCAATGTTTGACTCTTTCCGCCTCTGGCGAAAGGAAGCCAAACAGCGAGAAATTAAGCAAGCAAAGAAAGATAGGAAAGATAAGAATATATCAGTACTACAAGCTGCTAGGCAGTTTAAGGCAGATGAGGAAGATCGAGTGAGTGAAGTCTTAGATAGACAGCGTTGCATGGCCATAGATAAATGTTATCCGGCCTTGCCGACTTCTCCTCCAAAAGGGACTGAAGACCTTGAAAAAGATCCTTTGATCTCTCATTTACTGAGGTTGCCACCCCCTTATGTGCAGGGTGCTACTGTGCCTCCATTACCCCCGGTTGTTCCACCCTTTGTTGTTCAACCTCCTGCTATTGTTCAGCCACCCGGTGCTCCACAGATGGTTTTGCCTCCTACTGTGCAACCCACTCTAGGGTCGCAAGCTTTGCTACCAGCTTTGCCTCAAACTCCTTTGTCTTCTACTTCTGCATCTTCGACTCCTACTGTTCTTGTCCCTACACCTCTTTTGCCTCAAGATATTCATTTTCCTGTTTTTACGCCTACTTCTTCTCCTTCTGCTCGAAAACGAATGACTGAGACTGTTGCTAATCTCTTGACTCCACTTTTTGGGGCACTGAATATGACCCCTGTTTCGGAACGAAAGCAGAGTCGTAGTCAGTTTCCTGGTCCCGAAGAGCGGGCAGTGTTGGATCTCTTGGCTCGTAGATGGATTTTAAATGCTTCCAGGTATAATTTGCAAGCGGTTATGGATGTTTTCTTTCAGTGGGATCCGCCTAAGCAAAGGTATGTTTTTGATGTAATGTGTACTTTTCTCTGTCAGGAGTGGGAAGATAATGAGTTGGGTCCGATTCCGCAGGAAGTGCTTGATGTTCAGTCCGAATTTGCTAAAGGGACGATAGTGGAATCCGATGTTGTAGATGCCGTTGAGACGATACTTGCTTTTAGATCTAGATTACCGCCTCTGATATTGTACGAACCTGATTCCTCTGTTAGGAGGAAAGTGAAGCAGTATCCTATGAGAGAGGTTCCCCCTGAATGGAGAGAGGCAGTTGTTGCTGATGCCGCTCATGGTATCGTGGCCGAACCGGCTCATTTTAAGCGAGTATGGGTACATGTTCCTTGGAAAAGAGCAGAGGTCTTAGCTCTTAAGCAGACCTTACCTGACCCCCGTAAGAATCCTGCTGGTTATTACAAAGAGTTGTCTCAGACAGTTGAAGCGTGTATTATGAATTTAGCTGACATAGATATGTTGATGGGTAATGTAGTCCCTCAACCTTTGTGGGCAAAGATTCGTCATGAGAATCATGCGCAAGAATTAGGAGATACGTGGGCTAATATTGTTGTTGCAGATGGTCGGCAGGTAGGAGGTGCTAAACCTGAGCCCTTAGTTGCAGAATTACCTGGTAGGATTATTAATTTAATAAAAACTATGATGCCTCCTTTGCGAGTGAATTGGGATAAGCTAGCAGGATGCAAACAAACTAAGGACAAGAGTGTGTCTGATTTCTTCACTAGGTTTGAAGAGACGTTTATCGATCATAGTGGTCAGGACATGAGTACGGAATGTGGTCAAAGGTTGTTCGTGGACAAATTTGTCTTTAATTTGCTTCCCGAACTTTCTAATAAGTTAAAGGACTCTGAGAGTTCATGGGCTGTTTCTTCGTCGGCCCAGATATTGGCTACTGCACAATATTATGAGAATAGGGATAAAGATGAGAAGGATAAAGCAGAGAAGAAAACTAAAGATCTAAAAACGAAAGTTCTTTTGCAGCAAGCTTATCCGCCTCGTCCGAATCAGCCTCAGTTTCAGCATCCTCCACAGTTTCAGAGATTGTTACAGAAGCCTGAGCCTTATGCTCCGCAATTCTTTCCTGGACCTAATCAGTGTGCTTATTGTAGAGAAGAAGGTCATTTGAAGAATAGTTGCCCGGCTTTGTTACAGCGCGCGAATGGCGTATCTGGTCAAAGAGGTCGTGGTGGTTTCCAACAAGCCCCTAGGGGTAGGGGACGTGGTGTGTTACCCCAGAATGAGCGTTCCTCTTCCCTTCAGAATTCTACGAATTATTTTGACAGACAGAATGTTCCGACTGTTCAGTCTGCACAGTACTATGTTGATGATTATTATGTCGAGGGTGAGAGTACTGGTTATAATGATAGTTAGGACAGCCATGGGCAAAGTAAGGGAGTAGTGTCAGTTCCAGTACACTAGAGTGGACCTTATGTTGAAGTGATTACATCAGGTGTGGCAGAACCTTTTCTTTTGGATACTGGTGCGACAAAGAGTTCTATCATGCACTCCAAACTTCCTGGCGCACCTTTGTCTGGCTTGACCAATGTTTCAGTAGGATTTTCAGGCGCCCCAGTTTGTAACACGGTTTCTAGTCCTTTGCCTCTTTCTATTGGTCCTTGTGAATTGGAAGCTCTCCTTATTCTGACGACTGGTTGTAATGAGAATCTGTTGGGTTTGGACTTGCTAAAAAGATTGTATGCGACATTACATTGTTCTCCTTAAGAGAGTACATCTTACCTTGGGTAAGAAAGTGATTTCCCCGATGTATTTGTGTAAAGATTGCCTTCCACTGGAATTACGATCGCTACCTGATACGCTTTGGGCTACAGGTCCCAATGATGTTGGTCTCTTGCAGATTCCACCCTATGTTGTCACCCTTAAGTCGAATGCTAGGTTACCTCGTATTCCACAATATAAGATATCTATTGATGGCGAGAGAGCTCTTTTTGCAATCATCTATGATCTGGTTGAGAAGGGTGTAATTGAAGAAATGAGAGGTAATGTGTGTAACAGTCCTGTTCTGCCTGTCCTTAAGCGTACTGATTAAGTATGGGCGAATTTTGCGAATTCTCAATCCGCGAAATTGCGTATTTACGGATTCGCAATCCGCAAAATTCACGAACTCTCGCGAATTCTGCGGATTTTTTTTTTGTGTTCGCAAGTGTTTTTGCCATTTCGCAAGGGTTTTTTACCAGTTCGCAAACGCGAACTTATTTGTCGGGTAGCAACGGTCGCGACCATGTTGTTTCTACGTCTGGTTCATCACAGCACCCTCTGTTTCACCACTGCCACTCTCTGTTTCACCACTGCCACCCTCTGGCTCACCCATGCCACCCTCTGGTTCATCACTGTAGATTATGGGGGGAAAAGCACACCTGCCCTGCCTCAACTGACATGAATTAATTTGGGGCTGATGAATGTGTCACTGAATTTGAGCTGGCACCTGCTTCCTTAGCTGTAAGTGCTTCCTCATTAATGATGAGCTTGAACTTTTGCACCTGCTAAGTGCTTTCAGTTTTGTAAAATTCGTTAGCACACCTGCCCTGCCTCAACTGACATGAATGAATTAGGGGCTGATTAATGTGTCACTGAATTTGAACTTCCAGTCTGGCACCTGCTTCCTTATCTGTAATTGCTTTCTGTTGCAGTGTAATTTTTTACAGGACCTTTGTGGCATACTTGTAGCTATTCTCTGAGCCTGCTGTGAGGGTCAGAGCAGGGTCATAGAATAGTTGCAAGTAGGCAACTGAACTCTGGAGGGGCCCCTCAGGAAGCACTACAGGGAATGGTTACTAATGATAAGATTGAACTTTTGCACCTGCTGAGTGCTTTCAGTTTTGCAAAAATTGCTTTTCTGCAATTTCGTGCGATTCGCGGGGCGCGAATTCGCGCGAGATCGTATTCGGAAGCCGCGAATTTGTGCGAATATACGATTTGTTTTTTTTTGTGGCGTGTTAGTTCGCGTGATTTTTTGCGTTTTCGCAAGCCGCTTGTAGCGCAACGTTGCAAAGTTACCCTAGCGGTCGTACATGGGCACGGCCATCTGGTTTGCGTGACGTATTTCCATTTCCGGGCGCTATGTGTAATCTCGCAAAGTGTGCGGCTCGCTAGTACAAGTTCGCGTGTGATCGTGAGGGAAATCTCGCGCGAACTTACCCACGCGGTCGTGAACGGGCGCGGCCATCTTGTTTTTCATTCATTGCTATGGTTCTGGGCATGCTTTCTGTATCCTCTGTCAATCTCTGCCATCCTTTGCTTGTTTGAAGTTTTTTTTGATCTACTTATTATCTATCCCTCTATTTTTCTAGCTCTATATTTTTGTGTTTTCTGCTACTTTTGGTTAATTTTAAACTACTTTTTTAAACTCTTTTCTTTTCTTCTTCTCTATTCTATTTCTTCTTTATTATTTACCTTCCTTTCTGCCCAGACCATGGTAAAGGGAGCCGGGAAGCAGCCCGAGAAGGGGAAGGGTCCCGCACCCCGTGCCTGGCTCCCGTGCTGGCGTTTGAGGGGGGAGCTAGTGATGCCACGGGAGATTTTTAGCGCGGAGGAGGTGGCCGCACTAGTGTTTTCTGTCCAGCGCCGCCTCCCCAGGACCATCATGGCAGGCGGCAAGATCGCAAGCGGCTACGGGCTAGGGGAGCGCCGGAAGCGGTGGGAGAAGGTTTGCCGGGCCATGTATCAACACTCTCGGGTCTGGCGCACCTACAACCAGGCCACCCACCGTTGGACGGATCTCCTGGACCGGGAACGCGACTTGCTCGACCTGCTCGGCATCGAGATCCCCGGGCTTGGTGAGTAGTAGTAGCTATTTCATCACTACTCTGTTTTCTCCTGCTCTGTGTGTTATTATATTGCAATTTTTTGTTTTTTACCAAGAGCAATAATGCTGCCGATTACATTGGAGGTAAATTATATTTCAAAATCTTCTGTGCATTTCAGGTGCACTACTCTCCTTCTCAGTAGCGTTGCTACTATGCTTATTTGTTTTCGATTTTGTGTTCATTTCATTGGCCTGAGAAATTATGTATGAGTGTAGTTTAAAGAACTGCGTAATGCCAGACACTAAGGGTCAGATTTTCAATTACCGGCGCATCCCTGCAAAGTAGCAGGGATGCGCCAGTAATTGTGCGCCACGCCACCACCACCCATGGTGCTCCGTATTTACAATGCGGCGCACCATGGGCCCAAAACGTCACCGAAGCGTTTCGCATCTGTGCCGTAAAGGCGGCGCATTGCTGGAGTTGCGTCGCAACGATGGCGCAGCTCCAGCAATGCTCTGGGGTGCCCTATCTCCCCAATGCTGCGTCAGGCCGTACGTCTGCTTCAAGCAGGCGCAGGGTTTGAGTCACGCATCATTGTCCTAAAAGTGACTGATTGAAATCTTGTAGATTTCCCTCAGCCACTTTTAGGATGCGTTCCTGCGCAGGAACGCCCTCCCTTGCGCCGGAACACCCCCTGAAGGCGCAGGGCTTAACAACGTGATGCATCTCCCATATGCGTCACGTTGTTAATATATGCCGCATCATGGCGCCTCTTTTGTTCTGCCGCTGCGTCACAAAAGTCACGCAACAATGGAGCAAAAGAGCCGTAAGGGGCTTGTAAATCTGCCCCTACAGACTCAAGTCCAGTCCTTCCTTTGTACACCTGGCAATAAGAATAGTGGTGGTGGATTGATAGTTTGAGTATTTTAATGACTGGTTAATGTAGTAGGAAACTTTTTAGTGTTGTCGCTGATCTGCATCACAATGGAGTTTGTCTGTCACTTCGCGTGCTGCAGACTGCTGCCTGCCAGTCCTAGGCAAACCTTTTTAGTAGTTTGTTTAGTGAGTTACATAACTTTCCAAGTCGACGGTCCGCAAATCAAGCAATACTAATATCCTAGTAGACCACATGAGATAGGTCAATATATCCCGTGGAATAGTTGTCTATTAGCTATTTCGCTAAAATATTTTGTTATTGTTCTTCTGAAATGTTTGATTTGGTTGACAACAATCATCCATGTTTTCGGGTCTTTCTTTCTTTCATGTTGTACATCAGCTCCCCCCAGGGGCAAGAGGACAGAGGAGGAGGGGTTATCGGCTGCTGCTGCTGTTCAAGGCCAGGATCGGTCAGGCGAGGGCTCCTTTGCTGGCCCCGGTAAGTTTTAATTTTAATATAGAGTACCTATTTTTTCCTAGCATTCCTCATTCGATTTTTTCTAAATCGTCTTTGATCTTCTTGTAGACTGTATCTAAATTCTTATCCTGCCTCTACTATGACTCCCTGTGGTATTACTAGATTATTCCTAGTTATTAGTATGTCTGTGTAGCTAACTAAGATTGCACATTTGGCAAAAGGTGTTAAACTAAACTCCCATTCTAGTCAGCAATAGCTCTATGCACTGAGTGCAGTCCTCTGGGATTGTCCATAATGTCTTTTGAAGTCTTCTAAATGTTTATGCTTTGACAATTACCAACAATAAAAAGGTGAATGACCACCAAGAAAGAATAAGATACTACTTTACTTTTGGTTTGGATAGGAGGACAATCCATACTACTACTGTTGCAGGGACAAATCTGCACAAACAGAACTATGGACACTAAATAGTGCATTGTTTATCAATTATAATAGGCGCAGGTAGACTTTCCACATACCTCAGTGACATCAGACTTTGAAGAACCCTCAATCTCCTTACTGACTAGTAGTGTGGCAGAGTCATTTAGCTCCCGAATTCATCGATGATTGATCCCCAATGATGATTATCCAACGCAGGATAAGAGTACGGAGTCAGAGTCCAGAAGTGTCAGAGGCACGGACTCATGCTTGCAAATTGCAAAACCTTTTGCTAATTCAGTCTTGACCAAAAACCACAGAGTCTATTTAAGTTTTAAAGCTTTATTAAAAGTAAAAATATTTATTAAAATCAAGCTTGTCATAAAACATAAACGGTTGATTAAAAATGGAAAAGTGCTTAGTGATTTATTTCACACATTTAGGGGCCGATTAGGATGGCGGACGGACTTGCGTCCGTCAGCCATCCCAGAGGTGGAGGGACCGTCCGCATGGGCTGCGGCGGTCCCTCCGTGCAAATTAGGATGTGACCGCCACCCTGGCGGTCACATCCTGGATATTTAACATTGCGGCGGGTGCTGCTTCGAACAGCACCCGCCGCAATGTTAAAAGTGCATGTTTAACATTTACATGCACAAAGCGGCAGGCACCGCGCGGTGCCTGCCGCTTTGTGCATGTAAATGCTGGGGGGTACCATAGGTACCCCCCATGTGCACCCCCCACCCGCCTACACCCTGGGGGCCCGCAACGGGCCCTCAAAATCAAAAGTACACATGCTTTTCCACGGTGGAAAAACCGCCGCGGAAAAGCATGTTTACAAATGTTTCCTAATTTGGCTGGCGGTGTCTGATAGACACTGCCAGCCAAATGAGAGCTTTTCCGCCGCGGTTGTAATCCGACCGCGGCGGAAAAGCAGCGGACAGAAACCAAGACCCACCAGCCATCGTAATGCGGCGGTGGGTCTTTGGTGACTCCGCAGAGGATTTTCCGCCTCCTCCGGGCCGGAGGTGGCTTCCGCCGGCCCGGAGGAGGCGGAAAATCCTCCATCCTAATCGGCCACTTTTTGTGGGCGAGCCGAGCCCTCACCTGGTTTGAACTTTAATTTTTCTTTTTGGTGCTGAATCGTTGGTCACTCCGTCCTAGTGATGATGATTTGTTCTTAGAAGTGAAGCTTCTGTCTGTTATGAGAAAAATGGTGCGTGTTAAAAAGCAAGCATTCATCAGTTGTGTCAAAAAGTGCAGCAAGACAACACCCTTCCCTGGAAAAAGGGACATTTTTACTTTAGAGTAGACAGTCACAAATTATTAGATTGGTTTCTGTATTCACATTTCTTCATTCCTAGACAAAATACTAGTGAGTGGTGTATGTCTATGACATCTAACATTCTTAAATGTACTTTGTAGGTGGAACATCTGGTGCTGGGCCCAGCGCGGAGGTGGAGGAGGACACTTCTGGGGAGGAGGAGGTGCAAGTGCCGGACGAAACTGCTGTGCGGGTTGCCACGGTAGTGGCGGGCAGTGGTAAGCTCTTATATTCCCTACTTATTGAGATTGCAGACTGCATAGTGTTGAAGGACTGGACTTTTAACAGTACCAGCGGTGCCAGGGAACAACACCTATAACCTTCATGGGATACCTGTTTCGGCGCACAAATTACAGAGACACGGGAAACTTCCTTCGGCGTCAAAGATCAGCGTTTATTACTGCAGGGAGGCAAAAGTCACAAGAAGTACAACAGTGTGTAGGTTCTGAGAGTCTGCTTCAATTTGAGGTTGTAGGTCGCTCTCTTTTATACAGAGTGTTACCATTGCATAACATGTGGACAAAAGATTATAATCCGGTTCCCACAGTAGGTTTCAAAAAAGGTCGCTTTCATGTGTTCAGAATCCCGGAACATCATTACAATAGCTATGCCGGTTCCCAACTGTAAAAGTACATCTTCCCACCATTAGGCACACCCATTAGAGTTGTAAATGACAAAGAAGAAGAGACAAGAACAGCTGCAAGGAAGTCAGACACGTGTAGAGAAAAGAGTGTGGGGGTAATATCGGAAGCATGATCGTAGGATCAAAGGGTTGGATCCATCGCCTGCAAGGCTGTCACAATAAGCCGGCACGACCAGATTACCCTCAAGCTGAGCCATTTGCCTTTGCTGTGTCATTCCTCCGGCCATAAAGACGCATGAAAGGAATATGCGTCTTCCGTAAGGCTTGGGAACTAGAGGGTCAGGGGGCGAACAGTTTTCTGCTCGCTGACTACGTGAGGGCAAGAAACAAAATGGATGCCGTATCTAAAATGGAACCCGAGGGTTCAGATGAAGAACGCGTAATATTAGACGAACCCTGGCAGGTAGTGTAGCGAAATTTCGCACACTTGCCGAACTCGTCATTTGCGGTTCGTAGATACCAAACTTATCCATATTCGGCAATGCCCAGAACATCGTAATAATTTTTACGGAACCTCAGACGGTCCTTTTGCCCTCATGTAGGCAAGCACTAGTCGGACTCATAATCGATTTCGATACTCATCAGATCACTCAGATGTTGTTGATACATTATTCGATCCTTCAATGCCTCTTTGGTGACAACGGGCTGTCTTATACACGTCGTAGCACAAAGGCCACATAAGGCAGGACCACATTGCACACAAAGACAACATGAGAACAGAAATGTCACAACAATCCCTATGATCATCAGAATCTTCCAACCCCAAGTCGATATCAGACCCCAAAACCATCCCAGAAGCGTCCAATTTCCTTCGTCCACGTGTATGGACTCCGAAATTTTGTGCAACTTAGAGATGGCTTGATAAACCGTTGGAGCGTTATCAGGTATGAATATGCAGCAGCTCGAATGGATGACTTTACAAACCCCACCTCTATCTGCTAGAACGATATCTAGAACCATACGGTTCTGCAACGTCATCAGTCTATCCGCCTGGACTTCGGCTGTTAAATTTCCAAGGGCATTTGCAGTTATGTTGGCAGTTGATTCTACTACACGAGTTAACTGTCTCAGGTTCCTGCTATTAACCATCGGTCCCCAGAACGGTAGGAAACCCTTAAAGAAGTCTCCCGCCTCTTGTCCGGAAGTATCTTCTTTGCTAATCACACCTCTTACAATTCTATTTCTGTGATAATCAGAGGCCACAGTGAAGGTCGGAGGCAAAAGATTTGCAATATAGCAGGTACCCGAGAAGTCATGAGGTAACCACGTATAGGCTCGATCATAACATACAAAGTAGGTACCCTTGGCAGGTAGGAAGACAGGGGAGGAGAGTGTCGGTAAGACATATGTCTCGGTACAAGCACTCTCCCCAAACTGAGCTCTCGGATTTCGACCAAGACCTTTCAAGCAGAAATTACCAAGGTGAGGTACAATCCATATCGGTGGCGAGCTTTTAAGCTGCCTCTCACCCACTGATAAGCTGTACTCAGCTTCACTTAGTTCCTTATATGCTCGCACCTCTTCCTCTGGGATGAGTGATGCGTCAAAAATATCTCTATCTAAGTCTGCAATAGCTCTCGCCAGAGTCTTGTGGTACGGGCCAGGACCAGAGTTTGCTGAGCGTGGTTCTCGATGGGGGTAGGAATCTAGTGCGCTACGGAACATAGTTTGTAATGCTCGAGCTGACCCTTGTGCACTATAAGGCAGAACTAGGTACGGAATACCTTTATCCATAGTATGTGGCATTAACCCACACACCCAACAATTGGTAGTGTTTACCACTAACTGATGCTGATGCAGGAGTTGTATAAAAGAGTTGTTTCTGAATTCCGCACGTCTGATTTGTTCGTGTTGAGGCAGAGGATAAAAGGAATGTGGAGAAACAGTAGAAATGAAATATTGATCATGAGATGGAAGAGTAGGTGTAGCAGAAGACAATAAGAACTGAGACCCATAATATATTCCTCCTACCAATAGCATAGATATGGTGAGAAACAGTATGATTACTTGTGAGAAAAACCATTTTGTATGACATATTTTCTGCAATGTAGATCTTTGCGCCAACATTTCTTCTCTTTTCGACAGCTCAGACAATGATGATTCCATCCCCTAACGACCGTCCGCGACGTTCTTGACGCACTTCGTTCTGAGTAGCGGTTATCAATTCCCAGGAATTCCCAGAAATTGAAAATAGAAACCAACCTTGTGTCGATAGCTGCTAAACAGAAGGAAGTACCCGCACGGCCTTACGGTCAACCTGGATGGTAGGTTCTAGCTAGATAATGTTCTTGGCTGTACGAAAAAGAAAAAGATACACAATATATATAATGTCCACTGTTTTCAGAGTAACGTAGAACCTATAAACAAAAAAATCTTTTTATTTATGGCTTGTTCGTGGACGAAGAAAATATCGGCTACTTCCAGGGCGAGTCTGATCTTCAAACAATGGCTTGGACGGCAAAGGAGTGTTCAATTGTTCAGGCAATTGTTCAACAGTCAAATTTTTCAAGGTTGACGTGGAGGAAATTGTTTGAGAGGAGTCAGCAGCGGTGTCAGATACAAGCCGAGCTTCGCTGAATGGAACGAAACGTGGTGCAGTGTCGGTCTCAGATGAAGAAAGACCTCTTCTTATCCAGGTGTCCGATGGCAAAGGAAGCGGGACTCTCTTCGTGTGGGTAGCATGTACCCAGTTCCGACGTCCGTGTAGTCGAACCGCCGTTCTCGTAGCCAGCTGTACCTGAAACGGGCCCACAAATCTTGGTTCAAGGTTTCGTTTTCGTCCGTAGTTTCTGACGAGGACCCAGTCCCCTGGTTGAAGTCGATGACCAGGACCCTCTGTTTGTGATGGCAGAGACTCAAAGACCTGTTGATGAATCAAACTCAATTTAGCAGTCAGATCATAGAGATAATCAATCAACATAGGGTATTCAATTCTGTCAACTTCCTTAGGTCTTGGGACTCCCCATATATTAGCAGGACGACCGAACACAATCTCATATGGGCTGAGCCCTACTCGAGAGTGTACAGTTGCCCTGGTCGACAGGAGAGCCAGAGGCAAAGCGTCGGGCCAAGATAAACCAGTTGTTGCCTGAATTTTAGCCAATTTCAGTTTTAGAGTGCCATTATATCCCTCCACCAAGCCTGCTGATTGTGGATGGTTTGCACTATGAAATTTTTGTACTATCCCTAAACCGCGACACACACTCTTCATCACACTCCCAACAAACTCACTTCCGTTGTCCGACCATACGACCCGAGGCATTCCGTAGCGGGGAAAATACTCTTTGAGCAAAATTTTTGCCGTGGATAAAGCCGTATTATCCTTAAGGGGGTAGGCCTCAATCCACCTAGAGAATGCACACACCACAACCAACACATACTTCAAGTTATTACATCGGTCCATGTGGATAAAGTCCAACTGGATAACTTCGAAAGGGTACGTAGGAGGGGCAAAATGACCAGGTGGAGTGGGGGTGCCCTTACCAGGATTGTGCATCAAACACACCATACAATTTTTAACAACTCTCTCAGCACACTTAGTAATCCCATCATTCTTCCATACATGAGACAACAACTTGCATATACCTTTCGTGTTGATGTGCGCCATACCATGAGCCATTGTAACAACAGCGAGCACATACGCATCCGGTAACATCCATCTCTGTTTCTCTGATAGATCAACCCAACATCCATTCTCATCTAATCTTCCCGTGCTCTCTCTCCATTTAGTCCTTTCCGTCTCAGTGGCTTCATTCTGTATTCCTTTCACGCTTTCAAATGTGTCTTTACACATACCAGTCTCTGTTGGCCATCTCACTGAGCTCGTAACATACATTCTGTTTGTCAAATCTTTAGCCGTCTCTTTAGCCGTTTCATCCGCAAACGCATTACCACGACCCACATCGTCCGTTACTTTCTGATGTGCGCTACATTTGACTATGGCCACTTGTTTAGGCAATGTGAGTGCATCTAAAAGATCATTTACAAGCTGACCATGTTGAATCTTCGTGCCATGCGACGTAAGGAATCCTCTCTCTCTCCATAGTCGTCCAAAACTATGTGCCACACCAAACGCATACTGACTATCTGTAAACACATTCACCCGTTTATCTTTAGACAACACACACGCTCTCGTCAAAGCGATTAATTCGGCAGCCTGAGCCGAATTCTGACTTAGTCTTTCGCTTTCCACAATCGTTCTCAATGTAACTACAGCATATGCAGTCGTCACATCACCGTTCGGCAACTTGAAACAAGAACCATCCACATACAAAGTACCATCGGGATCTGTCAATGGAGTATCTTTTAGGTCAATACGACCCTTAGTTTCCTCCTCAGTTCTGAGATAGCAGTCATGTACTGCTTCACCATTTGATTCTGTGTCAATCGGCAGCAATGTTGCTGGATTCAACACATTACATCGTTTTATCCGTATGTGACTGGCCAGCAACGTCAACTCATATCCAGACAATCTTGCGCTCGTCAGATGTTGAGTTTTCGTTTGATTCAATAGAGTGTCAACTGCATGCGGAACCATTACCGTGAGCATATTATCCATAACTAAACCTGCGGACTGTCGAATGGACGCCGCAGCTGCCGCTGTTGCTCTTAAACAACTTGGCAAGGCTCTTGCTACTGGGTCTAAAGTCGAAGAAAAATAGGCACATGGGCGTTGCTTACCACCAAAAGGTTGTGTCAGAACACTCAACGCACAACCATCCCTCTCGTGAACGTATAGTGTAAACGGCTTACTGTAATCAGGAGTGCCCAACACAGGAGCCGAACACAACGCATCACGTAATTCAGAAAAACTTTTCTGACACTCTTCAGTCTAAGGCAATGGGGATGAAACATCCTTGCACGTTAGGGCAATCAATGGTTTCGCCAACAGTGAAAAATTTGGAATCCATTGTCTGCAATAGGACGTAATACCTAAAAAGGCGCGAACATCTCTCTGGGTTTTTGGCACAGTCATTCGGGTAATCGCTGCAATTCTCTCTGGGGTCAACCTTCTCCCTTCTCTTGACAATAAGTGACCTAGATAGGTAACTTCTTGACAACAATACTGTAGCTTTGAAGGCGATACCTTGTGGTGTAAGTTATGTAGATAATGTAACAATGATACTGTAGCCGTTTTGCAAATAGCTTCTGTATCAGCTGCCACTAAAAGATCATCAACGTATTGAATCAAAGCTGCACCTTTAGGTAATACAAAGGCATCAAGTTGAACTTTAAGTGCTTGGCTGTAGATTGACGGACTCTCACAGTAGCCCTGTGGAGCGCGTTTTAACCTAAAACTGCGACCACCTAATGAGAATCCGAATAGGTCTCTGCTTTCCTCTGCAATTGGGATGCTAAAGAAAGCATTCTTTAGATCGATCACTGTGAACCAGGAGGCAGATGCCGGAATCATTGTTAGTAAAGCCGTAATGTCGGGAACTACAGGAAATTGTGGAACCACTATTTTGTTCACCTCTCTTAAGTCTATTACAAAACGATACACAGGAGGTTTAGTTGGGTCAGTTCGTTTCAGAATTGGTAATACAGGGCTATTACACACGTTTCCACGAGTTTCTTCAACAACACCTTTTCCAATGAGATCATGAACGATTGCTAACAGCGCTCGTTCGCCCTCAAGAGAAATACGATATTGAGGTAAACGTGGTAATCGCGCATTTGGTTTCAATTGAATCACATAGGGTGGAATGTCTAACAGGCCCACATCATTGGGACCTGTGGCCCATAAGGACGCAGGGAGGGAATTCAATTCCGGTGGGAATTCATCGACCGATAAATACATTGGAGAGATCACTCTCCGTCCCAATGTAAGCTCCACTCCTTCGGGGGAACAATACAATGTTGCATATAACCGTTTCAACAAATCCAGGCCCAAAAGATTTTCACCACAACCTGTAGATAGAATTAGTGGAGCCATTAGCTCACGAGGACCAATCATAAGAGGCAAAGGACTAGAGACTGGGTTGCTAACAGGGGCGCCAGAGAATCCAACGGAAACGTTCGTTAAGCCAGACAAAGGTGCGCCAGGGAGTTTCGAATGCATGATGGAACTTTTCGTCGCACCAGTGTCTAACAGAAAAGGCTCAACTACACCCGATGTAGCCACTGCAACGTAAGGCCCACTCTGATCGACCGGAACTGACACTACTCCCTCTCTTTGTCGTTGGCTGTCCTAGTAATGGTCATTTACAACAGTCTCATGCTCTACGTAATAATCGTCCACATTATACTGTGCCGATCGGACTGAACCTGCATTTCGCTGGTCAAAACAATTATTTGCATCTGATTGATTTTGATAACGATCACTCTGATTGTGGGATGAACCACGACCTCTACCTCGTGATGCCTGTTGGGGACCACTACCACGATTTCCTCGTGCTGACACACCATTTAGGCGGTCCCGTAAGGCAAGACAATCATATTTTAGGTGTCCCTCTTTTTTACAATATGCGCACTGATTATACCCAAGGGAAGATCTATAATCAAAGTTGTCAGAACGCGGCTGTGTCCTATCAGGCTGTGCTCGTGGTCGATACTGCTGTTGTGAATCAGTTTGGTTTGATCGTGGAGGGTATGCTTGCTGTAACAAAACCCTCATTTTTAGCTCCTTCGTTTTCTTCTCTACACGATCACTTTCTTCCTTTTCCCTATTCTCATAATACTGGGCTGTTGCTAGTATTTGCGCAGGGGTTGAAACTGCCCACGCACTCTCTGAATTTTTCAGTTTGTTGCTTAATTCAGGCAACAAATTCGACACAAATTTGTCAACAAATAACCGCTGGCCTCCCTCAGCTCCCATGTCCTGACCGCTGTGGTCGACAAACGCTTCCTCAAACCTTGTAAAGAAATCCGAGACACTCTCGTCTTTCTTTTGCTTACAAGCTGATAACTTATCCCAGTTCACCTTCATCGCTGGCATGATAGTTTTCATGAGCGTAATGATTTTCTGCGGCAAGTCTAAGATTAGCTGGTCGGGCTTAGCCCCACCAACTTGTAATGCATCAGCCGCTAGCAGTGCAGCCCAATCACCCCCTAATTCAACTGCGTGGTTGGCTTGACGAATTTTGGCCCGAACTGGTTGCGGTACAACATTGCCAAACAACATGTCGATGTCGGCAAGGTTCATAATAGAAGCTTCCACCAGTTGTGATAACTCCTTATAATAACCAGCCGGATTTTTACGCGGATCGGGTAAGGATTGCTTCACTTGCAAAACTTCCGATCGTTTCCATGGAAGATGTATCCATACCCTTCGAAAATGCGGTAGAACCACAGGGTTTGCATTAGGATCACCAGGCACCCACAGTGGCGGAACCTCTCTCATGGGATATTGACCAGGAACCGCTTTCCAATTCTCGGTGGTATCATCTGAGGACACCCGAGAATGTGCTGTGGATCTAAACGCTAATAAGCGTTCCACGGCACGTCGTACATCTTCACCTATGATCATACCGTTGGAAAAGTGACTCTGAAGTTCAATTATGTCGGACGGTACATTATCTACATCATCATTATACCATTCTTCCCTCAAAAAGTTACACATCTCCTCAAACACGAATCTCTGCGTAGGCTCATTAAACTGAGAAAATGTATCAAAGACCACACGAGGAGTGTAATTAGCAGGATGTCTTATCCACCTATGTGCCATGGTTATTAATGTCTCTTTCTCCCTACCACTAGGGATCTGACTCCGTCTCTGAGGAGTTTCAGATGAATCAGACGAAAATAACGGACCAGAAAGAGGTGAATAAAGGGTAGCAACAGAGTTAGGAACACGCTTACGAACAGAAGGGGAAAGAAAAACAGGGGCAACAACACTGGAGGTGAAAGAAGGCATAGTAGGAACTGACAAGATAGTTGGAGTAGCAGAAACATCAGTCTGCGAAGATACAGGTACAGGAGCAGTAGGAACAAGGACAGGTGGTGAAACAAACGTAGGGTTAACAACGGGCTGGCCCGCAGCCACTGGAGCAACAAGGGGAACTACAGGAGGAATAACAGGAGCAGCTACAGGAGCAGTAGCACCCTGTACATAAGGAGGTGGTGATTTCATCAAATATGATAACAAGGAATCCTCCTTTAAATCTTCTTCTTTCTTTTCTAGATTATTCGGTAAAACCGGGTAACATTTATCTATTTTCATATGATGCAATCTAGTAGAGATTTCCATTTCCTTTTCTTCTTTGTCCTGTTTACATTCTTTTATAGTTTGCATTATCGGAACGAACCCTTGCTTTTGATCCTTTTTAAATTGTTTGATTTCTTTCTGCTTGGCCTCTTTACGCCATATTCGAAAAGAATCAAACATAGCTGGCCTGGCTTTCTTTAAAAATAATTTAGCCTCAAGATTATCTAAAATCGAAAGTTCAAAAGTTCCATGTGGTGGCCATCTAAGGTCACCGTCTTTCTTTGTATAGCGGACCCAGTAATCATTATATATTATAGGACCCACCCCATGTCGACTATAAAGATCATGTATCGGAGTTCCAACTGGAGGTATCGGACACGAGTCCTCCAACCGGGAATCCATTGCGCAACATTGGAAAATACGAAACAAACCACTATGGCTAGGCATCGTGCACACTAACCTAGTATCAAACTTCAAGGATTACCGAAGTAATTAAACCTCGTGTAAGTCAAAACCCTCGGTTTTTGGCAATTGCAACTGTCAAATAATACTAAGGACCAATACTAAGAACCACAAATGCAATGGAACCATGCAATACAACAAAGCCTTAAGGCTATCACAAAGCTCGGAGAGCTAACCACAAAGCCTGAGGAGGCTATTACAAAGCTCGGTGAGCTATTACAACAAAGCCTTAAAGGCTAACAACAAAGCTTTCAAGAAGCTAGAACAACCACTAAGGACTGGGAGCGACCCACAAAATACTTAACTCAGAACTTCAATGGCGTCACCAGGAAGGCCCGTCTATCGTCTCGCTTGTACGTAAGGTCTACGCCGGGCGTCGAAGACAGGTCGACAGTCAGGGCATCGGTCCGTCGCAGCCGTCAGGAGGCGGGAATCTTCGCAGGGAAAAAACTTCGGGCCACTTATTTCGACAACAGGATCGATGAAGCGGGGTGCACCTTCCCTCGGAGATTTCACACGAAGTTCCTCACGATCATCAGGCTTTGGACCGGTACCGCTGAAGTCGCCCCATGTTGGGCGCCAACTGAAGGACTGGACTTTTAACAGTACCAGCGGTGCCAGGGAACAACACCTATAACCTTCATGGGATACCTGTTTCGGCGCACAAATTACAGAGACACGGGAAACTTCCTTCGGCGTCAAAGATCAGCGTTTATTACTGCAGGGAGGCAAAAGTCACAAGAAGTACAACAGTGTGTAGGTTCTGAGAGTCTGCTTCAATTTGAGGTTGTAGGTCGCTCTCTTTTATACAGAGTGTTACCATTGCATAACATGTGGACAAAAGATTATAATCCGGTTCCCACAGTAGGTTTCAAAAAAGGTCGCTTTCATGTGTTCAGAATCCCGGAACATCATTACAATAGCTATGCCGGTTCCCAACTGTAAAAGTACATCTTCCCACCATTAGGCACACCCATTAGAGTTGTAAATGACAAAGAAGAAGAGACAAGAACAGCTGCAAGGAAGTCAGACACGTGTAGAGAAAAGAGTGTGGGGGTAATATCGGAAGCATGATCGTAGGATCAAAGGGTTGGATCCATCGCCTGCAAGGCTGTCACAATAAGCCGGCACGACCAGATTACCCTCAAGCTGAGCCATTTGCCTTTGCTGTGTCATTCCTCCGGCCATAAAGACGCATGAAAGGAATATGCGTCTTCCGTAAGGCTTGGGAACTAGAGGGTCAGGGGGCGAACAGTTTTCTGCTCGCTGACTACGTGAGGGCAAGAAACAAAATGGATGCCGTATCTAAAATGGAACCCGAGGGTTCAGATGAAGAACGCGTAATATTAGACGAACCCTGGCAGGTAGTGTAGCGAAATTTCGCACACTTGCCGAACTCGTCATTTGCGGTTCGTAGATACCAAACTTATCCATATTCGGCAATGCCCAGAACATCGTAATAATTTTTACGGAACCTCAGTGTGGTCTCTGCACGGGTGTAGTATATATGTTCTACAGTTAAGTTACTATACTGTTAAGCAGACTTTCAAATTTAGAACAAAGTTTTTATCAACCAGGTAGTAGCCTACTCTAAATTTACTTCAACTCAGCGGTGATTTTTTTTTCGAGAATCCAAATCAGATCTGAGATGAACTTGATGGATGGGATGAACGAAAAGCGAAAGAAGGGTGTAAGTAAGTGTGGAAGGACGAGCAAGTTAAAAGTAATGATGACTCACAAAGAAGAATGATACGTGTTTGATTGGTGCCCGAGGTGGCTGGGCAGGAATATGATGCATGGCTGGGTGAAGGATGAAGCAAGGATGAGTGGAAGGAGAACAGCCTGGGTGGGTGAAACAGAAACTGTATGTGTGCGCAATATATGCTTTGGTTGAAATTCAAATGCAAGTCAAGCACGGATGTATGGCTTGCGGTTTCCCAAATAAAATGAAAAGGTTGTTTTCCCGTGAGAAAACGTAGGGTTTGTCCAGATGGGAGACATGAAGAAGAATGATTGACATATAGTTTGAATGGATGGATGCCTGGATCATGGTACTATCTGACTCTTAGATAGCATATGTGTATCTAGAGAGAGTAGACGGTCACTGGATGAACTAAGTGTTACTTTGAAGAGCATGTAACACCGCACCCGCACGTCCGTCCCAGTGTAGGAAAGGCAAGGAAAAGAAGTTGTAATTTTGTACGAATACTACCATGAATAGTAGTAGTAGTTTGTATTGCAAGCACAGCATATATCCGGCTATTACGATGGCCAGTCACTACCTCTGTTAATAAGTTTAGTAGAACTCAGTCATTCATGTGTGGATGTATCACTGTTCACTCAATAAAAAGGAAAGCACCTAAAGTCATCCTATATGTAAGCAAATACATACCATGTGCAGTGATAGATAATCAGATTATTTATCTTCTTCATTTTCCTTTTCTAGTATTCATTGGCACTGTAGGGTGAAAGTTAAATTAATTAAGCAGTAGCCCTTGTAACAGAGTATTCTCAGTGCCACCCGTAATAGAAAAGTAAGAGCATCACCACCTGCATGTACTGGACTGGTACAGTAACGCAAGTCTGTCTCACTCATCATGGCGGGCGTCTGTTTTTCTCGGGTGCAAGTTGACTGTGCTGGCTTTATGCCGGCTTGCAGAAGTTAACGTACCAATTTTGCTAAACAAGAGAGAAGAAGAAGAATAAGACTGGTGTACTGTCATAGTCGACTCTAATGGAGTGAGTCCATAGTGTTCGTAGAATTGATTCCTTAAACTCTCACTAATGTTAGAGCAAGGATGAAGAAGTGGGAGGTTAGATAGATACTGGCCACAATAGTTATGTACTGCGCTTGCAAGTTGCTAGTTCTACTGTGACACAACTTTCTGCTGAATCATTTTTTGTTAATCTTAAAGAGCATTGGTTACAGAATATGTCTTTCTTTCTTCATGTAGATGCTCCTTCCAAACCACCACGGAAGGAGCTGGCTAAAAGGGCCCGGCAACGGAGGCTGGAGGCCACTGTTGCCGAATATCGACGGCTGGTGGCCCAGGAGGAGGGGGGCACGCAGAGTACGTCGACAACATCCACAGCGACACCTGCATCCTCCTCCGCGCTCCCTGGGTCAGCCAGTCAGCGCAGCAGGTCTCCAGCGGTACGGAGCCGGGGTAGCGCAGCCACCCGCCACCGCCGAGCAGCAAAGAAATCAGCTGCCCCCCACAGCAGGTGCAAGGCACGCGTGTACCGCCTTTCACTTAGGGTGTCCTACCTCGAGCATGAGCTCCCCAACACCAAAACACTGCTCGAGGCCCTCCGCAAGGAGCATGCCGACCTGGCCCGAAAAGTCAACAGCAGCCAGCAGTAGGAGGAGACTGTCCCTTGCCCCTTTTTTAAAGACTTCTGGGGGGTGGGAATTGGGAGCTGGGTTTTCTACTTCTTTGGACTTAGTTTTCACGGACATTCGTTGGGGTTCGAGAGGGGGGGTGGGTTGGGTCTCGCGGGTGATTATTTATGTTAGAGATATATAAATATACTTTAAACTTTATCTTAGCATACGTGTTTTTTACTGCTTTTGAGGCTGGTGGGTGGGGGTTTAACAGTAAGTTTGTTTTCCTGAAACTTAAGTTGCATCTTGATTCAAGTTGTGTAAGTACTAGTAATTGCCCAAATGTTTTCAAAACTAAGTGCCTGTCACAGAGTAAGTGAATTCATTAGTCCTAGGACCGTCAGTCTCTCGTCTCTCCTAATACTCCATTATACTACCTCCCGCAAACGCTTATCTTACCTGTAATTTGTGTTTGGAAATAGGGCTAGGCACATGGCTGGCTGCACGGGAAATGGCAATTAAGGTTGTCAATCCTGGGCGGATGAAATGTCATCATTGCAGTGGTACTTGTGGTGTTACACAGTGGCAGTTGCAGCATCTGAAAAAAAAGAAAATGAAACCTTGTTTGTCCTTACCGTAGCATTAGAACGGTACGATAGAGAATATAGCAGGTGACAGTACACTAGAACAGTGCCACAATGTAGCCGAACAAATGGTAAAGTATTGAAAGTATAGCTAGTACTTGCGTTGAATTTCTTTGACATTGGCTACTACTACAAGAAATAGTACTGAAGGTGAAGGACACAGCAGCGTAATAATTTGCCACGTCTAGGAGGAGGATGTTCTTGATGACCAATCAAGTTGATGGCGCACATGAAAATCTGCTTTCATTTGCCAATAGTGACTCAGTGTCAAGCTGAGTAAGAATATATCCTCGGATTCCTTCACCAGCCTGTTGCTATGACCTTATCCTCCCCAGCAAGTGTGTGAAATTATTGCTGTCATTTAGTCACACATCAATCAAAACCACACAGCCCAGGGGAAGAGGGTTAGGGTTTGGAAAATGGATGGGAATGGGGTTTTTTGGGAAAGTTTTGTTGAGAGAAGAAAAAAAAAGCACAGAATGCACAAACAATAATTGAAGATAAACAAATCTTTGGGTACAAAGCTATCCATAAATCTTTTAAGTGACACAAAGGAAGTGCATGCACTACTGCATGCATGGTTACTGAAAAGTAAGTAGTACTTTCGACAACCGTGAATGAAAGAATGCGACAGTACAGGGCTGCAGTAATAATTATGCGTTTTCACTTGCCTATCTCTGCACTCTGAGAAACACTTCTTACATTAAATTAGGTTTAAAAAATAGCAGAAGTAAATCCTATAGAATGGCTGTAGGGATGAATTTAGAAGCAGAGATCAAAGAAATGCAGAGTCACACTCATAGAAGTTCACAGCAATAACATTACTTAAAAGATAATTAGAAAAGAACGGATACTGTATCTGTATGTTGTTGTAGTTGTCCCGTTGAATTTGGTAAGTTGCATGCATCCAACCATTCCTCTTATTAGCGGGACTCCTCCATTCCATCTGACGCTCCGTCCATCAATGTTGGTGACCAGAAGACACCCTGTCCACTGCCTGCCTGGCGGATGCTGAATTGTGGCTCGCTAATGTGAAGCCTGACTTCATTCTTTTTTTCCCATTGCACAGGCTGAAACCCGGCCTGTAATTATTGATGGAAAAACAGGAAGTGATATTAGAACACCACTGACAAATAAATATAAGGTATGTACGCTGTGTAGTGCAAAAAGTCACACTTTGAGTTTCCTAATAGACAGTACAATATTTTTGAAAGTGCCTACTCTGTCTGAGTCTCCTTTTGAAGGATAAATAAGTATGGGCGAATTCATTTAGCGGATCTTTCCCCTCAAGCTAGGTGTACTGTAAACTGTGTTTTACAACAAAATTAGACCTTCCCAGCAGTGCTCCCAGACCCTTACTAAACCCAGTCGCAAAAATGTAGAAGACCCCCAATCAGATCTCCAAAAACGAGGCCTAGTAGAAAATGGGGACAAAACGTACTTTGAAAGTAAAGTAGGCCCAATCCCCCCTTACCCACCATGGATTGTATTCAAACCACTTGCAAGCAAGAAAAAGTATCCATACCCAGCATTGCTCCAAGACTCGCAAACCCCCCTACAAACACCAGGAACCCCCACAAACAGCCCCCTGAAAACGGTAGAGTGAGCGAAATCTCAGAAAATGCTAAAACTTTTCCCCCAGGGATTGTCTCCAAAACACTTTCTTTTGGGTATTAGACCTTCCCAGCAATGGCTCCAGAACTGTCAACCCGGGCAAAAACAAGTTTAACCCCGCTAACAAGCCAAAAGGCAAAACCCGGGAAAAGCCACACTTGAAAAACTTTGGGCCTACCTTGAATTCAGTCCAAATGCGCTCTGCAGCTAGGTCCCAACTCCCCTTTTCCACCATGGATTTCCTGAAAAACAAATGCAATCAACATTAGACTGTGCCAGCAGTGCTCCCAGACCCCAAAACCCACCCACAAACACCCGGAACCCCCCCAAACAGCACCTCAAAGACAAGGAAGTCAGCAAAAACGCAAAAAAAATTTCACCTCCGATTTTGTCCAAACCACTTTTATCAGGTATTAGACATTCCCAGCAATGGCCCCAGACCCGTCAAGCCAGGCGGAAAGAAGTAGAAGACCCCCAAACAGCCAAAAAGCAAAACTACAAAAATGGGGACTTAGAAATGTTCAGGCAAATTTCCAAAATCACTCCGCACGCGCTCTGCAGCTAGGCCCTAACTCCCCTTTGCCACCATGGATTTGCTTCAAACCTCTTGCAATCAAAAGTATCCATACCCAGCAGTGCTCCCAGACCCCAAAACCCACCCACAAACACCCGGAACCCCCCCAAACAGCACCTCAAAGACAAGCAAGTCAGCAAAAACGCAAACAAATTTTCACCTCCGATTTTGTCCAAACCACTTTTATCCGGTATTAGACATTCCCAGCAATGGCCCCAGACCCTGCAGCCACCTGCAAAAAATCAGAACACCCCCAAACAGGCAAAAAGCAAAAATGGGCCTACTACCTTCAATTCTGTCCAAATACGCTGTGCAGCTAGGCCCTAACTCCCCTTTTCCACCATGGATTTCCTGAAAAACAAATGCAATCAACATTAGACTGTGCCAGCAGTGCTCCCAGACCACAAAACCCACCCACAACAACCTAAAAGCCCGCCAAACAGCACTCCAAAGACAGGCAAGTGATCAAAAGTGCAAAATCTTTTTCTGCTCCGATTTTCTCCAAACCACATTTATCCGGTATTAGACCTTCACAGCAATGCCCCAGACCCGTCAACTCACCCGCAAAGAAGTAGAACACCCCCACCAGTGCTTCTTCATTGGGCGTAATCCAGCCATCTGCTTTGAGGGAAATAAGAGTCTGGAGGAGGAGGATAGAGGAGCATGTTCTTGTGAACTTGTGAACCTGAGGAATGCCGACTGCGGCACCTTCAAATCAATAAGCAAATAAGTGAAGACAGTTCTGCTGATGGGCTTGTTTTTGTGATTAAAGTTTTTTTTATATAGATTTTGCAAAACAAAGAAAGACAGACACACAGGAATAAAAGTGAATAAGGACAAAAAAGAAAGTTAGTGATTCATTGACTCATTTTCAGGGCTCTGTGTCAGGGAAGAAGAGCTCGTCCTCAAACTCTGCTAATTCAGACGGGAGTAGGTCAGTTAACAGGTAAGAACTTCCCTCATCTAAGTTGGTGTCCTCCTCGTCTTCTTCCTGCGTGCATTCTCGTATTTTGTAATTTGGTGGTATGAAGTGCTGATTCATCTTGATCATTGTTAACCTCTCCACATTTTTGGGCGAGAGGCGGGTCCTTTCGGAAGTTACAATGCCACCAGCAGCACTGAAAACACGTTCAGAAGACACGCTTGCGAGTGGGCAAGACAAGTAATTTATAGCCAGGTTGGTGATCTCTGGCCACACATCTGTTTTCCCATGCCAATACTCCAATGGGTCATGCGAAACATGGACCTCTATGAGTCATTCAGATAGGCCTGCACCATCGACTCAAGGTTCTCCAGGGTTCCTCCACTTTGCTCACTTTTTTCTGGGACCATTTGAGAAACAAACCCAAGCTGAGTTAGCCAATCCTCTTCTTCACACAATATTACTGTTGTGTCTGGTGCAGATGATACGGTTGCTGGTGTCGTTAACGGCTGAGAGGGAAAATCACTCACTTCTGCCACAGCCACAGATGGAGAAGTGGATTTTTTTGACTGCGAATGGCCTGCTGATGCTGATGTACTGCCTTTTCCTTCAATTTCCTGCCGTTCTCTTTCAAACCGAGTGGCTGACACAGCTAGCCAATGTTTGTACTTTGTAACATCTGCGTCATCAAAAGGAAATAATACTCTGCCTGTCACTGCCTTTTTGTACCGTGGATCCAGAATAGTAGCACAAATGTAATGCTGTTCTGTGTGGATCTTTTCAAGACGATCTTTGCGAAGTAGGTGGTGTAATAACTTGTCCCCCAACTCAAATGCTTCTTCCTTTCCATCTTTTTCAAACTTAGAACACACCGCCTTCAGTCGGTGCTCTAGCATGCGTAACAGTGGGATAGCTTTTCCCAAATTACAGTCCTCCCTGCTGACTGCACGCGTGAAGACCTCAAAAGGACGAAGCATGTCTGTCAGGCTTTTAACTAGCTCCCATTGCTCCACCTGTATCCTCATGTCTATCATAGGTGTACCCAGTTTAAAGAAATACTGATCGACTACCGCATACTGCTCATACAGACGCTCAAGCATGTAGAAGGTTGAGTTCCAACGTGTTGCCACCTCCTGGATGAGTGCTTTCACTGGCAATTTACGTTCATGTTGCAGGCACCTCAGCTGCTTCCGGGCCTTAAAAGAATGGTTGAAATGTGTGCACATTCTTCGGCAGGTGGTCAGTAACTCGGAGACTGGACTTACTTCACTCAAGAATTTTTTAACAACCAGGTTTATACAGTGCGCCAAACACGGCACTCTGAAATAGTTACCCATATCCATGGCCTTAACTACATTGGCGCCATTATCCGTGGAAACATAACCAATCGTGCGTTTTCTTGGTGACAGCCATTCAAAGACCTTTGTGTTAAACTCATGCAAAATGTTTTCTCCTGTATGACTTTTCTCCATGGCAAACATGGCTATTGTTGCATGTTTCCGAGCAGCTTTATAAACTTTGTCCGAGTCAACACCTGCGTTTATCTTTGTTTTAACCCCTGAAAAAGAGACCCAGTGTGCAGTGATGCACATGTAATCAGTGGCTGCGCAACTGGTCCACATGTCTGTTGTCAGATGTATAGTGTGAACAGCACTCTTCTGCAAGGCTGCCACAATCACCTCCAGCATATCTTCATGTAGTGCTGGAACCGCAACTCTGGCAAAATAGAACCGGCTAGGAACCTTCCATTTAGGGCAGAGCGTTGCCACCATTTCAAGAAAACCCACCCCTTCCACAAAAGAAAAAGGGAGAAGGTCCAGCGCTAGCATTTTAGCCAGCTTAGTGTTATACAGACACGCCGTTGTGTGGTTGCGTTCAAATGGCGCATCTGAAAACAACATGCTTCTAATGGTGGGCTGGACCATTGTACGGGATGATGATGACTTCTTCGACCCAGTTACGCTCAGTGATGATGAACTTTTTCGCATTGCTGTCTCACTCTCTCCCACACTCTTAGTTTGGCTCATATATCTTGCAGGGGGTGTGCTGCTGACAGGGGTACTGGGTGTAACTGATGAAATGTTTGATGCTTCTTCCTCCTCGTCATCAGCAGATGAAACATCAACGGATACAATTTGCTGACTTGCAATTCGGGTATCCTTGATCTCCCTTAGGTGCGCATGCCATTTGACAGTGTGCTGTCTCTCAAGATGACCTCTCTGGCCTCCGGTACCATAGTTGGTACCAAGCTTACCACGACTAACTCGAAGCTTACAAATGGTACAAATGGCTATGTTTTCCCTTGTTGGGCTAACACTAAAGAAGTCCCAAACTGCGGACTTCAAATGTCTGTGGGGGGCGGAGGAGGCGATACTGGGAATGCTGCTAATGCCAGACAAACTGGAGGATGTGTGTTGCCGAAATTTAGTACGTTGTGCACTTACAGCACCACTAATTGAGGAAATGGAGGTCGAGGTGGATGGAGGTCCCTTGTGGCGAGAAAATATGGAAGCTGTAGGCGGTGGTGTACTAGTTAACTGCATTCGTGGTGGTCCCATTCCCACGTCGCCATCATCACGCTCAGCAGCATTTCGGGATAGGGTATAAATGTCTGTTTGCTGCATGCCTGCTGAGGCTGGAGTGACGTGTATGATGACTGCGTCGTCGTGGTGAGAGTCTTCATCAGCAGGAGTATACACCACGTCTTGTTCAGCGTCATCATCACACTCCATAACTCTGAGACTTTCGGGGACCTTCCTTTTACGCTTAGATACCTTTGTCAGATCATGGTGTGCCTCACTCTCAGGCAGCACTGGTGGTTCCCAATTGACATCCATATCATCAGAAGCAAGGGGGCTTGAAGAAGAAGTAGACACCATCCTTGATCTTTTACTTGCTGGGGATCTGGAAGACAATGAATCATCAGGAGGAGTGGCTTCCTCATGTGATACCTCGGCTTGAATGTCGATTTCCTAATGTGCCCCTACTTCGGGAGGAACAACTATTGTGGGCACTTGTGCCGCTCCATGCACCACTGGTTGCGCCTCTCCTTGCGCCGCCTCTCCTTCCACATGTACTTGGGCTTGTACTTGCACATGTGGTTGTTGTTGCGGCTGTGGTTGTTGAACACTCGTCAGATGAGTTACAACAACCTGTGTTGATTGAGGGATGCTGCTACTTTCTTGCGATGAGCCAACATCACTGCTCGATGGTGATTGAACAACTATACTGGCTGCCTCTGCAGCACTCAAGGGCTTGGACCTAAGTTGGCGTGGTGGTGGTGGCACTGAGTCCAATGAAGCGGAGATGCTGCTCCCAGCTTGGTCCCCATCAGACCCCGCTGCTGCTGCAGGCGTACTTTTTTTTCCCCAAAAAATGCGGTGGGCGGCACACCAGTCTCCTTGTTAAGTGGCGCCACTTGCTTCTTCTGCTCCTTACTGGCAACTTTCTTGCTAGAGGAGCTACGGGCAACTTTTTTGGGGCCATCTTCTTCAGATGTCAGAACAGCAGGACGCAGTTGCACAAGTTGCAGAGTTGTCTGTGGCCACACGTGACGTTGTGCTGCACACACCGCAGCAGGACTTCTTCCTGGCACTGATGAGGAACGATGAGGCTGATGATTCGTCTTTCTGCACCTAAAAGCAAATAAAGCCAGAGGAACATCAGTTAAATAAATGTTGCATATGTAGCGCTTCAATTAATAGTTTGCAAGTAAGCATTTTTATTATACCCACCCCCCCAAAATGGAAAGACCAATAAAATGCACCAGTGACAGAGTACCCCTGGGCATAATGGATGAAAGCATGTCAGACTGGGTGCAGGCCTATGGCACAACAAAGCATACTGCCTGGCTTCAAAATGCCCCCTAGACCCCCACCACATGGCCATGCCCCATCAACACCCCAAAAAATCTAAAAACACACAAAAATCACCACAATCCAATGCCATCCATGCCCTCAATGATGTTTACATTCAAGACACCCCACAGAAAGACTAGGCCCATGCACCACTGAGTAACCCTGGGCATAGTGGATGAAAGCAAGGCACATTGGATGCAGGCCTATGGCACAAAGCACACTGCCTGGATTCAAAATGGCCCCTTGACCCCCACCACATGGCCAGGCCCTGCCTGTACCAGTCCTCAAAATGGCCCCCACCCACATGGCCATGCCCCACCAACACCCCAAAAAATCAAAAAACACAAAACAATCACCACAATCCAATGCCATCCATGCCCTCCATGATGTTTACATTAAAGAGACCCCACAGAAAGACTCAGCCCATGCACCACTGAGTACCTCTGGGCAAAAGGCCCCAACAACAGCCCAAAATTCGAAAAACACACAAAAATCACCACAATCCCATGCCATCCATGCCCTCAATGATGTTTACATTCAAGACACCCCACAGAAAGACTAGGCCCATGCACCCCTGAGTAACCCTGGGCATAATGGATGAAAGCAAGGCACATTGGATGCAGGCCTATGGCACAAAGCACACTGCCTGCATTCAACATGGCCCCTAGACCCCCACCACATGGCCAGGCCCTGCTTGTACCAGTCCTCTAAATGGCCCCCACCCACATGGCCATGCCCCACCAACACCCCAAAAAATCGAAAAACACACAGAAATCACCACAATCCAATGCCATCCATGCCCTCCATGATGTTTACATTAAAGAGACCCCACAGAAAGACTCAGTCCATGCACCACTGAGTACCCCTGGGCAAAAGGCCCCAACAACAGCCCAAAATTCGAAAAACACACAAAAATCACCACAATCCAATGCCATCCATGCCCTCCATGATGTTTACATTAAAGAGACCCCACAGAAAGACTCAGTCCATGCACCACTGAGTACCCCTGGGCAAAAGGCCCCAACAACAGCCAAAAAATCGAAAAACACACAAAAATCACCACAATCCAATGCCATCCATGCCCTAAATGATGTTGAAATTCAACAAAACAGTTGTATCATGCACCCATAACTAACCCTGGTCCTACTGGATACTGTGGCTACCCACAATATATTTTATTTCATGTTCTGAAAAAGTTCCAAAATTGTAGTTGCAGCAACTGTAATGCCCCAAACAAACTTACTTGTGAAATTTCTAATCGAAAAGTGATCCAAAGAAAGTCAAAAAGGCCTCAAATCCAAATATCCAGCAGCATCCACAAAAAGTAATCCTTCCAGGTCAAGATCCAAATCAAAGTGACCAGGACATGAACAAAGCACTGGGAGGAGCCTGCTGGACAGGAACAGGAAGTTGGAGACTGTGGGGCACTTCCTTCCTCCCAACCCCCAAAATGGACTCCTTGCAAAAAAAAGTGCAGGCAAATGTCAACCTGAGGAGTTATTCTGATAAAAAATCATTTTCAGAAGGTTTATGCTGAGTGCTGGTGGATTTCTTGTGCGAAATTGCAAATTTTGCAATTTCGCAATTGCGAGATTGTTGCTGCCCGTCGCATCTAAGTGTTCCCAAGTGTTTACTCCCGCGATGCGTGATCACGGGCCTTTATGACGTACCCGTGCTGACAAACTCTCGCTGTGCAAGGTGGCAAGCCGAGATGACGTAATCGCGGTCGACAAACTCCAGCGGGATCCCGCAGCAAGATCCAAAATGGCACAGCACACGCAAACATGGACAAAAACAACTCTTCAAACGCGCCGCAAAATTGTATAGTATTCTATTTGGCAAGTGCGACCAAGCAAAGAAATCCGTTTTGTGCGAACTTACGAATTTTCGGGAAATTCGCGAGAGTTCGCGGATTGCGGATTTGTCGAAAATCCGCAAAATCCCCGAGCGGAACGGATTTTACGCCCACGCTTAGTACTGATGCTTCTCAGCCACCTGTGTATCGGTTTGTGATCGATCTTCGAGAAGTGAATAAGATTGTTGTGCCACAGTTTCCTGTTGTCCCGGATATCACTGCTTTGTTGACTCTGATTCCTGCTTCAGCTGCTTGGTTTTCTGTTATCGACTTAAAGAATGCTTTCTTTAGCATTCCAATTGCGGAGGAGAGTAGAGATATTTTCGGCTTCTCTTTAGGAGGTTGAAGCTTCCGGTTTAAGAGAGCTCCCCAAGGTTATTGGGAAAGTCCCTCCATCTATAGTCAGGCGTTGAAAACTCAGCTTGATGATTTTGTATTGCCTTCTGGTGCTACTCTTATTCAATACGTTGACGATTTGCTGGTTACTGCTGATGACGAAGAGATTTGTAAAGAGGCTACTCTTTCTTTGTTACGACATTTGTCTGACCTTCATCATAAAGTGTTACCTTCAAAGCTACAGTATTTACCGCCAAGAAGTAACCTACTTAGGTCATCTCTTGTCGAAGGAGGGAAGAAGGTTGACCCCAGAACGAATTCAAGCGATTGCTCAAATGACTGTACCATCCACACAGAGAGAAGTGCGCGCCTTTTTGGGTATTACCTTGTATTGTAGACAATGGATTCCGAACTTTTCATTACTTGCGAAACCTCTGTTGGCACTGACTCTTAAAGATACTCCGTATCCTCTCCCTTGGTCTGATGATTGTCAGAAAAGTTATTCTGAATTACGTGATGCATTGTGTTCTGCTCCGGTGTTGGGTACCCCAGATTACAGTAAACCTTTCACATTGTATGTGCACGAGAGAGAAGGTTGTGCATTGTCAGTGTTGACGCAACAATTTGGAGACAAGCAGAGTCCATGTGCGTATTTTTCAGCTACGTTAGATCCGGTAGCTAGAGCATTGCCGAGTTGTTTGAGAGCTACAGCGGCAGCGGCTGTTTCTATCCGACAGTCTGCTGGTTTGGTATTGGATAATATGTTGATTGTGATGGTCCCACATGCAGTGGATACCTTATTGAATAGGACAAAGACACAGCACCTTACTAGTGCGCGTTTGTCAGGTTATGAGTTGACGCTTTTGGCTAGCCATGTGCACATCAAAAGATGCAATGTGTTGAATCCAGCTACGTTGTTACCGATTTCTGTAGAGTCAGATGTTCAGGAACAGCATGATTGTTTTCTTCGGACAGAGGAGGAAACAAAGGCTAGAGTTGATTTGAAAGATACTCCTCTTACGAATGCTGATGGTACCCTATGGGTAGATGGTTCGTGTTTTAAGCTTTCGAATGGTGAAACGACTGCAGCATATGCCGTCACAACTTTACATACAGTTGTTGAAACAGCACGTATAGCACAGAATTCTGCGCAAGCAGCAGAGTTAATAGCATTGACGAGAGCGTGTGTGTTGTCAGCAGGAAAGCGAGTGAATGTTTATACTGATAGCCAGTATGCGTTTGGTGTTGCCCAGAGTTTCGGACGTTTGTGGAGAGAGAGAGGATTTCTTACTTCTCATGGTACGAAAATTCAGCATGGGCAGTTGGTGAATGAACTTCTGGAATCACTTACTCTCCCAAAACAGATTGCAAGTGTGAAGTGTAGTGCGCATAAGAAAGTTGTGGACGATGTGGGTCGAGGAAATGCGTTTGCGGATGAAGTTGCGAAGGAAACAGCGAGAGATATGATGAGTCGAATGTATGTTGCGGGCCCTGCTAATTGGGTCATGGCTGGTGGAATGTGTGAAGACACAATAGAAAGTGTGAAGATGATTCAGGCTGAAGCTACGGAAAAAGAAGTGAGTGTGTGGAGAGAAACTACGGGTATGTTGGATCCGACAGGTTTTTGGGTTGAGTTGTCAGAACACCAGCGATGGTTGTTACCTGATGCGTATGTGCTCCCAGTGGTTATTATGGCTCATGGAATGGCTCACATTAGTTCGAAAGGAATATGCAAGTTGTTGGCTCCAGTATGGCAGAATGCTGGAATTCCGAAATGTGCTGAGAATGTGGCGAAGCATTGTATGATTTGTTTGAAGTATAATCCTGGAAAGGGAACTCCAACTCCAGCTGGTCATTTTGCTCCTCCGACGTATCCGTTTGAGGTGATACAGTTAGATTACATACACATGGAGAGATGCAATAACTTAAAGTATGTCCTTGTGGTTGTTCGTGCCTTTTCCCGATGGATAGAGGCTTACCCCCTAAAGGATAATACTGCCTTGTCCACAGCCAAGATTTTGCTCAAGGAGTATTTCCCTAGATATGGATTGCCGAGAATTGTATGGAGCAACAATGGGAGTGAATTTATGGGCCAGATTATGAAGAAAGTGTGTGCGGGTTTGGGTATCAATCAGAAATTCCATGCTGCGAATCACCCCCAGTCTGCTGGACTTGTTGAATGCTATAATGGCACCTTGAAGCTGAAATTAGCTAAGATACAAGCGAGCACTGGTCTTACATGGCCAGACGCCTTGCCGTTGGCTCTTTTGTCAACAAGGACGACAGTGCATTCTCGTGTGGGACTAAGCCCATACGACATCGTTTTTGGTCATCCAGCAAATGTTTGGGGTGTGCCTCGTCCTAAGAAATATAGTGAGATTGAGTACCCTATGTTGGTGGATTACTTACATGACTTGACTGCTAAATTACCTGTTCTCCACCAACAGGTCTATGACAGTTTGCCGACAGCTACTGCAGATCCAGGCCATACGATTCAACCTGGTGACTTTATCTTGACGAAGAACTTCCAACGAACTAAGAACTTGGAACCGAGATGGACTGGACCCCATTTGGTCCTTTTGGCCACTAGAACTGCAGTTAGAGTAGCTGGTAAAAAAAACTGGGTGCATGCCACCCATTGCAAGAAAGTTCCGTTGCCCTTACCGTATGACAAGTGGGTGAGGGATGGTATAGCCGATTCCGAATGTGAGAGAATTCCTAGATTTATACCTTTTAGTGATGCACATTTGACATGGACTCAGTCAGAACGCGAGGATGATGACATTCTTTTGAAAAAGAAGCCCAATGACGCCCCGGACGATCTAAGTAATCTCCGTCCAATCTCCCTACTAGCAGCCCCAGCCAAAATGCTCGAAAAATTGATACAACGTCAATTGAATAGATTCATTGAGGAAAAAGAGATTCTGCATGAAACTCAGTCAGGTTTTAGATCGGGATTCAGCACCGAGACCGCCCTCATTGAGATGGCTGAGTCGATTAGGTGGTCCTTAGTTTCAGGAGCATCAGCTATGCTGGTGCTCATGGATCTATCAGCTGCATTTGATACGGTGGATCATGGCAGATTGTTGTCACGGCTGAAGGACATAGGTTTGGAAGACATGGCATTGAGTTGGTTACAATCCTATCTTACAGATCGCTCCCAGAAAGTAGCTCTGGGTACCTTCTCCTCAAAACCTAAACGCCTCTGGTGTGGCGTCCCTCAGGGGTCGGCACTTAGCCCTTTACTTTTTAATGTTTATCTAGCCCCACTTTTTACCCTGATTTCAAAATGGGGTGTTAAGGCGATTTCGTATGCAGATGATACGCAATTAGTCTTCCCCTTTTCTGATGTATCTGAGGCAGCTTTTAGTAAGCTGAGGGGTTGTCTTCGAGATGTTGCCAATTGGATGAATGCCAACAAACTAAAACTGAATGCTGGAAAAACGGAGGTCGTCTTTTTTGGCAAACACACTCGTCCCCCCTCGGACCTGTGGTGGCCTCCTGAAATGGGCCCACCCCCTCTACCTAGCACCAATGTGAAGAATTTGGAGTAAGATGGGACGAGGGTCTCTCCTTTTCTTCACATATACAGCAAGTCACAACTGTATGTCTCTTCGAACCTCCGAAAGTTCCTCTCTCTTTTGCCAGTTGACTGTCGCAAATTGGTAGTTCATGCAACAGTTACGTCCAGATTGGATTACGCGAATGGCCTCTATCTCGGCCTACCCAAATATTTGGTGCAACGCCTGCAGATCGTACAAAATGCGGCTGCGAGACTGGTAAAGCACATTCCTTTTAGACAGCATGTCTCTCCGCATCTGCGCGATCTGCACTGGCTCCCTGTGGCTAGCAGAATAAAGTTTAAAGCTCTTACCCTGGTGTTTAGAGCACTAAAGGGGACCTGTCCTGACTACTTAAAACTTAGACTTCCCCGGTATCACCAGGAGAGGTGCCTGTGTTCCAACTCCCGGCTTCAGCTATTCGTCCCACGTGCCAGAAAAGCTAGACTTGGAGGCAGGTCCTTTTCTGCTGGCACGGCGTTACTCTGGAACGGCCTGCCTGTCACCATCCAATCAGCCACGACAGAATCCAGCTTTAAGAAGCAACTAAAGACTTGGCTCTATACCCAGGAAAGCTAAGCACTCCCCCCTTTTTGCTCTGCCTAACAAGAAAATGCCCATTTTGCGCCGGGACACCTCCTTGTGAGGAAGCTGTTCGCGCTCTATAAATATCAGTATTATTATTATTATTATTATTCTGCAAGCTGCTGTGCCTTCCCATTTGAAACTCGACACAACGAATCCAGAAATCCTTTTTCAAGAGCAAACTGTGCCTCGCAAAGAGCGTTACAATCTGAGAACGAAAAAGGACACATAAATGGACAAATAAAGATTGAATTTTTTTCATGTAGTGAATTACACCTTGTCAAATCAAGAGACTTTTTTTCTTTTTCGAGTCACCATCCGGACTCAGCTGCAGGGTCGCGGTACAGCCTTAAGGGGTGAGCCGCGTATTGACATAAGGTCTGTGGTTCATGGTCGTTAGTACGATCTTGACGCACACTTAAGTGAAGAAGGTAATAGCCGTGAGTAGCACGTTAGAGGATGGAGACTTTTGAATCTGATAAGGGTGTTGAGAGAACTGATTTTAAAATGAGAATGTGTAACTTGGTCCGTAGCAAATGTTTTTTAATACTGTGTTTTCTAATGCTTTTGAATATTACTTTGGTTTGTGTGGGTTGGATTGTCTATGTTACACAACAGACGCTTGCATCTACCTCCCAACCTACTCTTTCTTTTTCTTCTGTTCTGGAGTGGGAATAGTAATTTTTACTCCTAGGCTATCCAACGCTTTCCCTACTGTTGCACTCTCTGGAATGGGAATAGTAATTTTTACCCTCCCGCTATCCAACGCTTTCCCTACTGTTGCATTCTCTGGAGTGGGAATAGTAATTTTTACCCCTACGCTAACCAACGCTTTCCCTACTGTTGCACTCTCTGGAGTGGGAATTGTAATTTTTACCTCTACGCTATCCAACGCTTTCCCTACTGTTGCACTCTTTGGAGTGGGAATAGTAATTTTTACCTTCCCGGTATCCAATGCTTTTCCTACTGTTGCACTCACTGGAGTGGGAATAGTAAATGTTATGCCTACGCTATCCAATGTTTTCCCTACTGTTGCACTCACTGGAGTTGGAATAGTAATTTATACCCCTACGCTATCCAATGCTTTTCCTACTGTTGCACTCACTGGAGTGGGAATAGTCATTTTTACCCCTACGCTATCCAACGCTTTCCCTACTGTTGCACTCATTGGAGTGGGAATAGTAATTTGTACCCCTACGCTATCCAACGCTTTCCCTACTGTTGCACTCTCTGGAGTGGGAATAGTAATTTTTACCCCTACGCTAGCCAACGCTTTCCTTACTGTTGCACTCACTGGAGTGGGAATAGTAATTTTTACCCCTACGCTATCCAATGCTTTCCCTACTGTTGCACTCTCTGGAGTGGGAATAGTAATTCTTACCCTCCCGCTATCCAACGTTTTACCTATTTCCCTACTGTTGCACTCATTGGAGTGGGAATAGTAATTTTTACCCCTACGCTATCCAACGCTTTCCCTACTGTTGCACTCTCTGGAGTGGGAATAGTAATTTTTACCCTCCCGCTATCCAACGCTTTCCCTACTGTTGCACTCACTGGAGTGGGAATAGTAAATGTAACACTCTCGCTATCGTATGGTAAATATATTGTATATTTTTTATTAATACTATGTTTATATATATATATATATATATATATAAATATATATATATATATATATTCTCACAGTTTGGGTCAACTTTGACGCTGGCGCTCCAATTTAGTGCGGTGCCTCCTTCTATCGACAGGACCAGTCGATAATTATTTTTACAGGTCCGACACTCGGTCGGTGAATGAAGAAGGCACTCACTCAGGTATAGTTGCTCAAACCAGCAGTTATATTTTTGCCTGCTTCTCGTCACTATCCCAACGCGTTTCGCCTTGCCCTGAAGGCTTGATAACGGGATGTTGAGCTCTAACATGAGCCTTTTTTTATGTTTGGTGCACAAATGAAAAAACATATCCCTTGCTCACTTTGCCACTGGATTCAAGCAAGCCGGGCTGAAGACGGCTGTAATGCCAGAAACCGGTCCTCGGAAGCTTGTTCCCGGTCCAGGGAAGGCATGGCTTGGCAGTTCGGGCTGGACTGTTCCCATGAGGCACAGGGTCAGACTGATTTGCATATAGCCATGTCTGAACTGGGGTGGCAGAGTGGGCTAAAGAACGGTGATGGATCAAACCCAGATCTTTTGACTGGGTGTGAGTGTTTGATTGGTTCAGATGCTCCGTCCATCACCACCCCCTTTTGTACCGCTTTGGCCGCCATAAGTGTGGCAGGGTATGCTCAGATGTGAGTCCCTTGCTCACTTTGCCACTGGATTCAAGCAAGCCGGGCTGAAGACGGCTGTAATGCCAGAAACCGATCCTCAGAAGCTTGTTTCCGGTCCAGGGAAGGCATGGCTTGGCAGTTCGGGCTGGACTGTTCCCAAGAGGCACAGGGTCAGACTGATTTGCATATAGCCATGTCTGAACTGGGGTGGCAGAGTGGGCTAAAGAACGGTGATGGATCAAACCCAGATCTTTTGACTGGGTGTGAGTGTTTGATTGGTTCAGATGCTCCGTCCATCACCACCCCCTTTTGTACCATAGTTGCTCAAACCAGTAGTTTTATTTTTGCCTGCTTCTCGTCACTAACCCAACGCGTTTCGCCTTGCCCTGAAGGTTTGATCACGGGATGTTGAGCTCTAACATGAGCCTACTTTTATGTTTGGTGCACAAATGAAAAAACATATATATCCCGGACAGCGCTTGACTCGTTTGCTGTATCACCTCGAGACCAGATTCATTTGTCTCTCCCCTGGACTACACCGAGATCAGCTCCCGCCTTGTCCCGGACCACACGGTCCCCTTTCCCGACTGTGACTACTAACCTCTGATTGACTCGCCCCCCCTCCCGGATCACGCCGAGATCGGCTCTCGTTTCGTTACGGACCACATGGCTCCGGACCCTCCCTGCCTTTATTGCTGACCCCGCTCCTAGGTAATTGGGTTACCATATATCCGATCCCGGACACGTTAATTACGCTATACCGGGACGCTCCCTGAGGCCTCAAGATAGATCTCCAACAATCGGACCCCAAGCCGAGACCTCCCATTACCTACCTGACGCACTGCACCGAGCCCCTCAGTCCTGATGATGATCCTTATCTATACGGATCGAAACGCCGTCGAATTCCCAGCAAGATATTAGGCGCCCTTCACTCAGTGGTTCTTGAAAAAATGGAAAATATAAATTGAACTGTTTGGAAACCACTCTTTTTTTACTCACTGTATATAATTATTCACCAATACTCTTTGCGCCGTCCACGCTGCTCTCACTGTCACTTGTGCCGCCGTAGTGCCACTCACTTTTTGCACTCGTGCACCTTGTAGAACTCTGGGCTGTCACTTGTTATTTATCAAATTGCAGTGCTGATACTAACTTTAATTATTTCTGCCCTATATTCTTCAAATGTTGATAAAAATGATGCCTTGAGCACATATGAAAAATCAAACTGAGTCTCCTTGTTCCTGCATGGATAATGCTGTATAGATATCCTTGATATTTGTCTTTAAATAATACCAGTTGGGATATTGTTCATTGTACACAAATCCTGGTTTTCCACAGCATTGTGCTTGGTCCACACAGCTGTAACTTCAAGGGCACCTTCAAATCTCCTGCATCTCCGACATCGGTGGGCATTCATCCCCCATGCCTCCTGGCATGACATAGGCTTTGTCTCCACTGCAGGTACCTCTCATCTTGAATCCACCTTTGGGTTTCACCGGACACTTTCACCTTCTTCACCAGCGGCATCTTTTCTGTAGTCCTCCATTGTGGTCTACGGCCGTTTCTGATGTCACTTTGCACCTATGCGCCTGGCTTCCCTGGTGTAGGTATCCTGGTTCCTGGGGTATACAAGGGTGGGGTGACTCTCCAACCTTTCATCTACCACGGGGTTTCTTCAGGGTCCCCTGGGAAGGGTCCTTTTTTCTTTAAAACTGCAACAGTGACCTACCTATTGACTAACATTGAGCACGTTCCTACTCTGCACATGGCATCGGTGGGGTTCCTAGATACTCACATAGGGTGGTTCCTTGGGTCCCCGGCTCTTCTACATCTTCTGACTCCATTCTCGACTTAGGTCGTGGTTCGCATTCCACTATTTTAGTATATGGTTTGGTCTCCCCAGGAGACCTCTGTGTATTCTGTGCTACATACGTATTCTATTGACAAAGTATTGTGTGTGTTGTGGTTATATCTCCGGGTAGGAGATAGTACATTGTGTTAGTGAGTGTTAATAATAAATACCTATTTTTTATAACTACACTGTGTGGTTCTTTTTCACTTCACTCATACAGTTAGATTAAGTGCTGGTAAAACAAGCTGCTTTACACTCCTTCTGGACAAAGCCTGAAAGCTGCTCTCCACAGCTACCATATAGAGAGTTTTCTAAAGTTGTCTAAGACCACTAAAATCACCATAAGGGTTGTCTGGATTAGTGCAGGGTGCTATACTTACATAAGTGTGCACCATATACTAAGCCAGCCTCCTAAAACCCCATTTCTAACACCTGGAAAGGTAGGATTGTCAAATCTAAATATCTAGATGTTTGCTATATAGGTGGTGAAGTATCTTCCGACAATTTCCTGGCCCCATCATTTTGGTGTTATGTTATGTTATGTTATTAATATTTGTACAGCGCAACAGCTGCCCCAGCAAAGGGGCGTCCTGGCGCTATGAGAAGGCAAACACAACACAACATCAGTCTGGCGCAGAGAAGAACCTAAATTTAGACAAACAATAAGGTTTTGATAGCGCGTCTAAACTGAAGACGGTCATCAATTGCCCGAGTCTCAGAAGGGAGGAGGTTCCACCACTTCGCTGCCAGTACTCGAAAGGAGCGGCCGCCAGTTCTACTCAGCATGAAGTGTGGAACCACTGCCAAGTTCTGGCCCAAAGATCTCAGAGTCTGCAAAGGGACATAAGGAATTAAAAGATTCACCAGAATTTGGGGAGACATACCTTTGAGGATTTTAAATGCCAGGCAGAGAACCTTGAATTTAATCCTCTGAGTTACAGGGAGCCAATGAAGCGAGTGCATCGTCTTGGAGACCAAGCACCGTCTAGGCAAACCTACCACTATTCTGGCCGCAGCGTTTTGAACTCGCTGCAGCCGAATAAGTTCAGCCTGATTTATCCCAGCCAAGAGCGAGCTGGCGTAGTCCAGTCGAGACAGTACTGATGCCTGAACCACCAGCTGTCTGGTGGGGGCATCAAAGAATCTCATTATAGGCCTTAGTCCTCTAATAACGCCATAGCAAGAGGCCGCCACCCTCTTGGTGTGGCAGATAAAACTAAGTGTTGGATCAAGCCAAACCCCAAGATTTTTTATCTCCGATACCGGAGAGGGGGTCACACCCAGTTCAGAAGGCCACCAGTCGTCGCCCCACAACCCCACTTGCTTGCCTACCACCATGACCTCTGTCTTCTTGGTGTTCAACTGGAGACAGTTAGAGTTCATCCAATTGGCCACTGCCCGTAAGCCGTCCCGGAACCTGAGGGCCTCCACATCAGAGTCACCACTCAACGTGACCGCCAGCTGCGTGTCATCAGCATATGAGACCATCGTCAGGCCCCATTGCCTGACGACCGCAGCCAGCGGTCTCACGTAAAGATTAAAAAGAGTGGGGCTCAACGAAGACCTCTGTGGGACCCCCAGAGACAACGGGTACGGTTTAGACTTGCCAGGTGGAATCGCAACCTGGAACGACCTATCCGTAAGAAAGGATCGAAACCAGCATAGGGCAGAGCCCTTGACTCCTACTTCCTCCAGTCGCTGAAGTAAGATCCTGTGCAATACAGTGTCGAACGCGGCACTCAGATCTAATAATAATAGTGCCGCTGTCCGACCCGCATCAAGCACAGATCGCAGATGTTCGACCATGGAAAGTAGGGCCGTCTCCGTGCAGTGGCCCGCACGGAACCCATTCTGAGTTGGGTCTAAGATGTTAGCTCTGGTAAGATGGTCTGCCAGGATACCGTTCACATGGGCCTCAGCAACTTTTGTGGCCCAGGGAAGCAAGGAGATTGGGCGGTAGTTCTCAGGTTTGAGAGGATCGAGGGTAGCCTTCTTCAATATGGGTGTGACTATGGCCTGCTTCCACCTAGTAGGCACTACACCTGAGGATAATGACAGATTGATTAAAGACAACACCGGAGTGCTGCATAGTGGCAGCATAGTCCTAAGCTGAGCCGGTTTAAGCGGATCTGCAGGAGAGCCCGACTTAATTTTTAAACTCAAGTGATCAAAAGCCTCCCTTGTCATGGAAGGCAGGGTGTCGAGACACTCACTATCTCTCACGACACAGCTGTCTCGCACTAAATTGGACGAGACCATAGGGAAGGTTCGATATATGGCTTGCACCTTCTCGAGAAAAAAAGAGGCCAGACCCTCACAATGGGAATCTGAACATATTTCTACAGCCGTTGTCCTCTTAGCCACTAAGTCCTTTAAAACCTTGAATATAAGTTTCGAGGGGTTAGGGCTATTCAGAAACTCCTGAGCATAATAAGCTGCACGGGCTCTGCATACAGCTCTGTGGTAGATCTTAGTTTTAGCAAAGTAGCAGGCCTTAAGCTCAGGATCAAATGATTTTCTCCAAAGCCGTTCAGCCTGCCTACAGGCTCTTTTAAGGGACGCTAAGGTATCTTCATACCAAGGGCTATGCTCTTTAGCGCCCTGTTTAGACCATACCAAAGGGATCAAAAAGTCCAGAGCGCGAGAAATCCACACACAGAAAGCGTCGTACCCATCATCGACATTAATGACCGGGCCCAGGGGCGCTTTCTCCAAAAAACGATAAAAGTCTTCTAGTTTTAATTTATTCCAACGGCGTTTAAGGATTGTTTTATCCTTAGATATAAAAGGAGGATCGGACATAGGGACAACCATCTTCACCAGCATATGATCGGTCCAAATCAACTGAATGGGACAAAGTACTCTAATACCCTCTAAGTTGGTAAAAAACGGGTCAAGTATGTGGCCATCTCGATGTGTAGGAGAGGTCACCAGCTGGGAAAACTGCAAGGCCTCTAGATCGGCAGAAAAACTCCGAATAGCGGGCAAATATAGACAGTCCAAATGGAGATTGAGGTCACCAAGGACATTAAAATTCGCACATCCTAATGCCTCCGTACTAATTAGTCCCTGATATTTGTATCTTAGCTAGAAAGTGTGGAATCCTACTGTCTCCTCACCTTCCTTGATGCTTACTTGTGTGGAGGGCCCATGAAAATTCTTAGCTGCACACAAAACACTTTTGCCCCTATAGAGATGTTGATTTATTATTGATGAACAGTGATCCTCTGCAGTAACAGTTACAACACCATTTTCCCGTCATAGTGCCAATTTGTTTGTGACTGTCTTTAGAAACTATGCCCCTGCATCTAGCCCACACCCTGAGCAGGCCACCAAAGACATGAGAGTCCTGTGAGCCAATAACTGGCCAGCACTGCAAACCATAAGCACTTTATAGTAATAGGCGATGTTAATGTCCATTTAAAAAATGCTGATAACTATGTGGTCAAACATTTGGAAAGCTATATGCAGATCATGCAGCTAAAACAATGGATTAAAGGACCAACGCACACTGCAGGGCACACACTTGATCTTTTGTTTTCCAATATTGAATCTATAAAATGTCTCTGGAACTCTTCCCCTTTCCTGGACGGACCATTCTTTAATTTCCTTTATCCTTAGTCTGGCGGCTAAGCTAACCTGCCCAATCAAATCTTCAACAGTGGCAAAAATGGCGTGGAGTCTAATCACTCCTAACTCGTTTATGCCCCACTTTTCTTTAAATAATTCAAGTGCTTCAATGACACTTCCTGTACAAGCAGAAGCTGATATTTTACAATCTGAGATCACTAACACACTGGATCAATGTGCCCCTAGGTTATGATGAAAACCAACCAGGAAAACACCATCCGAAAAATAGTACTCACCAGAACTACGTCTATTAAAAAGGAAATGCAAATCACTGGAACATAAGTGGAGATTGTCTAAAGACAACAATGACAGACTCTTATTCAAAGCAGATCAAATGCACTAAGAAAACCTATTTTGTGAAGCAAATAAATGACAACAGTAACTCACCAAAGGAGTTATACAAAATAGTGAAGGACATTTGTAAACCAGTCAGCATGTCCCAAACTCTGCCCCCTTCGGGAGACTACTGTGAGAAAATCAGCAACTTCTTGACTGACAAAATCTCCGAAATGTACTCCTCATTTAAAAACCAACCCACCTCAGATGAGCCAGACTGGGAAACCCTGGCTTCTCACCCTGAGGCAAGTTCTTACCTGAGCAATCTTGCCCCCGTCTCCGAAGAGCAGGTCGCTAAAGCGATGACGGAGGTCAAGTTGGGATCCCCATTTGACCCATGCCCACACTTTATTTTTTCTTGACCTATACCGGTCCTATCCCCGCATGTAACCGAAATATTCAATAATTCCCTAGACTCTGCTGTCTTCTCGGATATTTGGAAGAAAGCCATTGTATTCCTATTATTGAAAAAAGCAGGCACGGAAGTCCACAACCCTGCTAATTACATACCAATTTCCCAGCTCCCATATCTGCCCAAGGTATTGGAAAGGTTGGTTAACAAACAACTAACTTACTTTTTAGAGACCAATGAGCTCCTGGAACCATCTCAGACTGGCTTCAGAGCTACAAACAGCAGAGAAGCCACCTTACTAGTGGTCTTAGATAACATCAGATCCCTGGTAGACCAGGGTAAAGCTGCCGCCCTGATCTTCTGGACTTGTCGGCGGCTTTCAATACTGTTTCTCATGGCCTCCTGGTGAGCACCTTACATGAAAAAGGACTACACTCTAAAGCTCTTGAATGGTTCAGTTCTTTTTTACGCAACAGAACACAAAGAGTACAAATGGGCCCTTTTGTCTCCAACCTAAAAACTAGTAATCATGGTGTCCCGCAGGGGGGTTCCTTGAGCCCCACACTTTTTAACGCCTATGTATCCTCTTTGGCCAAAACCAGCAAGAAATGGGGCATTAATATCTGCACCTATGCTGACGACATGCAACTGATAAACTGCCTTTTAGAAATGGCGACTTGGATGTGAGACCATTGCCTGAAGCTGAACGTTAAGAAGTGCGAGATTTAGCTTTTTGGAGGAGCTCACCTAATTTGGGATGCAACCTGGTGGCCCCAGTCACTAGGATCTGCCCCCGAGCCCAAACAGGTTGTAAAAAACCTAGGTATACTCATCGATAATGCATTAACCATGCAGGACCAAGTCCGAGTTCTGTGTGGAAAAAGCTTTGCTATATTGAAGCTATTAACCCCTTCGCTGCTACGCCTTTTCTCCCCCTGTGCTAAGCCTTTTTTGGCTATCTGGGGTAGTTCCCGCTTAGGCCCCTGTAACTTTTTGACCACATAAGGTATCCACGCCAAATTTGCGTCCTCTTCTTCCAACATCATAGGGATTCTAAAGGTACCCAGGGTTTGTGGTTTCTCCTGGAGGGGACCCAGAAATTAGCCGATATACAGCGCCATTTTGTTTTTTTGGGGAAAAATGGTAAAAAAGTGCTGCAAAAGAAAGCGTCTAGTTTTTGCCTGCAAATGGTATCAAAAAAGGGTGTGTGGGCTTAAATCACAATTTTCCCAGCTTTTAGGGAATTACAGAATTTTGTCAGAAAACCAAAATGTTTTACACAGTTTTGACATTTTTTCTGGGACATAGCCTATGCTATTTTCTGTGCTTTCAACCACCTTCCAGTTAGTGGTAGAAATGGGTATGAAAGCAATAATGGATCCTGGAAAGCTATACCTTTTAGAACAGTAGACAAAATTCTGAATTCAGCAAGGGGTAATTTGTGTAGATCCTTCAAGTTTTCTTTATAGAAAATAACAGTTAAATGTAGGAGGAATTGTAAATTAGTTGTAAAAAACAGCCATTTGTGTCAAGGTTTTCACCTGTAACAACTTCTAATTATGACAGCTCTTTGAAAGTAATATACCGTTAAATCTGCTGGACCTTAGACCTTACTGGTTGTGGGGATATATAGAACTAGTAGGTTCACCAAGAACTCGACGAACCCAGAGCCAAAAACTGAGGAGCGCCTTGCAATGGTTTTTTATTATGTACCGGGTATATAGCAATTATTCTGGGAAAATGTATACATGAAAAAATTGGTATGTAAGACACCTTTGTATTTCTGAAATTGGAACCAAATATAGAGTTTAGAAACAGTAGACATTTGTACATTTCTGAAATTGGGAATACTCATACTAACGTGAATTATCGGTCATTTTTCAAAATGACTTCTTTTTGACACATTGTCTTTCATTTGGAATGCAGAAATGCATCGAAAGTCAATAGGTAATAACAGTGCTCTACAAATCTGAATTACCCTAAGCCTCCCTATAAAAATGGTACCTCACTTGTGTGGGTAGGCCTAGTGCTCAGGACAGGAAACGTCTCAAAACGCAACGTAAACACACCACATTTTCACAATTAAAAACAACCCATTTTTTGCAAAGTGCCTTGCTTTAGTTTTTTAACCCTAGCTCTGCCGGCACCTGGGGAAACCTACCAAACCTATACATTTTTTAAAACTAGACACCTAGGGGAATCCAGGAGGGGGTGAATTGACTAGCTTTCACCAGGTTTTGTTACCCAGAATCCCTTTCAAACCTACAAATTTGTCAAAAAGCCCACGTTTTCCTCACATTTCTGTGGAGGAAAGTTTGGTAATCTGTGTGGAGCCACAAAATTCCACGCACCCTGCTTTCCCCAAAGTCTTCCGAGAAAAAAGGTACCTCACTTGTGCGGGTAGGCCTAGTGCCTTTAACAGGAAACAGCGCAAAACGCAACGTGGACACACCACAATTTCACAGTGAAAAATGACCCTTTTTTTGCAAAGATTCTAGCTGTAGTTTTTTAACCCTAGCTCTGCCGGCACCTAGGGAAACCTAGCAAACCTATACATTTTTTAAAACTAGACACCCAGGGAAATCCAGGATTGAGTGACTTGACCGGCTTTCACCAGGTTCTGTTACCCAGAATCCCTTGCAAACCTAGAAAATTGTCAAAAAAACACATTTTCCTCACATTTCTGTGGTGGAAAGGTCTGGAATGTGGGTGAATCCACATATTTCTACCCACCCTGCGGCCCCCAAAGTCTTACAGGAAAAATGGTACCTCACTTGTGTGGGTAGGCCTAGTTCCCGTGACAGGAAACGGCACAAAACGCAACATGGACACACCACAATTTCACAGTGAAAAATGACCCTTTTTTTGCAAAGTGCCTAGCTGTTGTTTTTGAACCCTAGCTCTGCTGGCACATAGGGAAATCTAGCAAACCTATACATTTTTGTGAACTAGACAACCAGGGAAATCCAGGATGATGTGACATGACTGGCTCTCACCAGGTTCTGTTACCCAGAATCCCTTGGAAACCTAAAAAGAGTATAAAAAAGACATGTTCGTCATATTTCTCTGGTGGAAAGTTCTGGAATCTGCATGGATCCACGAATTTCCACCCTCCCCGTCTTCCCCAAAGTCTTCAGAGAAAAATGGTAACTCACTTGTGTGGGTAGGCCTAGTGACTGCAACAGGAAATGGCGCAAAACGCAACGTGGCCACACCACAATTTCACAGTGAAAAGTGACCCTTTTTTTGGAAAGTGCCTAGTTGTAGTTTTTTAACCCTAGCTCTGCCAGCACCTAAGGAAACCTGGCACAAATATACATTTTTTAAAACTAAACACCCAGGGGAATCCAGGATGGGGTGACTTGACTGGATCTCACCAGGTTCTGTTACCCAGAATCCCTTGCAAACTTATACAATTGTTAAGAAAAAACACATTTTCCTCACATTTCTGAGGTGGAAAGTTCTGGAATCTGCGTGGATCCACAAATGTCTACCCACCCCGCATTCCGCAATGTCTTTTGAGAAAAATGGTACTGACTTGTGTGGGTAGACCTAATGCCCGCGACAGAAAACAGCGCAAAACACAACATGGACATACCACAATTGTCAAACAATTCACATTTTCCTCACATTTCTGTGGTGGAAAGTTCTGGAATCTGCGTGGATCCACACATTTCTACCAACCCCGCTTTCTCCAAAGTCTTCCAAGAAAAATGGTACCTCACTTGTTTGGGTAGGCCTAGTAAGCATGGGCGGATTTTGCGGATTGGCAATCCGCGAACTTGCGTATTTACGGATTCGCAATCCGCGAAGATCCGCGAACTCTAGCGGACTTGCGGATTTTTCCGTTTTTTGTGTTGGCGCGTGTTCGCGCCGATTTTGGGACATGTTCGCAATTGCGAACTTACTTTTCGGCTTGCAACGGCCGCGACTATGTTGTTTCTACGTCTGGTTTATCATCACAGGTTCACAGCACCCTCTGTTTCACCACTGCCACCCTCTGGGACACCCATGCCACCCTCTAGTACATCCTCACAGGCACCTATTAGGTTTATTTATTACTGTAGATTATGGTGGTTGAAAAAAGCTAGCACACCTGCCCTTCTTCAACTGCCATCAATTAATTTGTGTTTCATTAATGTGTCAGTAATTTTGAAAGTTCCAGTCTGGCTGGCACCTGCTTCCTTCCTTATCTGTAATTTGCTTTTTGTTGCAGTGAAATTTTTTTTTTACAGGACCTTTATGGTGCTATTCTATGAGCCTGCTGTTTGGGTCATAGCAGGGTCATAGAATTGTTGCAAACTCTGGAGGGGCCCATCAGGAAGCACTACCTTGAATGTTACTAATGTTAAGTTTGAACTTTTGCACCTGCTCATTGCTTTCATTTTAGCTAAAATCGTTTTTTTTGCAATTTCGCGCGTTATTTGGGGCGCGAATCCGTGCGAGATCGATTTCGGAAGCCGCGAATACGTGCGAATACAAAATTGTTTTTGTTGCGACGTGTATGTTCGCGTGATCTTGCGCGTGTTCGCGAGGCGCTTCTAGCTATTCGTTTGCCAAGTTACCCTATCGGTCGTACACGGGCGCGGCCATCTTGTTGGCGTGACGTAATTCCGTTTCCGCCCGCTATGTGTAATCTCGCAAAGTGTGCTGCTCGCGAGTACAAGTTCGCGCGTACTCGCAAGGAAAATCTCGCGCGAACTTACCCACGCGGTCGTGAACGGGCGCGGCCATCTTGTTTCTCATTCATTGCTATGGTTCTGGGCATGCTTTCTCTATCCTCTCTCAATCTCTGCCATCCTTTGCTTGTTTGAAGTTTTTTTGATCTAATTTTACTTATTATCTAACCCTCTATTTTTCTAGCTCTATATTTTTGTGTTTTCTGCAGCTTTTAGTTACTTTTAAACTACTTTTTTAAACTCTTTTATTTTCTTCTTCACTATTCTATTTCTTCTTTATCATTTAAGTTTATTTCTGCCCAGACCATGGTAAAGGGAGCCGGGAAGCACCCTGAGAAGGGGAAGGGTCCCGCACCCCGTGCCCGGCTCCCGTGCGGGCGTTTAAGGGGGGAGCAAGTGGTCCCGAGGGAGATCTTTAGCGCGGAGGAAGTGGCGGCACTGATCTTCCATGTCCAGCGCCGCCTCCCCAAGACGATCCTGGGAGGCGGCAAGATCGCGACCGGCTATGGCATCCGGGAGCGCCGCCAGCGGTGGGAGAAGGTGTGCCGGGCCATGTACAAGATCTCTGGGGTCCGGCGCACATATAACCAGGCCACCCACCGCTGGACCGATGTCATGGACCGGGAGCGGGACTTGCTGGACGCGCTCGGCGTAGAGGTCCCCGGGCTTGGTGAGTAGTAGTAGTAGTACATTTACTACTCTGTTTTATCCTGCTCTGTTATTTGCAAATCTTTGTTCTTTACCAAGAGCAATAATGCTGCCGATTACATTGAGGTAAATTATATTTCAAAATCTTCTATGCATTTCATTTTCAGGTGCACTGCTCTCCTTCTCAGTAGCCTTGCTTGCTACTATGCTTCTTTGTTTTGTATGTTGTGTTCAGAAGCATTTCATTGGCCTGAGAAATTATGTATCAGTGTACTGTAAAGAAAAGAACTGCGTAATGCTAGACAGTAAGGGTCATATTTTCAATTACCGGCGCATCCCTGCAAAGTAGCAGGGATGCGGCAGTAATTGTGTGCCATGCCACCACCACCCATTGGCCCAAAACGTCACAGAAGCCTTACGCATCTGTGCCGTAAAGGCAGCGCATTGCTGGAGTTGCGTGCCAACGATGGCGCAGCTCCAGCAATGCTCTGGGGTACCCTATCTCCCCAATGCTGCATCAAGCCGTACGTCGGCTTCAAGCGCGCAGGGTTTGAGTCATGCATCATTGTCATAAAAATGACTGATTGACATCTTGTAGATTTCCCTCAGCCACTTTTAGGATTCGTTCCTGCGCAGGTACGCCCTCCCTTGCGCCGGAACGCCCCCTGATGGCGCAGGGCTTTACAACGTGATGCATCGCCCATATGCCCATATGTGTTTTTTTTTTTAATATATACGCCGCACCAACACCATGGCGAGTCTTTTGTTCTGCCGCTGCGTCAGAAAAGGCACGCAACAATGGAGGAAAATCAGCCGCAACTTCCGCAAGGGACTTATAAATCAGCCCCAACAGACTGAAGTCCAGTGTCCTTCCTTTAGACAGTCACATGGCTATCAGAAGAAATAGTGGCGGTGGTGGCGGGTGGATTGATAGTTTGAGTATTCACTGATCTGCAAGCAGGATGGACTTTGTCTGTCACGTGTTGTGCACTACTGCCTGCAGTGCCAGGCCTAGGCAAACCTCTTTAGTAGTCTGTTTATTGAGTTACATAGGAACTTTCTAAGTCAACGTTCCGCAAATCAGGCAATACGAATAACGTAGTATACCACATGAGATAGATCCCGTGGAATAGTTGTCTATCTATTTGCTATTTTTCCAAAATATGTTGTTATTGTTCTTTTGAAATGTTTGATTTGGTTGAAAAATCTCATCCATGTTTTATGGTTTTTCTTTCTTTCATGTTGTACATCAGCTCCCCCCAAGGGCAAGAGGACACAGGAGGAGGGTGCTGAGGATGCAGGCCAGGATCGGGCAGGCGAGGGCTCCTTTGCTGGCCCCAGTAAGTTTACATTTTACTAAACAGTACCTATTTTTTCCTAGCGTTCCTCATTCGATTTTTTCTAAATCGTCTTTGATCTTCTTGTAGACTGGATATAAATTCTTATCCTGCCTCGAATATGATGACTCCCTGTGGTATTACTAGACTATTCTTATTAGTCTGTCTGTGTAGCTAACTAAGATTGGACATTTGGCAATTCCATTGGACTCCCATTATATTCAGCAATACCTCTATGCACTGTCTCCTTACTGACTAGATAGTGTGGCAGAGTCATTCAGCTCCCGAAGTCACCGATTATAGATCCCCAATGATCTCTAGATTATCGTACGCAGGACAAGAGAGTAGTACGGAGTCACAGCACAGTCAAGAAGTGTCAGAGGCACTCATGCTTGCAAAAATTCCAAAACCTTTAGCTCATCCACTCTAGTCTAGAGGAACAAAAACCACAGAGTCTATTTAAGTGTAAAAGCTTTATTAAAAGTAAACACATTTATTGAAATCTACTTTGTCATAAAACTATTTAACTGTAAACGGAAAAGTGGTTAGTGCTGACGATTAATTGGACACATTTCTTGTGGTCGAGCCGAACTCTCACCTACTTTGAACTTGATCCTGGTCGTGTTCTTAGGACTCAGGAGTCAAGCTTCTGTCTGTTAGGAGAAAAAGTGGTGCGTGTTAAAAATCAAAAGCAAGCATTCATCAGTTGTGCATAAAAGTGCAGCAAGACAACAGCCTTCCCTGGAAAATGGGACATTTTTACTATGGAGTAGACAGTCACAAATTATTACATTGTATTCTGTTTTTTTAACATTTCTCCTAGACCAAATATTATATAGTAGTGAGTGGTGTATTCTAACTTTCTTAAATGTACTTTGTAGGTGTAACATCTGGTGACGGGGCCAGCGCGGAGGTGGCTGATGTGTTGGACTTGGACTCGGAGGCCTCTGGGGAGGATGCGGCGGTAGAAGAGCTGGTGGCCGTTCCTGTGGGGGATCAAACGGTGGTGGCGGAAACAGGTAAGCTATATATTCCTTACTTATTGAGATTGAAGACTGCATAGTGTGCTTTCTGCACGGGTGTATTACAATTACAAATCAACCAGGTAGTAGCCTCCTCGAAATGTACTTCGACTTAGCTGTGAAGTTTTTGGTGAGAAGAATCCCAATAAGTTCTTAGACGAACGTGATGGATGGGATGAACGAAAAGCGAAAGAAGGGTGTAAGTAAGTGGGACGCGAACTTGTATGATGGCTGGCAAAGAAGAACGATATGTGTTTGCTTGGACCCAGAGGTGGCTGGGAAGGAAAGAATATGGTATGGTGCATGGCTGGGTCAATGATGAAGCAAGGATGGGTGGAAGGACAGCAGCCTGGGTGGGTGAAACAGAAACTGTATGTGTGCGTATACTTTGAATGAATGGATGCCTGGAGCATGGTATTCTCTGACTCTTACATAGCAAATGTGTATCTAGAGAGAGTAGATGGTCGCCAGGTGAAGTAAGTGTTACCTTGAAGAGCATGTACCACCGCACCCGCACGTCCGTCCCAGTGCAGGGAAGGCAAGGAAAAGAAATTGTAAATGTGTCCAATACTTCCATGAATAGTAGCAGTACTTTGTATTGCGTTTGCATTCACAGCATATATCTGGTTATTACGGTGGACACTCCGTACCTCTCTTAATAACTTTAGTTTACTTGTAGTACGTCATTCATGTGTGGGTGTATCACTGTGTTCACTCAATATTAAGCAAAGCACCTAAAGTCATCTCATCTGTCATTAAATACGTCCCATGTGAAGTGATAGATAATCAAATTAGTTAGCTTCTTCAGTTTCCTTTTCTAGTACTCATTTGCACTGTAGGGTGAAAGGTAAATTAATTAAGCAGTAGCCCTTGTAACAGAGTATTCTCAGTGCCACCCGTAATAGAAAAGTAATAGCTTCACCACCTGCATGTACTGGACCGGTACAGTAACGCAAGTCTGTCTCCATCATCATGGTGTGCAACTTTTTTTCTCGGGTGCAACTTCACTGTGCTGTGTCCATGTCATTCTGCCGGCTTGCATAAGATAACGTACCCATTTCCCTAAACAAGAGAGAAGAAGAAGAATAAGACTGGTGTACTGTCATAGTCGACTGTAATGGAAGTCCATAGTGGTCGTAGAATTAGTTCATTAAACTACCACTACTGTTAGAGCAAGGATGCAGAAGTGGGAGGGTTACATAGATACTGTCCTCAATAGTTATGTACTGTGCTTTCAATTTGCTACTTGTACTCTGTGACCCAACTTTCGGCTCAATCACTTTGTGTTATTAATAAGGAGCATTGGTTACAGACTATGTCTTTCTTTCTTCATATAGTTGCTCCTTCTTCCAAATCAACAACAAGGAGGGAGCAGGCTAGATTGGCCCGGCAACGGAGGCTGGAGGCCACAGTCGCCGAGTATCGGCGGCTGGTGGCCCTGGAGGAGGAGGAGGACACGCAGTCGAGCGGGGCAACATCTTCGACTGCATCCTCCTCCGTGACTAAACCAGCGGGACCGAGCCGGGCTAAGAAAGCCGACCGCCACCGCCAAGCACCCGAAACACCAGCTGCCCCCCACAGGAGCTGCAAGGAACGCCAACACCGCCTACGAGTCCGCATGTCCAACCTGGAGCAGGAGGTCCTGAGGTATAAGACCTTGGTTAAGGGCCTCCGCTCCGAGCTTGCCACCCTCCGCAAGGAGTATGATGCCCATGCCGCATCATGCACCAGCACCAGCACCCTCCAGTAGTGGAGTGTCCCTTGCCCTTTTTTTATAGACTTTTGGGGGGTGGGATTTGGGAGTTGGGATCGTTTTGGGACGTTTCAGAGACAATCGTTGGGGTTAGGGTGGGTGAGGGAGATTATTTTGTTAGGGATAAATAAATATATTTTTCAACTACTTTATCTGACCATACCTGTTTTTTACTGCTTTTCAGTCTGGTGGGTGGGGGGCGGGGGTGTAACAGTAACTTTGTTTTCCTGAACAGTCGTAGGACTTTAGTAGTACAACCGTCAAACTCTTGTCTACTCCGAAATAATACTCCATTATACTACCTCCCACCAAACGCTTATCTTACCTGTAATTTGTGTTAGAAATTAGGGCTAGGCCCAGGGCTGGCTCCAGGTGAAATGGGGATTAACGTTGTCATTCCTGGGCGGGTGACATTTCCTCATTGCGGTGTTACTAGTGGTGTGACACAGTGGCAGTTGCATGCCTATGGAAAAAAAGAAAACGAAACCTTGTTTGTACTCCTTACTGTAGCATTACAACGGTTACGGTACGATCGAGAAAATAGCAGGTGACAGTACACTAGAACAGTGCCATAATGTAGCCTAACAAATGGTAAAGTATTGCAAGTATAACTAGTACTTGCGTTGAATTTATTTGACATTGGCTACTACTACTAGAAGATATAGTACTGAAGCTGAGTAAGTCTAGAAGATATCCTCGTATTCCTTCACCAGCCTGTTGCTGCTATCACCTTATCCTCCCCAGCAAGTGTGTGGAATTATTGATGTCATTTTAGTCAGACATCAAGCAAAACAACACAGCCCGGGGGAAGAGGGTTAGGGTTTGTAAAATGGATGGGAATGGGGGTTTCTTTTTGGGTAGGTTTTGTTGAGAGAAGAAAAAAAAAGCAGAGCATGGACAAACAATAATTGAAGATACAGAGTTTACAGACAATCTTTGGTTACAAAGTAAAGGTAAGCACATGCAGTCACACTCATAGAATAAAAGACAACAATGGATACTGTATCTGTATTGCGTATGTTGTTGGAGTTGTCCTGTTGAAATTGGTAAGTAAGTTGCATGCAGCAAACAATTCCTCTTATTGGCGGCACTCCTCCATTCCAGCTGACGCTTCGTCCATCAATGTGGTGGTGACCACTGACAGAAGAGACACCCTGTCCACTGCCTGCCTGGCGGATGTTGACTGAAACCCGGCCTGTAATTATTGAACGGAAAACAGGAAGTGCTATTACAATACCACTGATAAATAAATAAAAGGTATGTACGCTGTGTGGTTCAAAAAGTCACACTTTGATGATGCCTAGCAGAAAAATGGTTACAAAACGTACTTTGAAAGTAACAGTAGACCCAAATACAGACCGTGGATTGTATTCAAACCACTTGCCTGCAAGCAAAAGTATCCATAGCCAGCATCGCTCCAACAGTGCTCTACAACAACAGAACCGCGTTGCAATAGAACCCCCCTAAACACATGCAATCCTGCTGCTAGGGCTAACCCTAACGAACCCTAACTTACAAAGTGCCAAAACTGGTGTTTCCTTATGGATTTTGTCCAACTAACTTCTAGCCGGTATTAGACCTTCCCAGGAATGCCCCAGGCAAGACCCGCCAACCCACCCGCAAAAAAACACCCGACACAACACCACCAAACAGCGAAAAAGCTAAATCTCATACTTACAATGTCTCTCGGCCTTCGGTCCAAACGCGGCGCTGTGCAGCTAGGTCGTCATCATCATCATCAATCATCATAACTCCTGTTTTCCACCACGGATTTCCTGAAAAGCAAATGCAATCAAGATTAGACTGTCGCAGCAGTGCTTCGACAGAGACCCCGGCCGCAACCCACCCACGAACAGCAGGAAGCCCCCCAAAACGCTACATTGAGCAAGATGTCTGAAGAAATGGCAAAAAAAAGGCTGTTCCTTATGGATTTTGTCCAAAACACTTGTATCCGGTATTAGACCTTCCCAGGAAAGCCCCAGGCAAGACCCGCCGGCGCCAACCCACCCGCAAAAAAACACGCGACACAACACCACCAAACAGCGAAAAAGCTAAATCTCATACTTACAATGTCTCTCGGCCTTCGGTCCAAACGCGGCGCTGTGCAGCTAGGTCGTCATCATCATCAATCATCATAACTCCTGTTTTCCACCACGGATTTCCTGAAAAGCAAATGCAATCAAGATTAGACTGTCGCAGCAGTGCTTCGACAGAGACCCCGGCCGCAACCCACCCACGAACAGCAGGAAGCCCCCCAAAAGCTACATTGAGCAAGATGTCTGAAGAAATGGCAAAAAAAAGGCTGTTCCTTATGGATTTTGTCCAAAACACTTGTATCCGGTATTAGACCTTCCCAGGAATGCCCCAGGCAAGACCCGCCGGCGCCAACCCACCCGCAAAAAAACACCCGACAACACCCCCAAACAGCGAAAAAGCTAAATCTCATACTTACAATATCTCTCGGCCTTCGGTCCAAAGTAACGCGCTGTGCAGCTAGGTCATCATCAATCATCATAACTCCTGTTTTCCACCACGGATTTCCTGAAAAGCAAATGCAATCAAGATTAGACTGTCGCAGCAGTGCTTCGACAGACACCAAAAATTACACACAAACCCCCGGAACCCCGCCAAAGAGCACCTCAAAGGCAAGCAAGTCAGCAAAAACGGCAAGAAATTTTCACCTCATATTTGGTCCAAAACACTTTTGTCCATTATTAGAGCTTCACAGCAATGGGCCCAAAACCGTCAACTCACCCGCAAAGAAGTACAACACCCCCACAAGTGCTGAGTCTTTCTTCATTGTGCGTAATCCAGCACTCTGCTTGGAGGGAAATCGCAGTCTGGAGGAGGAGGATAGAGGAGCATGTTCTTCAGAACTTGTGAACCTGAGGAATGTAGACTGCGGCACCTTCAAATCAATAAGCAAACAAGTGAAGACAGTTCTGATGATGGTCTTCTTTTTGGGATTAGGTGATTAAAGTTTGAATTAAATTAACTGTGCAAAACAAAGAAAGAGAGACACAAAGCACACAGGAATAAAAGTGAATAAGGACGAAAAAGAAAGTTCTTGATTGATTGTCTCATTTTCAGGGCTCGGTGTCAGGGAATAAGAACAAGATTTCGTCATCATACTCTGCGAATTCAGGCTGGATGAGGTCAGTGGCACCGAACAGAGAAAAAATCCCCTCATCTACGTTGCTGTCCTCATCGTCTTCATGTGGCGTGCTTTCTCGCACTTTGTAATCTGGTGGTATGAGGTGCTGATTCATCTTGATCATTGTCAGCCGCTCCACATTTTTGGGCGATAGGCGGCTCCGTTTGGCAGTTACAATGCCACCAGCAGCACTGAAAACACGTTCAGAAGACACACTTGCGAGTGGGCAAGACAAATAGTTTATAGCCAGGTTGTAGAGCTGTGGCCACAATTGTTTTTTGCCATGCCAATACTGCAATGGCTCCTCATTAAGAAAGACCACTGTTGAGTCATTCAGATAGTCCTGCACCATCGACTCAAGGTCATCAACTGTTCCTCCACTTTGCTTACTTTTTGCTGTGCCTGTGACATTTTTTAGAGAACCATACCCCATCAAACTTAGCCAATCCTCCTCCCCAGCCACTGTTAGTGTTGTCATTGTGTGTGGTGCAGATGATCCAGTTGCCGGTGTCTTTAACGGCTGAGAGGTCACTTGTGCCCCAGCCACAGGTGCAGAAGTGGATTCTTGTGACTGCGGATGGCCTGCTGATGCTGATGCTGATGTACTGGCTTCTCCTTCAATAACCTGCCGTTCTTTTTCAAACCTCTTGGCTGACCAGGCTAACCAATGTTTGTACTTTTGAACATCTGCATCAGCGAAAGGAAAGAATGCGTTGTCTGCCAGCGCCTTTTTGCAGCGTGGATCCAGAATAGTAGCACAAATGTAATGCTGATCTGAGTTGATGTTTTTAAGACGTTCATCACCACGTAGGCGATGTAATAATTTCTCAGACAAAATGAAATGGTTTTTTTTTTTTTCATCTTTTTCAAACTCAGAAGAAACCGCCATCAGTTGGTGCTCCAGTATGCACAACAATGGGATAGCTTTTCCCAAATTACAGTCCTCCTGGCTGACTGCACGCGTGAAGAACTCAAAAGGACGAAGCATGTCTGTCAGGCTTTTAACTATGGCCCATTGCGCCTTACTCATCCGCAGGTCCTCCTTCTGAGATGTAGCCTCTGTCAAGAAATAGTGATCGAGTACCGTATACTGCTCATGCAGACGCTCAAGCATGTAGAAGGTTGAGTTCCAACGTGTTGCCACCTCCTGGATGAGTGCTTTCACTGGCATTCCACGTTGAAGTAGCAGTCTCCGCAGATGCTTCCGGGCCTTAAAAGAATGGCTGAAATGGTTGCACATTTTGCGGCAGGTGGCCATTACCTCGAACGCTGGACTCTCTTTATCACTCAAGAATTTTTGAACTACCAGGTTGATACAGTGCGCCAAACACGGCACTCTAACATGGTGACCCTGTGACATGGCCTTAACTACATTGGCGCCATTATCCGTGGAAACATAACCAATCTTGCGTTTTAGGGGGGATAGCATTGACAACACCTTTTTGTCAAACTCTTCCAAAAGGTTTTCTGCTGTGTGACTTTTCTCCAAGGCAAACATGGCTAGTGTTGCATGTTTCCGAGCAGCTTTGAAAACTTGGTCCGGGTCAACACCTGCGTTTAGCTTTGCTATAACACCTGAAAAAGAGACCCAGTGTGCAGTGATGCACATGTAATCATCGCCTGGGCCACTGGTCCACATGTCTGTTGTCAGATGTATTGTGTGAACAGCACTCTTCTGCAAAGCTGCCCCAATCGCCTGCAGCACATCTTCATGTAGTGCTGGAACCGCAACTCTGGCAAAATAGAACCGGCTCGGAACCTTCCATTTAGGGCAGAGCGTTGCAACTAATTCAAGAAAATCTACCGCTTCTACAAAAGAAAAAGGTAGAAGGTCCACAGCTAGCATTTTAGCCAGCTTAGTGTTATACAGACGCGTCAGTGGGTGGTTGCGTTCATATGGCACGTCTGAAGTAAGCATTGTTCTAATGTTGGCCTGGACCAAGCATTTACGGGCTGATAATGACTTCGTTGACCCAATTTTGCTCGCTGGTGAACTTTTGTGCGTTGGTGTCTCACTCGCTCCAACACTCTTAGTGTGCCTCACATTGGGTGTGCTGCTGAGAGGGGTACTGGGTGTAAGGGAAGTGTTTGACACGTCTTCTTCCTGCTCGTCAACATCAGATGAAACATCAACGTTTCCTTGATTTTGGCCTTTCTTGATCGCAGCTAGGTGCGCAAACCATTGGACACCGTGCTTTCTGTCAAGATGACCACTCTGGCCGCCGGTACCATAGTTGCTACCTGGCTTACCACGACTAACTGCAAGCTTACAAAGGGTACAAATGGCAAACCTTGGATTTTTGGGACAAACAGTAAAGAAGTCCCAAACTGGGGACTTGAAGTGTCTGTGGGACCTGGAGGAGGCGGCGATACTGGTGGTGGTGGTGGTCATGAAGCTAATGCCAGATGAAGTGGAGGATCTGGATTGGCCAACTTTTGTACGTTTTCCACTTTCACCGCCACTAATTAAGGTCGAGGTTGACGCAGGTCTCTTCTTGCCAGAAAGAAATATGGAAGCGGGACGAGTTGGTGTACTACTTAACTCCAATGATTGTGGTGTTTCCACTGCCTCCTCATCGACAACATCATCATCATCATCATCACGCGCAGCAGCTCTTCGGGCTAGGGTCAAAATGTCTGTTTGCTGCATGCCCGCTGGGGCTGCAGTGACCTTTATGATGACTGGGTCGTCGTTGGCAGAGTCTTCATCAGCAGCAGTATCCGCCACTTCTTGTTGAGCCTCATCACACTCCATAAGTCTGAGACTTTGGACGAGCTTCCTTTTACGCTTAAGTACCTTTGTTGGATCATGGTGTGCCTCACTCTCAGACGGCTGTGGTGCTGGTTCCCAAGTTTGATCCGTATCATCAGAAGGAGGTGTGCTTGAAGAGGATGTAGACACCACCCTTGATCTCTTCCTTGCTAGGGTTGTGGAAGACAATGAAGGATCATCAGGAGGAGTGGCTTCCTCAAATGATACCTCGCCTTGATTGTCGATTTCCTGATGTGCCCCTACTTCGGGAGGAACAACTATTGTGGGCACTTGTTGTGACCCTCCATGCACCTCTGCATGCGCATCTCCTTGCGCTGCCTCTCCTTCCACATGTACTTGGGCTTGTACTTGCACATGTGATTGTTGTTGCCGCTGTGGTTGTTCAACACTCGTCAGATGAGCTACAACAACCTGTGTTGATTGAGGGACATTGCTGCTGCTTTCTTGCGATGAGCCAACATCACTGGTCGATGGTGATTGAAGAAGTATACTGGCTGCCTCTGCAGCACTCAAGGGCTTGGACTTAAGTTGGCGTGGTGGTGGTGGTGGCACTGAGCCCAATGGAGCGGGGGTGCTGCTGCCAGCTTGGTCCCCAGCAGATCCCGCTGCAGCTGCTGCAGGCATACTTTTTTTTTTACTCACAAAAAAAGGGGCGGGCGGCACACCAGTGTCCTTGGTAACTTGCTTCTTCTGCTCCTTACTGGCACCTTTCTTGCTAGAGGAGCTACGGGTTACTTTTTTTGGGGCCATCTTCTTCAGAGCAGGTCAGCAGGCAGCAGTTGCACGAGTTGCAGAGGGTTCTGTGTCCAGACGTGACGTCGCGTGACGTTATGCTGCACACACCGCTGCAGGACTTCTTCCTGGCACTGGTGGTTCTATTGAGTCTTCTTGTGCACCTAAAAGCAATGGAAGACAGAGGAACATCAGTTCAGTTATACACCCCAAAAAATCGACAAAACACAGAAAAATGAGCACAATCCCATGCCATCCATGATGTTTACATTGAAGACACCCCACAGAAAGACTAGGGACATGCAAGTATGCAACACTCACTACCCCTGGGCATAAGGGATGAAAAGTAGGCAAAATAAGTGCAGGCCTCAGACACTGCCTCTCCTCAAAATGGCCCCCTTACACCCCAAGCACATGTTGCTGCCTGTACCAGCCAGCACTCAAGATGGCCACCACCACCACCCACATGGCCAGTCCACATCAACAGTACACCCCCAAAAAACAGAAAAACAGCCAGAAATCACCACAATCCAATGCCATCCATGATGTTTACATCAAAGAGAGTGAGACAACACCACAGGCACACTCAGTCCATGCACCACCACCACCCCTGGGCAAGCAAAAGGCCACACCAGCAGCCCCCCAAAAACGACAAAAAACAATAAAATAAGCACAATCCCAGCCCATCCATGGCCTCAATTATGTTTAAATTCAAGAAGACACCCCACAGAAAGACTAGGCCCATGCAACACTCACCACCCCTGGGCAAAGGGCCACACCAGCAGGCCCAAAAAAACGACAAAAAACAATAAAATCTGCACAATCCCAGCCCATCCATGGCCTCAATGGTGTTTAAATTCAAGAAGACACCCCACAGAAAGACTAGGCCCATGCAACACTCACCACCCCTGGGCAAAGGGCCACACCAGCAGGCCCAAAAAAACGACAAAAACCAATAAAATCTGCACATTCCCAGTCCATCCATGACCTCAATGGTGTTTAAATTCAAGAAGACACCCCTCAGAAACACTAGGCCCATGCAACACTCACTACCCCTGGGCATAAGGGATGAAAAGTAGGCAAAATAAGTGCAGGCCTCAGACACTGCCTCTCCTCAAAATGGCCCCCTTACACCCCAAGCACATGTTGCTGCCTGTACCAGCCAGCACTCAAGATGGCCACCACCACCACCCACATGGCCCGTCCACATCAACAGTACACCCCCAAAAAACAGAAAAACAGCCAGAAATCACCACAATCCAATGCCATCCATGATGTTTACATCAAAGAGAGTGAGACAACACCACAGGCACACTCAGTCCATGCACCACCACCACCCCTGGGCAAGCAAAAGGCCACACCAGCAGCCCCCCAAAAACGACAAAAAACAATAAAATAAGCACAATCCCAGCCCATCCATGGCCTCAATTATGTTTAAATTCAAGAAGACACCCCACAGAAAGACTAGGCCCATGCAACACTCACCACCCCTGGGCAAAGGGCCACACCAGCAGGCCCAAAAAAACGACAAAAAACAATAAAATCTGCACAATCCCAGCCCATCCATGGCCTCAATGGTGTTTAAATTCAAGAAGACACCCCACAGAAAGACTAGGCCCATGCAACACTCACCACCCCTGGGCAAAGGGCCACACCAGCAGGCCCAAAAAAACGACAAAAACCAATAAAATCTGCACATTCCCAGTCCATCCATGACCTCAATGGTGTTTAAATTCAAGAAGACACCCCTCAGAAACACTAGGCCCATGCAACACTCACTACCCCTGGGCATAAGGGATGAAAAGTAGGCAAAATAAGTGCAGGCCTCAGACACTGCCTCTCCTCAAAATGGCCCCCTTACACCCCAAGCACATGTTGCCTGTACCAGCCAGCACTCAAGATGGCCACCACCACCACCCACATGGCCAGTCCACATCAACAGTACACCCCCAAAAAACAGAAAAACAGCCAGAAATCACCACAATCCAATGCCATCCATGATGTTTACATCAAAAAGAGTGAGACAACACCACAGGCACACTCAGTCCATGCAACACTCACCACCCCTGGGCAAAGGGCCACACCAGCAGGCCCAAAAAAACGACAAAAAACAATAAAATCTGCACAATCCCAGCCCATCCATGGCCTCAATGGTGTTTAAATTCAAGAAGACACCCCACAGAAAGACTAGGCCCATGCAACACTCACCACCCCTGGGCAAAGGGCCACACCAGCAGGCCCAAAAAAACGACAAAAAACAATAAAATCTGCACAATCCCAGCCCATCCATGGCCTCAATGGTGTTTAAATTCAAGAAGACACCCCACAGAAAGACTAGGCCCATGCAACACTCACCACCCCTGGGCAAAGGGCCACACCAGCAGGCCCAAAAAAACGACAAAAAACAATAAAATCTGCACAATCCCAGCCCATCCATGGCCTCAATGGTGTTTAAATTCAAGAAGACACCCCTCAGAAACACTAGGCCCATGCAACACTCACTACCCCTGGGCATAAGGGATGAAAAGTAGGCAAAATAAGTGCAGGCCTCAGACACTGCCTCTCCTCAAAATGGCCCCCTTACACCCCAAGCACATGTTGCCTGTACCAGCCAGCACTCAAGATGGCCACCACCACCACCCACATGGCCAGACCACATCAACAGTACACCCCCAAAAAACAGAAAAACAGCCAGAAATCACCACAATCCAATGCCATCCATGATGTTTACATCAAAGAGAGTGAGACAACACCACAGGCACACTCAGTCCATGCACCACCACCACCCCTGGGCAAGCAAAAGGCCACACCAGCAGCCCCCCAAAAACGACAAAAAACAATAAAATAAGCACAATCCCAGCCCATCCATGGCCTCAATTATGTTTAAATTCAAGAAGACACCCCACAGAAACACTAGGCCCATGCAACACTCACTACCCCTGGGCATAAGGGATGAAAAGTAGGCAAAATAAGTGCAGGCCTCAGACACTGCCTCTCCTCAAAATGGCCCCCTTACACCCCAAGCACATGTTGCCTGTACCAGCCAGCACTCAAGATGGCCACCACCACCACCCACATGGCCAGACCACATCAACAGTACACCCCCAAAAAACAGAAAAACAGCCAGAAATCACCACAATCCAATGCCATCCATGATGTTTACATCAAAGAGAGTGAGACAACACCACAGGCACACTCAGTCCATGCACCACCACCACCCCTGGGCAAGCAAAAGGCCACACCAGCAGCCCCCCAAAAACGACAAAAAACAATAAAATAAGCACAATCCCAGCCCATCCATGGCCTCAATTATGTTTAAATTCAAGAAGACACCCCACAGAAAGACTAGGCCCATGCAACACTCACCACCCCTGGGCAAAGGGCCACACCAGCAGGCCCAAAAAAACGACAAAAAACAATAAAATCTGCACAATCCCAGCCCATCCATGGCCTCAATGGTGTTTAAATTCAACAAAACAGTTGTATCATGCACCCATAACCAACCCTGGTCCTACTGGATACTGTGGCTACCCACAATATAATTTATTTAATTTTCTGAAAAAGTTCCAAAATTGTACTTGCAGCAACTGTAATGCCCCAAACAAACTTACTTGTGAAAGTTGATTTCTAATCCAAAAGTGATCCAAAGACAGTCAAAAAGGCCTCAAATCCAAATATCCAGCAGCACCCACAAAAAGTAATCCTTCCAGCTCCAGATCCAAATGAAAGTGACCAGGAGATGGACAAAGCACTGGGAGGAGCCTGCTGGACAGGAACAGGAAGTTGGAGACTGTGGGGCACTTCCTTCCTCCCCCCCCCCCCCCAAAATGGACTCCTTGCAAAAAAAAAGGCCATGCAAATGTCAACCTGAGGAGTGATTCTGATAAAAATCATAATTTTCTGAAGGTTTATCCTGTTTGCTGGTGATTTTCTTGTGCGAAATTGCAAAATCTCTATTTCGCAAGTGCGAGATTGTTCCTTTCCGCCGCAACTACATGTTCGCAATTGCGAACTCTCGCGAGGTGTGCTGTGCAAGGTGGCAAGCCGCGAGTACGTATTCGCGGGCGACAAACTCCCGCGGGAACACGCAGCAAGATCTAAAATGGCGCGTCACTCGCAAAGAAAAACAACTCGGCAAACGCTAAAATGACGGAAAGTGAACGCCGTGCACCACGCCGCGCGCCGCAACCAAGCAAAAAATCCGCCGCGAGCGGATTCACGGATTTTCGACAAATTCGCGAGCGTTCGCGGATTGCGGATTTGCCGAAAATCCGAAAAATCCGCGAGCGGAGCGGATTTTACGCCCATGCTTAAGGCCTAGTACCCGTGACAGGAAACGGTGCAAAACGCAAAGTGGACACACCACAATTTCACAGTGAAAAATGACCCTTTTTTGCAAAGTGCCTAGCTGTAGTTTTTGAACCCTAGCTCTGCCAGCACCTAGGGAAACCTAGCAAACCTATACATTTTTAAAAACTAGATACCCAGGTAAATCTAGGATGGAGTGACTTGACTGGCTCTCACCAGGTTCTGTTATCCAGAATCCCTTGCAAACCTATAAAATTGTCAAGAAAAACCACATTTTCCTCACATTTCTGAGGTGGAAAGTTCTGGAATCTGCATGGATCCACAAATATCCATCCACCCCACGTCCCCCAAAGTCTTCTGACAAAAAAGGTACCTCACTTGTGTGGGTAGGCCTAGTGCCCGCGACAGGAAACGGCACAAAACACAACATGGACACACCACAATTTCACAGTGAAAAATTACCCTTTTTTAGCAAAGTGCCTACCTGTAGTTTTTGAACTCTTGCTCTGCCGGCACCTAGGAAAACCTAGCAAACCTATACATTTTTGAAACTACACACCCAGGGGAATCAAGGATGAGGTGACATGACTGGCTCTCACCATGTTCTGTTGCCCAGAATCCCTTGCAAACCTATAAAATTATCAAGAAACCCACATTTTCCTCACATTTCTGTGGAGGAAAAATCTGGAATCTGCTTGGATCCACAAATTTCTACCCACCCCGTGTTCCCCTAAGTCTTCCAAGAAAAATTATGCCTCACTTGTGTGGGTAGGCCTAGTACCCGCGACAGGAAATGGCGCAAAACGCAACATGGACACACCACAGTTTCACAGTGAAAAATGACCCTTTTTTTGCAAAGTGCCTAGCTGTAGTTTTTTAACCCTAGCTCTGACGGCACCTAGGGAAACCTAGCAAACCTATACCATTTTGAAAACTAGACACCCAGAGCAATCCAGGATGAGGTGGCTTGACTGGCTCACACCATGTTCTGTAGCCCAGAATCCCTTGCAAACCTATACAATTGTCTAAAAACCCACATTTGCCTCACATTTCTGTGGAGGAAAGTTCTGGAATCTGCGTGGATCCACAAATTTCCACCCACCCCACGTTCCCTAAAGTTTTCCAAGAAAAATGACACCTCACTTGTGTGGGTAGGCCTAGTGCCCGCGACAGGAAATGGCGCAAAACGCAACATGGACACACCACAATTTCACAGTGAAAAATGACCCTTTTTTTGCAAAGTACCTAGCTGTAGTTTTTTAACCCTAGCTCTGCCGGCACCTAGGGAAACCCAGCAAACCTAAAGATTTTTGAAAACTAGATACCCAGGAAAATCCAGGATGGAGTGACTTGACTGGCTCTCACCAGGTTCTGTTACCCAGAATCCCTTCCAAACCTATAAAATTGTCAAGAAAAAAAATTTCCTCACATTTCTGAGGTGGAAAGTTCTGGAATCTGTGTGGATCCACAAATATCCACCCACCCCGCGCTCCCCATAGTCTTCCGAGAAAAATGATACCTCACTTGTGTGGGTAGGCCTAGTGCCCGCGACAGGAAACGGCGCAAAACACAACATGGACACACCACAATTTCACAGTGAAAATTGACCCTTTTTTGCAAAGTGCCTAGCTGTAGTTTTTGAAGCCTAGCTCTGCCGGCACCAGGGGAAACCTAGAAAAGCTTTACCTTTTTGAAAACTAGACTCCCAGAGGAATCCAGGATGAGGTGACTTGACTGGCTCTCACCATGTTCTGTAGCCCAGAATCCCTTGCAAAACATAAACTTGTCAAAAAACCAACATTTTCCTCACATTTCTGTTGGAAAGTTCTGGAATCTGTGTTTATCTACAAAATTCCACCCCCAAAGTCTTCCGAAAAAAGTGGTACCTCCCTTTTTGTGGGTAGGCATAGTGGCCGCGACAGGAAATGGCACAAAACGCAACATGGACACACCACTATTTCACAGTGAAAAATTACCCTTTTTTTGCAAAGTGCCCAGCTGTCGTTTTTTAACCCTAGCTCTGCCGGCCTCTTGGGAAACGTAACAAACCTATACATTTTTTTAAACTAGACACTCCCGGGAATCTAGGACGGGGCGACTTGACTGGCTCTCTCCAGGTTCTGTTACGCAGAATCCCTTGCAAACCTAAAACTTATTTTTTTAAAACCACATTTTCCTCACATTTGTGTGGTGATAAGTTCTGGAATCTGTGTGGATCCACAAATTTCCACTCATCCTGCATCCCCAAAGTCTTCCGAGACAAATGGTACCCACTTGTGTGGGTAGGCCTAGTGCCCGTGACAGGAAACGGCACAAAACGCAAAGTGGACACACCACAATCTCACAGTGAAAAATGACCCTTTCTTTGCAAAGTGCCTAGGAAAACCCAGCCAACCTATAGATTTCTGAAAACTAGACACCCAGGGAAATCCAGGATGGGGTGACTTGACTGGCTCTCAACAGGTTCTGTTACCCAGAATCCCATTCAAACCTAAACAATTGTTAAAAACACACATTTTCCTCACATTTCTGTGGTGGAAAGTACTGGAATCTGCATGGATCCACACAATTCAGCCCACCCCGCGTTCCCCAAAGTCTTCTGAGAAAACTGGTATGTCACTTGTGTGGGTAGATCTAATTCCAGCAACAGTAAACTCCTCAAAACGCAAGGTGGACACAGCACATTCTCAGTAAAAATTGACCCTTTTTTAAAAAAAAGTGCCTACCTGTAGTTTTTGAACCCTAGCTATGCCGGCACCTAAGGAAACTTAGCAAATCTATACATTTTTGAAAACTAGACACCCGGGGGATGTTATGGAGGTATGTCGTGTGTGGATCCCCCAATGTTTCCTTACTCAGAATCCCCTGCAAACCTCAAATTTAACTGAAACCCCCCCTTTTATTTCACACATTTTTGTGTGGGAAAGTTGTGGCATCACCGGGCTGACCCAAATTTCCTACCACCCAGCGTTCCCCCTGATCTCCTGGTAAAAATGGTGCCTCACTCGTGTAGGAGGCCCAAGTACCCACGGCAGGCAAAGGCCCAAAACGAATTTAGGCGACATCAAAATTGCCTATCTCAAAATGACATGGTTTTGCAAGGGGGGTCATCCGGGTTTTTGGCCCTGTGCTCAGCGGACATCTAGGGAAACCTATCAAACTCACACATTTCTGAAAACTAGACAGCCGGGAAATTCCAGGGAGGTATGGCTTGCATGGATCCATCAACATTTCCTTACCCAGAATCCCCTGCAAACTTCAAATTTAGCTGAAAAAATCCTTTTTTCACACATTTTTGTGTGGGAAAGTTGGGGCATCACTGGCTGATACAAATTTCCTACCACCCAACATTCCTCCGGGTCTCCTGATAAAAATGGTGCCACACTCATGTGGGAGGCTTAAGTACCCGCAACAGGCAAGGGCCCAAAACGAATTGAGGAGACTTCATAATTGCCTATCACAAAATGACCTGGTTTTGCAATGGGGTCACCTGGGTTTTTGGCCTTGTGCTCTGCGGCCATATAGGGAAATCTACCAAACCCACACATTTCTGAAAACTAGACACCCAGGGGATTCCATGAAGGTATGGCTTGCATGGATCCCTCAACATTTCCTCACCCAGAATCCCCAGCAAACCTCAAATGTATCTGAAAAAATAAAATAACTTTTTTCACACATGTTTGTGTGTGAAAGTTGTGGCATCACAGGGCTGACACAAATTTCCTACCACCCAGTGTTCCCCGGGTCTCCCGATAAAAATGGTGCCTCACTCGTGTGGGAGGCCCAAGTACCCGCAACAGGCAAAGGCCCAAAACTTATTGAGGCAACTTTAAAATTGCCTATCACAAACTACCTGGTTTTGCAAGGGGGGGTCACCTGGGTGTTTGGCCCTGTGCTCGGCGGCCATCTAGGGAAACCTACCAAACCCACACATTTCTGAAAACTATACCCCCAGGGGATTCAAGGGAGCTATGGCTTGCATTGATCCCCCAAGGTTTCTTTACCCAGAGTCCCCTGCAAACCTCAGATTTAGCTGAACAAATCACTTTTTTTCACAGATTTTTGTGTGGGAAAGTTGTAGCATCACCAGGCTGACACTAATTCCCTACCACCCAGCATTCCCCCAGGTCTCCCAATAAAATTGGTGCCTCACTTGAGTGGGAGGCCAAAGTTCCCGCGACACACAAGTTCTCAAAACGTATTGAGGCAACTTCATAATTGCCTATCACAAAATGACCTAGTTTTGCAAGGGGGTCACCTGGGTTTTTGACCCCGTGCTCTGCAGCCATCTCAGGAAACCTACCCAACCCACACATTTCTGAAAACTAGAAACCCAGGGGATTCCAGGGAGGTATGGCTTGCATGGAATCCCCAACGTTTCCTTACCCAGAATTCCATGCAAACCTCAAATGTATCTGAAAAAATCACTTTTTTCACACATCATTCTTGTGTGTGAAATTTGTGGCTTCACTGGACTGACACAAATTTCCTACGACCCAGCGTTCCCCCAGGTCTCCCGATAAAAATGGTGCCTCACTCGTGTGAGAGGCCCAAGTACCCGCAACAGGCAAGGGCCCAAAACGTATTGAGGCGACTTCACAATTGCCTACCACAAACTACCTGGTATTGCAAGGGGGGGGTCACCTGGGTTTCTGGCCCCGTGCTCGGTGACCATCTAGGGAAACCTACCAAACCTATACATTTATGAAAACTAGACACCTGGGAGATTCCAGGGAGATATGGCTTGCTTGGTTCCCCCAACGTTTCCTTACCTAGAAGCCCAGGTGACCCCCCTGGGCAGAGAGACTAAAAAGACAAAGATTACTGCACAGCCATCTATTCCTCAAGCACACACACATACTGGTTGGATTTGTCACGAGGGCGAGTGATGGTTCAGTATATAAAATTTTATGGAATCTGTAAAATTTGTCCACAAGCCATGGAAATAAAAGAGCTTCAACATAATGGGGTTACAATAAAACTGAACAACATGACGAATTGTAAAACCAAAAATATTGTATATCTCTTATTATGCCCATGCAATTTGGGTTATGTTGGAGAATCCTCTCGTTCTATATGCACAAGAGTAACAGAGCATAAGTCTGCAATTCGGACAAAAAAACTAACTGCTCCATTAGTAACTCACTATATAGAACATGAACACAAGCCAGAAGAGATCCTATGGGTAATCTTGGAGAAAATTACCCCAAAAGAAGGACTATGTACCGATAAAATCCGAAGAAAACGAGAAGTTTTCTGGATTTTCACATTAGATACTGTAAAATTTGGATTGAACCTTGAAATACTATGGGAACAAGCCATCATATAGAACTTTACTAACCTGAGCCTTAGCAATACAAGGAAATGAGACAACATTAGTTAATTCAATATATATGATGCTTGAATCCACCTAGCTTCCCCATTGAGTCCTATACGTTTATGTCCGTTTAGACTTTACGCAACTGTTTTATATATGGTCTACAGCTATATTGCTCAAATCGTATCTTCTGATTCGTTAATAAATTAGATACATATAGATCTATGGAATTGGTATTCATATTATTTTTTTAAACAAATTGCAACAAAATTTTTTTTTGCATGTTTCATCACTGAGCCCTTTTAGTTTGGTCGTTTTCTTTATTATTATGTCCATTAATGCCACAGCATTGATGTTAAAACATTGTCACTAAAATGCGCCGTAGGAACCTGAAAAACGTTTGATATCATCGTCTTCGATGTTTAGTATTGTGTGTTCCTAGTCCGTTTTTTATTTGTATGCCCATTAACGCTCTGATATCGACGCTACAACAATGTCATCAGATCGCGTCGACCTAATACGAAACACCGGTGGTTAACAAACTGCAAAACGCGGGTCTTTCCTTCCCGTATATATAAACAGATGCTTGGGCATTTCCCCTGTTTATCTTACTGCGGAGACCTGACAGAATATAACAGAACACCATTATATACGAGAGGCCTTACCGGTATAAAGGTACGTGGACACAAATAGCCTGTTAAGATTCTATAGACAGTGATTGGTGTAAGATTATAAATGGTGGCAATATAGCTTATAGCGTTTGCTATCCTCTATTGTTCCAGATACACATACAATCCTACCGAAAGAAAACCGGAAGCCCTCATATTTCTCTTCCACGGAATCAAAAGGTACTGGGACTATTTAAAAGTCAGTCTCGAAGACTTGTAGTAATATTAAAAACTGTAACATACCGAATTTTCTTTAATCAGCTATATTTCCTTTTAGACTGAATCAGTAGAGGCTATATATAAAGTGCTTTAAAAGATTGGAAGATCGCACTGCACGCAGTTATGTACCGCAAAGAATAACTACCTGGCGGATAATAACAGTCTTTAAGGTAAATGACGAATAGAAAAGTTCCCAAACATTGACTGATACATCAATTAAAGGCAGAATTAAAATAGCGTTTCTCCCCCATTTCATGTAATAGGTTCTGCTCTGTACCTTCTCTTCGTCGAATTGGAAAACTACTTTCGATAGATAGCAAAAGAATTGTTATTATGTTCCAATAAGGTAAACTTTTAAAGTCTCCGTATTATGAGCGAGTTTGGGGCATTATTAATTTGAATTCCTGGCTGCTGCTGATGCACAATGGAATTTGTGAAACCTGATTTTTTGATTTGATTTGAGAAACTTGGAACTTTGGGAATACTTCGAGTGAATAAAGAACTCGTGAAACAGAAAAGAACTTTGGATTGAACTTTGAAATTTCCTACTCATTTTTGGATTAATGTACTTTGATCCTGGTGCATGAAAGCTTACTTATGTACTTTGATCCTGGTGCTTGAATGCTTACTGGTTGAGGAAGTGTTTATTTATACTTCTAACTGTTATTTAGATTGGTTCTATACAATTGTTTTGTTTTGTTGCTAAAAAATACAGCAATAGCTATTAGATTGCTCGACAGGAATTTGAATTTAGCCTTATATCTTGGAGTTATCCAAGATTACTTAAGGAAGTTAGGTAACCTTCCTTCCAGTCTTGCAGCAGTCTCTTGAAAAACAATTTCGAAATTACATTTAGCCATACTTATAGTTGAGCGCCCTTAGTCCTTGTTACCTTTCTTCTTTTGTTAGCATTATTAATTTGAATTGCGCTGTTAATACCATGTTGTATGAAATGATATTAATATTCCAAATAGCCATTCCAGCGGCCATTATTTCCACTTACCTAAATTATCGTCGTAGGTTACCTTTGAAAACCTTAGAGAACTGTAGTAGATTGGTGCGATTATAACTCTAGAAAACCGCTGGGCACTAGTCATAAGACCCCACTAACCACTTTTAAAGTCTTCGTATTATGTGTGAGTTTGGGGCATTATAAGATCCCACTAACCACAGTCCTCATCTATATATGTGCGATAAAACCTCCACACTATAGATTTAATTTCTAATATGTGAGGTTTTCTCAAAATAATGCTGTCTCTGTAGTAGACTAAAATCTATATCAAAATAGAAAGGTAACTGACAGTTTTCCTTTTAACCCTTGTAGCCGCTTTTCCTGAAATGCAACTTAAAAAAGTCAATTGTCCTCATTAGTGTATAATGAGCATGAGGATACAAAAAGCATGAAGACTTTACACTAACAGAATTAAAAACATCAACTCAGACATTTTAATAGTAAGTATGGCTTAGATGCCGTCATCTTTAAAAATTTCACTATTTAGAGACCCGTTTTTGTTTCTGAAAATACCCAAATAAATCACGTTTAGTTAACATATAGAATCTATTCAATCATACTGATTTTTCTTTGCTTTCCCTTCTATTCTTCACAATTCCATCTATCTTGATAGATATTCTTCTTGTAATAGTTGTATAGTTTTGAATACAGCTTTTTCACTTTTGCCAAATGAGAGAAAGATATATGTTTTTCAGTAGAGACACACACAATGTACAATGACCATTAAATGTAATCAAATGAAATGAGAATAACGAATAAAAGAAATGTACAATCAGAATTAGGAAAAATGTTTTTATCAGAATATATGGAAAGTTGATATTTATCACTGCAGAAATATGAGGCTTAATGTCATTAATAGTAATGTTAAAAACTGACCCAATGCCTTCTAACAGTTAGAATGGATTAGAATATGTAAAGATGTATAGTGACTGACCAATATCTTTTTTGTGTTTATATCCCTTTTTCTTAGATTTATGTTGCTTAATGTAATGTTTTGTTAACTGCGAATGACGGTCACCTGACGAAGGCTACTGGCCGAAACGAGCGTAGTTCAATTCCACCGCTTTGCCTACTTCATTTTTACAACGACCGAACATTGTCTTTCACAGTTTAATTTCTCTATTTCTTTGTCCTGTGCATATATAATTTTGTCTGTCATATGTTAATATCTGTACAAAATATAAAATGAAATCCAAAATATTTACCTATAAATATAACTATATAAAAAAGATGAATAGAAAAAAATAAAAATAAAGGTACAGTTTTGTGAATTTTAATACATTGTATTGAATCATTTTTTCAAAAGATATAGTCCTCTTGATGTTAAACAAATATTTGGGCAGTCGCCAATTGGTTGTTTGCTAGTGAGAGCGGTCTCTCTCTTTTTCCATAAATATAAAATGTTATGAACAAGAGATTTCACAAAAATGAAATGCACTGTCCTAATTGAAAGGAAAAAAACTGAACCAGTGAATCGCAGCTCGTGTCCTGTAAAGCCATGTCAAGGCCCCAACCGCTTTACAGGCCATTCACGCACCTTTCATACGTGATACACACAAGACCATTCACAACACCAGGCACAAAACCAACACATTACACTATTCACAAAAAGGGACACGGTACACACTGCTTGAGAAAGACAGAAAAGACAAATATTTCTGAACAACCACCTATTCTTCAAGCACACAGACATACTGGTTGGGTCGGCACGAAGGTGAGTGATGGTTCAGTATATACATTTGTATTAAGAAGAGATTTCACAAAAATGAAATGCACTGTTAATAATTGAAAGGACGAGAAGCTGAACCATTGACTCACAGCTCGTGAGCTGTAAAGCCACGACAAGGCACCAACCGCTTTACAGGCCATTCATACACCGTTCATACTTGTGACACATACAAAACCATTCACACCGCCAGCCACGGGCCCAGCACATTACAACACTCACACAAGCAGACAGCGCCATTCAAGGGCCCATCACTTTCACACACCCACATTCCTGACACAGCAACCACACCAGCTCACAGATTGCGTGGAGTGGTGTTTAGCTAGCAGTGTGTGTAGTGACCAGCAGCAAGTCATTACTCACACACCCCCAGCCAAGCGCCCGTCCACACACCGCAAGCCAAGTGCCAGTCCACACACACTGCCAGCCAAGCGCCAGTCCACACACACCGCCTGCCAAGCACCAGTCCACGCACACCGCCAGCCAAGTACCAATCCACACACACCACCAGCGAAGCACCAGTCCACTCACTGCCGGCCAAGCACCAGTTCACGCACACCACCAGCCAAGCACCAGTCCACACACACCGCCAGTCCACGCATACCACCAGCCAAGCAACAGTCCATGCACACTGCCAGCCAAGTGCCAATCCATACACACCACCAGCCAAACGTCAGTCTACTCACCACCAGCAAAGCACCAGTCCACGCACACCGCCAGCCAAGGACCAGTCCGCGCACATTGCCAGCCAAGCGCCAATCCATGCACACTGCCAGCCTAGCCCCAATCCACGCACACCACCAGCCAAGCGCCAATCCATGCACACCGCCAGCCAAGCTCCAGTCCATGCACACCGTCATACAGTTTTTTAAACAAGAAAGAAAACACAAACCAATTGCAACTAAATACAAAACTATAACTACAAAAACAACAGCAGTAACTAAAGACATCATTCTATTGCCAAACGTGAAACTGAACAACTATATAAAACCATACAAACCAGGCAGTACACTATTAGACTCACGGTTGCTCCCAAAACTCTTTTGAGTGTGATACAATCTGAAACATGTGGGCACACACAGCCCAGGATTAGACAGACAATCAGCACAGTGCATACGACTCTCCTTCCGCGCACCTCTTCGCAAGCTGACTCTAGATCACTTACATGGATTGTTTTTTTTGGGTGTGGGAGGAATTAAATCAGGAAAGTGGCGATCTTTCAATCTAGCCACATCCTCCACCAAAACACAACAAAAGTCATCTTTGACGCAGGAGAACACTCCTTGTACACAATAAAAGCATTGAAAGTTGCTAAATTGAAGAGATGGATGGCCAATTTCTTATACCAAATGTAAGCCTGACGAATAGCAGTATAAGGTTCCAACCTCTGATCTACTCTATCAACACCACCCATGTGCTTATTGTAGTCTACAATGCACACAGGTTTATGCACTTCACCAGGCTGACCCCAAACAGTCACAGGTGAAGTACTCTCATCATGAATGGTAGTCAGCATGTACACATCCCTCCTGTCCACAAATTTCAGAGCTAGCAGTTCCCCACTAAGCAAGGCACTGCGCTTTCCGCTCTGAAGTGTTTTGCAAACAAGCTCTTTTGGGTAACCTTTACGGTTAGAGCGGATTGTACCACAAGCAAAAGTGTCCACTTTGAACAATTCCTTAAACAATTGCACAGCAGTGTAGAAGTTATCAAGGTACAAATGGTGGCCTCTGTTAAACAGTCCTCTAGCAAGATCCCACACAATTTTTTCTGAACCTCCAAAAGTGCACGGACAACCAGGGGGGTCAATAGTGGAATCCCTACCAGTGTAGACCCGGAAATTAAAGACATATCCAGTCCTACTCTCAGAAAACCTATACATCTTAATTCCATAACGTGCCCTCTTGCTAGGAATCTACTGCCTTAAAACCAAACAGTCCTTGAACAGGACCAAAGACTAATCAACAGATATTTCTTTGCCTGGAGCATAGATCTCTGAAAATCGATCTACAACATGATCAAGAACAGGCCAAATCTTAAAAAGACGGTCACAGTCAGGGTGATCTTGTGGCAACGCCAAAGCATTATCAACAAAATGCAGCATCCGAAGCCATCAAGGGACTGGTAGATCAATATGAAGCCAGGGACAGCTTCCTTATCAAGCCCAACAAAGAAGTCAAACCCAAAAGCTTCTTCATCTGATCCAGATTTGTGGGAGTCCACCGGGTAACTCTAGAGCGAAACCTAAGCCTGACACTGTTGTCCCTCAAAAACTGTTCAGCATACAAATTAGTCTGCTCAACAATCTCACCTAAAAATACATTATCCATGAACTGAAAAAACTGAATATACAAAAAGTTTTTACAATCCACTCTACACCCTGCATCACCACTAAAGGCAGGCAGCACCGGCTGCACCGGCTGCACCATGTTTGAATCAACCCAGAGTCCAGCACTCCCAGTAGGAAGCCTAGCAGCCTCAGGCTGCAATCCAGATGCCTCTTGCACCATCGGCACAGCAGTGTCATCCACTAAAACAGGCACTTCATCCGCACCGAGAGTAGCTTCATCCGCACTGAGAGTATCTTCGTCATCCGATGAATCCATGTGGAGGGAAAACTCACTGCCTGAATCTTCCCCTCCCTTCTCTCCCTCAGACGCACTGTCAGTCTCATAATCCTGCTCAGAGAAAGATTCAAGAAGCATACCAACCACCTGCTGAGCAGTCATTCTACAGATAGCTATAATGCTTACTAATAAAGGTAACTTGTCAAACAAGTCAACAACAACAAACCCTTTGTAAAAAAAAAAAATGAACAAAATGTAGCTTTATCACAAAGACCTACATACTCCAACACTATACCACTCACTTGCCAGAAGCAGTTAGACTCACCACCACCTACTCTGCACAGACACAGTAAGGATCAAGAATATCTCACTAAAAAGAAAAAGAAAAGAAAATTACACATAAGACAATGCAAAACACATCGCAAATAATGTCATGCTCAAACCACTAACTAAATATGCTGCCATTATGACACCACTAACAAAAAAATTCATTCATGCATGACAATAATACTCATTTGGAGTAAATACAACAAAAAAATTCTTACCAAAAAAATGCGAATACGCAAAACTGCAGACCAACCACTGCCGAAACCGCAAACATGAATCAAAAGCTTTACACTAGAATAAAAAGGAGAAAAAACATTACACTCACATATGCAAATTATGCACCAGTTCACACACAATCCACCAGCCAAGCTAAGAGGTAGGTGGGCCTAAGAGTATAAATAAAATATTCAGCCCTGTAAAAGGGGAGCAACCCTTGCCCTTGAGTCCACTCCCCAACACATAAATTAAAAAAAACCCTGTTGTCTAGTGGCTTCTGCCCCCCTTGGGGGCAGATGGGCCTAAAAAACATACTGCTAATCTGCCACCCAAAGAGGACAGAAATGGCCACAATCATCCTTCCATAAAGGGGAGCAACTCTTGTCCAAGGGGCCGCTCCCCAACATAAAAAATAAATAACCCTGGTGGCATAGTGGCCATACAAAAAAGAAACAATCAGCCAATCTATCCCTCAGGGGGGGCAGAAACGGCCACATTCATGTTCCCCATAGAGGAGCGACTCTTGGCCAAGGGGCCACTCCCCACAAATAAATCCATGGTGGCCTAGTGGCCATACAAAAAAAATATGCCGATCTGCCCCCCAGGGGAGCAGAAACGGCCAAATTAATGCTCCCCAAAGGGGAGCGACCCTTGCCCAAGGGGCCACTCCCCACAAAGAAATCCCTAGTGGTCTAGTTGGCCCAAACATGGAAAGACACAGCCCCCAAAGGAGAGCGACCCTTGCTCAAGGGGTCACGCTCCCCCCCAAAAAATCCCTGGTGGCCTAGTGGGCCCTAGATTAAAAAAAAGGTGAAATCTGCCCCCCTTTGAGGGCAGATAGCCAAAAACATAGCCCCCAAAGGGGAATGACCCTTGCCCAAGGGGCCACTCCCCACAAAGTATTCCCTGGTGGTCCACTGGGCCACTTAAAAAAAGGCGAAATCTGCCCCCCAGAGGGCAGACAAAGCCAAAAATCATTGCCCCCATAGGGGCAGGACCCTTGCCCAAGGGGCCACTCCCCACAAACAAATCCCTGGTGGTGTAGTGGGCCAAACATGGCGAGACAGCCCCCAAAGGAGAGCAACCCTTGCCCAAGGGGTCACTCTCCCCCCCAAAAAAATCCCTGGAGACCTAGTGGGCCCTAGATAAAAAAAGCGAGATTTGCCCCCCCCCCCCTTGGTGCAGACCGCCAAAAACATAGTCCCCAAAGAGGAGTGACCCTTGCCCAAGGGTCCACTCCTCAAAAAACTACTCCCTGGTTGTCCAGTGGGCCGCTTTTAAACTAAATATTGTGAATTCTGCCCCACAGGGGTGCAGACAAAGTCAATATTAGTACCCCCATAAGTAGAGCGACCCTTGCCTAAGGGGCCACTCCACCCAAACAACAAAACCTTCTGGCCGTTTAAAAAAATTAAAATCCCTGGGTCTAGTGGACATTCCTGCTGCACGATCGCACGAACGTGCAGCAGGAATGCACAAATGAGGCATTGGGGGGAAAGGAAAACCCTTTCCTTTCCCCGATGCCTCTTTTGATTAAATCCCACCTCCCCCGAGGAGAAACTCACCTCCTGAGCAAATGGCTTCCACCGCATTGGGAATCCTCCAATGACCTCAGCACCTCTCGCACACTGACGTCATTGATGACGTGGAGGGAGGCAGGGGAAGGACCTCCCCTGCCTTCCCCGGTGGGGCACGTAGATCGGTGGCCCACTGGGGAAGAGCCAGCGCTTCCCCTGTGGGTGGGTGCTAGGTCGTGCGGGCGCCGTCCGACGCACACGCCACCCGTGACGTCGGACGGCTCCCGGTCGTCTGGCGCACGGAAAGGGCTAAGAAGACTCTTCCTATGGCTCCCCCTGAACTGCAGGAAAACCATCACCCATGCTTTACTCTCAAGCGAATTAGATTATGGGAATAGGCTCTATGTGGGCATGGCAGATTACCTTTTCTCTTGTTTTCAGGTAGTACAGAATGCAGCTTCCAAGCTTGTTTGTAACAAAACAGATACAGCTTGGCATCAGAATGTATAAGGGACCTCCATTGGCTGCCTGTGCATCAAACAGCCAAATTCAAGCTATGCACACAAGGTACTACATAACCGTGACCCCAGAATCTTGCAAGACAAAATGGAATTCTATTCCCCCAATATGAAATCTGAGGTCCTGCTACCACGTTCTGGATAAAATACAGACGCATTACAAAAGTTAGAGCAGGGGGGCGCTCTTTCTCTCATCTGGCCGCAGCTCACTGGAATGAACTTCCTTTAGACCTTCGCCTTACTGACGACTACATGTCATTCAGAAAGAAGCTGAACACACATCTGTTCCCCAAGCTGTATTTGTTGACATTTTGTAGCCTATCGCCTAGGCTACCTTTTTTGCAGATGTCCCCAGTATCACACCACCCTTATTTCAGGTCATAGCTTTCCTGGCTCTGGGATATCCTTTTGGATGAATGTTGCGCTTAACAAATACAACAAAAACACCATGTGCAGATACACATGCAAGACCATGTGACTATCAAGAATGAAGACTACAACCACAGTCACTTTCACCTGTGATTGAAGTGAAGAAAAAGCACTGCCTGGCACAAGTCATGCCGGAGTCACAGGCTCCTTTTCCGCTGCCATCTAAAACTATGTCTGTTCCCTGATATCTACGAGACTGAGTAGATTTGAATAGTGAACCTTTGGCTCATATACTATTCAGATGAGGTACTCATCTAACAGGCCCTGGGCAAGTTTGTATTCCTGTGCACATAATCCCCTGAGCTAAAGTCTTGAGTAATGAGTATCTGCAGTACCTAACTGGAGTAATGATTAATGAAAATTAACTTCCATTAGTTACTAAGCATCTTTCACAATGTAAGCAGTCTTATCACCTTTATAGAAGAACCAACACACCCTGGACCTTATATTTATTGTAAGTGGTAGAAGTGCTGGCTAAATCTAAATGTTCTACATTGTACCCTCCATCAACCTTAAGTCTTGATATTTCGATCTCGTTATCCCCTGCAACTCAAAGTTGAATAAGCATTAGCAATGCAGATAGGTCTGGTTTAGTGTGCCAATGTATGCAAACACAGAAATGGGGTATCCGTGTGGTAGCACAGTCAAGCAAGACATATAGTCCTTTACAGTGCTTGGTACTGGTGATGGTAATTGGTGGCGATTTTACTATAGTGATAGGGGAGGTGGTATTGATGGCAATATTGGTAGTGGTGTGTTAGTGGCCAAGCCAGTATTGGTGGTTTTGGTGGTATTGATGGTGGTAATGACATTGTTGTTATTGGTGGTAGTGTTGCCATTGGTGGCGGTTCTGTTGGTATTTTAGGTTCGTTATTGGTGGTGGTAGTATCAGAAGTGGTGGCCTTGGCAGGGGTGACATTGGTGGTGATATTAATGGTGATAATAGTGGGATTCGCGATGGTTGGTTTGGTGGTCAGTGGCATTGGTAGTGGTGGGGTATTAGCAGTGATTTTGGTAGTATTAGCTTTCTGGTGGTGGTATTGGTGATATTAATAGTACCTGCTACAGAAAAAACATTCTTCAGTCACTGAAAGCCGGGAGTGGAGATATCTATGTAATGGAAGCACTTCATAGAAGGTAGAACGATACACCACATTACCAATAACAAAGGTGAGGGCAATACACCACAGTATGTTTCTCAGAATTGGTACCAATATATCAGCGGAGAGCTGTGCGGTCAAGGCAGACCTAAAAAATGGGTACTTGGTGAGTCAGGGATCTTGTAATAGCATCTGTTAGCCGTGGTTCCAGGGACAATTGCAGTACTTGTCATAAGGATTGACAAGTTGTCACTGGATTGCAAAGGCCTCAGAGAACTGATGTGACAATAAGCAAGTAAATTGGAAAAAAACGTACTCAGTGAAATGTAACTACACTAGAGGGCTGATTAGGATGACGGTGGATTTACGTCCTCCCGCCACCCTATCGGAAACAGGACTGCCCAACAGGATATCAGCGGTCCGATATAGGCATTACAATGCGACTGCCACCATGGCAGTCTCAATGCCTATATTTTGCATTGCAGTGGGTGCGGCTGTCTACAGGACACACCACAATGCAAAAAGGGGGCACCTGACATATCCCTGCACTCCGTTGCAGGCACCATGTGGGGCCCACCACATAGTGCAGGGATATGTAGGGGGGCACCATAGGTGCCCCCCACAACTAACAGCTTAGTGCCACGGCGAAGGGGGCCTGCTACAGACCCCCAAAGTCCCTTTCTACCTACCTTTTTGTGGCGGGTTACCCACCTTGGAAAAGGAAGGCGGAAAGGGACATCATAATCCCTACAGCTGTGACTGGCAGGCACCTCCACCGTTGTAGGGACATTATTTCCCTCTGATGCACCGGCGGGCTCAAGGAGCCCGTCGATTGCATGGTGGTCAGTCTTTCCTCCAGCTATCCGCCCGCCATGGTAATATGCACTGGCGTAACAAAAATTGAGGGGGCCTCCCTGCACGGTACGTAGAGGGGCCCCCTCTGGGCTCAATCCGGAGCTCTCCAGCCAGAGTGCTGTGTCGAGGGGGCCCCTGGAGCTTTGGGCCCCCACACCGCGGGGGCTGTGGGGGCCTGTGTTACGCCCCTGGTAATATGGCGGGCTGATAACATGGTCCCAATGGCGGTGGGACCGCCACTGATGGACTGTCGGTGGCAGTCCCACCATCATCATAATCAGCCCCTAAATTCCAGAGGAATGTTAGGTAGACATACTGGCCACAACATGCACTTATAGGAAAGCCAGAGCACTCAGGAGTACATCGGACCGGGGATGCTATGTGCAAACTCAGACATCAAAACCACTTAATTGGGTCACATACAAAAATTAAATTGGCACTCTAAAGAAAAGCTTAGGGGACTGTATCCGAAAAATCCTAATTACATTCAGTAACCACAAATACAGGGTTAAACCAGGCAAGGAGTTGTGCAAATGGCTTAGTTAACAAAGATGCCTTTTTATCAGCCAGTCTTAACGGATCCATCTATCTGTCCATCCTTCCACCCAAAACAATGAATTTCTTCCATTTTTCCCTTGTGAACATCCAAACCCACACACTTCACCAATACGTTGAATCACTAACTCATCCAACGCAAGGCACACATTAATCCATCCATCCATCGTGCACTAACTACTATGCAGCAAGTAACACATGGACATACTCTGAGTTCCTTGCTAGTCGGAGTGGGAAACAGAAACTCGAGATGCGGCCAGCTTAAGCAGCACACTGCATTATTTTCTCGGCACACTCCTCTTTACCACATTCTTGAAGAACCGCTAACCAGTTTTAGGCGTTGTAGATTTCTGCGCCTCCCTGTGTGGTCGTGTGGCATACCGAAGTGCAGCAATGAGAGGAATGTGGATGACACAGGCAATACGGATAAACCTCTGAGCATGCACAAACAGTGCCAGCACTTTGCAAATCCACCTACAATACATGCACGACATGGTAATGTTGCAACACACCCGGTAACAGTGGGCGTCTGTGGCTTACTCGTGTTTATAGCTACCACTAAAGATACCTGGCAGCAGAGTGCGCCAGCAGGCCCAAGCTATTTGGCATTGGGTCAACGGGTTATAAAGCAAGCCGCAGCTGGATAAACTAGTGACTAGACTGTCGAAGACCGAACATTCCTATTTGGGGCATATTGTGTTTGTTTTCGTGCAGGACGCAGTAACGTTTGAATAACCGTGCACGTGACACGAAGCACGTACAAAGAAACGGACGAGCGGCAGAGCACGCAGGTGCTCCTTGAAGACAGCTGTGTTGGGAGTATTTTAAGGAAGGAGACTTGGCCGTTAACAACATGGGAGCCAGGTTCGGATCCCGGCAACGCTCAACATCCTGTGATTCTGGGCACACCGCTTATTCCCCAGTAACCCAAAATACAAATCTGCCCATGTAAAGCGCTCCTATGCCAAGTTAGTGCCATGTAGCACTGCTCAGAAAACAGAATGAACAAAACTCAGTTCTTGAATTCGTGGACTGCTGGATGCGCCATAACAAGAGATGTCCTTTGCTCTGTGCGCCTTATTTATGGTTCGGCAAATGAAATCCATACACATCTGATTAGTTCATATGATATCAAGAACATCCCCGGAGAAAGGTATTTTTATCTCAGAAAAGCTTTCGTCCTTTGGCTGGGCTGGTAAATGCTTGTCATTTTCTGGGTCGAGGTCGATATGCTACTTAAAGACAAAGCAATTGTAAAGACAATTCAGTAAGCGGGCAATGTGGCGTCTTTGAGAGATTTATGTGTTTTACTTGGAACGCTCTCCTACTAGTACGGGAACTGTCCCTGGGTTCTCTGTTTTGCGTGGTTGATGCGTCACAGTTACCTTTCTGAGCAGTTTGTGTTTTTTTCCCCAGCTGTGGATGCTGCCTTCCCAGAAACGGAGGTATCTGTCCCATGTGAAAGTAAATGTGGAGAGAACGCAAAACAAATAATAAAATGATTGGTCGAACAGGAATGTAATCAAAATGGGGGGATGGGAAATGGGGGGCTATTTCCACTCGCCAGGAGCGGGAGGTCCAGCACAGACTGTGCCCTAGTCAAGGAGTTGTGCTGTTCCTCGGGGAGGATTGATGGAAAGTCACACGAAAGCTGGAGCCCACTGTGTCACACAAAGATCTACAGGGGGAAATCCATTTGTTGGATTTTAATGCCCTCACACACCAATTCAGGTGTCATGCTTCATCATCTGGGCTGCTCCTCGTTGGGTCGGCGGTGCAATACCCAACGGGCTCACCTCAAAGAGGGGCACTTTATCGGAGATCTTTTATCCAACAGCCGTTAAGTGAAGTGCGGGTGTGGGGCCAAGATAGTGTAGATATGGTGGTGATTGTAAAATGGGGCTGGGAGTACCTGAAATTATCTTTATTCTGGGGCCTCGTGCCTCAATTAAAAGCAGTGAAACCGACACTCATTGGAGTGTAATGTCTCCTATTTATGTGTCAGTTGTTGAAAATTAGCGGTGACGGTCAACATGTTTCTCGCGTTTAAGTCAGTGGACTCGCAATTCTTCAGGACCATACGGAAAGGAACTATCTACACTAAACGATTTGTTTATATGTCAATGGTTCAATAATAACACAATAAGGTTAAATGTGTCAATCTACCTGTGATGGGCTGGAACTACCTAAAAGTGTAAAGAATACAGGCATCAACAGTACTCCGCGGTCATCAAATCAGGCTTCATTCCCATGTATCTTGGGATTTCGAAGCGTAGTCTGGCGCTCATTGACCTACCCACACCGCCGAGTCCAGGAATGGCCATTAAAACCCACTGTAAAGTTGACTACACAAGAAATTGTAGAAATAGTGTAGTTTATTCACAGAAACACAGGAGCAAGGTAGGTAACATCCTACACAGGTCTTCTTCCTCAGCAACTGCTCCTGTTGCTAGGAAGGGATCTAAGATACAATGGAATCTAAAGTGATAATTCTAAAAGATCTTAAAGGAACAACATAACACATCTTCCCCTTTATAACAATTAAAAATGAAAGAAAAAGAAAAAGAAAAAAAACCAAAATTATTGACACACAAAATCTTCTAACCACTTTGGTTTAGAGCAAATGCGTTTCCGGTTCACGGACACGTCACTGTTACAATAGGTTTCATCATTGACAGGTGTAAGATCAGAACCTTGCTTAGATGGAAAAGCATTAAGTGAGGTACACATATTGGAAACACTGGGAGAAAAATCTACAACATCAGTATTATTACCACCATCTGAAATATCGGAATTGGTATTGGTGATGGGAAGATCTTCAGATATACTGAAACCACCATGATCCTCGCAATGAATAGATTGAGGAGCAGGTAAATTTTCAGGTAAATTAACAGAGTCCTTTATCACATTCTTTTTGCCTCTATAAACAGCAATTCTTTTAAGGTTCCACACTTTTCCGTCACTTAAAAGAACTGCATTGCGTAAGATTTTCTTAATCATCAAAGGTTCAGAATATTGGGATTCCCCTTTGTGAACTTTCCAGGGTTTCTTTACTTTAACCCACATACCAACACTTACGTTTGCAGTACTGGAACAATATTTCTTATCAAAAATTTTTTTATACTCGAGATGTTTATCAATAACATCAGATCTAACTTTATTCATGCATATATCTAAACAAGATTTCTTGTGCAGCCAATTGGGATTACACTTGGTCCTTGCAACTCGACCCCTCATAATTTCAAATGGTGACATCTTTAAGGCATCATGGATGTTGGTTCTGTAAGACCATACTGCTTTGAAGACAGATGTTTCCCAATCCTCTCCATTTTGATTAGCAATCTGAATGGCATTCTTCAGAACTCTATTGAACCTTTCACAAAGTCCGTTACCACTGGGGTTATAAAGAGAGGTAGTTTTATGAACAATACCAACTCTATCGAAATATGACTGAGTTAATTTAGAAGTAAATTGGACCCCATTGTCACTAATGATCTGGTTGGGAAGACCTTCTTCAATAAAAACTTTATCAATAAAATGTAGTACTGATGAAGAATCAACTTTATCAACTATGGTAATACTAGGCCATCTTGAAAATATATCTATCATAGAAATTATAAATTTGTGATCCACCCCAATTGGTCCCATAATGTCAATTGCAACGGTATGCCATGGACCATTTGGTATTAAGGGTTCACATATGTCAGGTTTAAGAGTGTTAAGTACTTTGTCTGAATTGGAACAAGTAACACATTCTCTAACAATTCTTTCTGTAAGGACATCAACTCCTGGCCACCAATACCATTGTTTGACATTTTGTTTGGTCTTAACAATTCCACAATGGTCTTTGTGACACAGTTCGATAATATTATTTCTCAAAGCTAAAGGAGGAACGGCTCTGTCACCTCGAAAAATAGTATCATCACTTACAGTAAGTTCATTTCTAACTTCCCAGTATGGTCTTAATTCAGGCAAGATTTCTTTCTTTCCCGTCCACCCATCATGAATAAAAGAAATAACTAAATTTAAAGTTTTATCTTTCAAATATTGCTCTTTCCATAACTTTTTTTCAATGCAAAAGGGATTATTGTCAAGAATATAAGCAACGTGAAAAGAATCCCACTCATTCACCTCACATTCTTGTAAATCAGTAGGCATGCGAGAAAGAAAATCGGCAATAACATTGCTTTTCCCAGGAAAATACTCAACTTTGATAATGAAATCCTGTAAACGCATGGACATTCTAGCTATTCTAGCTGTAGCGTTGTAGAGGCCTTCGGTGGTAAGAAGTTTGGTAAGAGGTTTATGGTCAGATCTTACTATGCATTCTTTTCCCCAAATAAAACTGCGAAAATGTTCAAGGGCCCAAACTACAGCTAAAGTTTCCTTTTCTATAACTGATAACTTGCTTTCTGGAACAGACAGAGCTCTAGAAGCGAATGCGACAACACGTTCTTTACCCAAACTATCGATCTGAGAAAGAACGCCGCCCAAACCTTTGTTGCTAGCATCAACAGTGATCACAGATTTGAGATCTAAATCAAAAGGGTATAAAACAGGAGCATTAATAATGTCTAACTTGATACTGTTGAACTCATTCTCACAAGAAGGGGACCAATCAAATTTGACTTTGTTTTTCAAAAGTTGTCTAATATTGAAAACTTTACTGGAATTTTTTTTGATAAATTTCGAATAAAATTCTACCATTCCTAAGAATGACCTTATATCATCCTTGCAGGTGGGGGGAGGAGCCTCTTTTATGGCATCAACCAATTTGGGTTTGGTTGAAACACCGTCACCACATAAAACATGACCAAGGTAAGTTACAGACTCAACAGCGAAATTGCATTTGGAGAATTCACTGGTCAAGCCTTTTTCTTCAAGAATACTTAAAACTTCTTCTAGAACAGTATTATGTTCATCTTTGTCCTCACCGTAAACCAGAATATCGTCCTGAATTTTTTTTACTTTAGGGTGTTTTCCAAATAACTGATGCATAATGCGCTGGAATATGGCTGCAGCAGACGCTAAGCCGAATGGCATACGTTTAAATTGGAAACCCCCTATGGGGGTAATAAACGCAGTAAGCTGTTTACTTTCAGTGTCAAGAGAAATCTGATGGTATGCAGCAGATAGGTCAATTGTGGAAAAAACTTTAGCTCCCTTAACTGAAGCTAACATCTCAGAAATTTTAGGTAAGGGAAATTTATCTATTACAATATTTTCATTCAAATGGCGAAGATCGACACATAGACGGTTTTTGCCATTGGTACGTCTTGCGATAACAACTGGTGAAATCCAATTGGAAGACTCAATTGGCTCAATAATGTCATCTTTAACTAGTTTTTCCAGTTCTTTTTCAACATCATCTCGAACTAAAGTAGGAATATTTCTGGCTTTGAAAGTTTTGGGATTGGCATTATCTTTCAAAACAATATGGTGGGAAAATCCTTTAAAATGCCTATTTTCCCACTAAATACTTTAGGAAATTTTTTAAGAACAGATTCACCAATCTTTGTTCCTTCATTAACAACTAAAACAGGATCTGGACTGTTGGGATTCAATATAATATCAAAATCCCACTGATCCTTCCACCCGAGAACTGAAGGTCCAAGTTTTGCTACATACAATTTGCCTAAAGATTCCCTACCTTTGAATCTAAACTTCAAAGGTTTGTAACCAATCACATCAATTTTTCCGCCCGAAAACCCTTCGGCAGAAATATCAGGTGAATAGAGATCGTTTCCTAAGTAATGTACAAACTTTGAATTCCAGACACTTTCATTGATAATGGTATATGGGGAACCAGAATCTGCATAAATGTCAATAGGAACCCCACCAATAAGCATATTACATATAGGCTTTTTAAGAATATTCCTTTTACCTGAGTCATTGATATTAAAAATGTAAACCTTTTCGAGAGGTCTCACGACGCATTCATCATTCATTGAACAAGGCAATACATTTTTCACACAATCATCCTAAAAACGACAATGCATGACTTTGTTGGATAAATCTTCTTCATCACCAGAAGATGAATCGTATACAACATTAACTTTTTTGTTCTTAAGTCTATTACAAGCTCTTGAGTAATGCCCAATCAAGCTGCAATTCGAGCATTTTTCTTTGATTGCAGGACAAAGCTTGTAATTAGCCAATTGTGAGCTGCTGCCACATCGGAAGCATTTTAAATTATCAGATTTTTTAAACTCAGGAGGTTTGTTTTTAGTTTGAATTCTTTGTTTATAGTTGGATTTGCTTTGAACTTTCGAAACAGTTTGATCAAGAGTGGATTTCTGTACAAGAATAGCCTTTTCTTCATTTTTGATTGCTTTTGCACTACGACCTGAAAGTTCTGCCTTCCTGACGATAGCTAGAATGTCTTTGAGATCCGAATCACCATTTATCCAAAGTCTATCTTGAATAGAGGGATCAGAAGCATGCATAACTACTTGGTCGCGTATGAATTGTTCTTGTAAATGGTCAAATTTACAATCGTCGGCTATTTTTTTGAGTTCAGCTATATATACATCAATGTTTTCTCCAGGTTGTTGTTTTCTGTGAAAGAATTTGTAGCGAGTAATGCCAATACAAACCTTTGGCGAGAAATGATTATCAGAGTCTTTTAGAATATTATCAAAAACATTTGCATCACCACCTCCACTACTCTTAGGCATTTCTTCATAAATTTTGAGACCACCAGCGCCTAATGAGTGTAAGAATAATTTCTTTTTTCTTTCAGGTTTCATTTTACCATCCTCATCAATGGTGTCGATAAAATTCATGAAATAAGCTTTCCATTGAAGCCATTTCATGCATGGTTCTAAACCAGATGGCCAAAATGGTTGAGGAGATTGAATGGTAAAATTTTGTGAAGTCATTTTGAGAACACAACAAAATTTTAAGGTTTATTTGCAGTTTTAAAAGCAGTCTTCTTCTCAGGGATTACAGATTTGAAATACAATGATAAGGCAGTGTATAAATTCAAGCTGATATTCTTTTTTTAAGGTACTTGTAAATATGAGCGCTGTACACTGAATTAAAATCCGCTTCTCGCGTTCGTGAGCGTTGCCATGGAGAAGATAAACATGGTTGCTGTGTGTGGACGTCAACGCATATAGCGCGTTCAGCGTGAGGCGCCGTGTTGTAGTATGAAGACGAAGTGACGTCACAGGCAACACTGTGGAACGAGCGAGAGAGCTAGGAGGAAGGAGCTTGAGGAATGGAGCCGCAGAGCGCTAGCGGTTGTCCTTTGAAAAATGCAATTACAGGTCAGAGCGCTTCTAACTGTTTGTAAAGGATGAAAGTATGAAAATAATTTGGTGAAAGCGCAAGCGGGAATGATTTAACCGCTAGTTCAATGCTCAAGTTAAACAAAGAAGGAAAGTGCGTTTACTCACGAATGACGGTCTCTGAAACGAGGAAGTGAAGAAGTCGGAAATGCTTTAGAATATGAAATGCATTCCGTATTTAAGTAGCGTTGGTCGAAAAATCTTTTCTTTTGAAGTTTCCTTTGATGAAATAAAATTATAAAAACGCTGAATCCTTCCAAGAATTGTGAAATGGGTTCTTGATTTTCCTAGTGTTTCTTTTCAGCCAAGTCGCCAAAATTGTAAAGTTGGCGACTTTAATTTGACTATCTTTTAGAATTATCACTTTAGATTCCATTGTATCTTAGATCCCTTCCTAGCAACAGGAGCAGTTGCTGAGGAAGAAGACCTGTGTAGGATGTTACCTACCTTGCTCCTGTGTTTCTATGAATAAACTACACTATTTCTACAATTTCTTGTGTAGTCAACTTTACAATTTTGGCGACGAGGATGGGATCTAAAGTGATAATTCTAAAAGATCTTAAAGGAACAACATAACACATCTTCCCCTTTATAACAATTAAAAATGAAAGAAAAACAAAAAGAAAAAAAACAAAATTATTCCATCCTCGTCGCCAAAATTGTAAAGTTGACTACACAAGAAATTGTAGAAATAGTGTAGTTTATTCATAGAAACACAGGAGCAAGGTAGGTAACATCCTACACAGGTCTTCTTCCTCAGCAACTGCTCCTGTTGCTAGGAAGGGATCTAAGATACAATGGAATCTAGAGTGATAATTCTAAAAGATCTTAAAGGAACAACATAACACCCACCTTCCAAGTTTATTGGATTGTCGCTACAATCATGTGGAGGGCGCATGTACTTCATTTGTGCCAAGGCCCACTTCAAAAGAGAGGGGCCAAACATTACCACTCGCTGAAGGGCAACTGGATTTCTGACGGTTTATAACACTATACCTGATGGCCGAGAAACTGACCTTCAGATATCAAAAAGAGACTGGGATGGCAGGCCCGTACTAGAGGATACCGATACATGATTACAATAAGTGCCCAGTGGGCGCAACAGGTGTTTGCGCACCCTCTGTGCGCCCCGGGGCACTTTGGTATTACAGAAGGGGGCGCAGACGCTTTTGCTTCCCCTTCAGTAATACCGATAGCACTGGCACACCTAAAGCGACATCAGGGGGCCTCCCCTCATTTGCATAGTGGCGTGCCCTATGCAAATGAAGGAATTTCTTTGCCTCAGCCCACATCATATTATAAACGAGAACGCAGAGGCAAGGAAGTTCTCTGGGGGCACACTCACAGTGTGCCTTTATTCTAGGTGGCGCACTGTGAGTGCGCCCCCTGAGAGCAGCCCTCTGGAGGGGAGAAAGTGGGTCCTATGGACCCCTCAGACATCCCCTTGCAGGTGGGTGCAGTCACTGACTGCACCCGCCCTCAAGGGGATCTCTAATCCCCTTTAAAAGTGCAGGCGGGTTGTCGCCTGCACTCTGATAACATGGAGCGGCTGCAAGCAGCCGGTCTGTGTTTTCACATGATTGCGCTGCCCTTGGGGCAGCGATATTTCGCGGCTGCCTTTGGGGCAACGCATTCATCATAATGGGGCACACTGTCATTATTTGCACCCAGAGCACCTTTTAAAAGGTGCCCCAGTCGCAAACAATGACAATGCGTAATACGGCTCCAGGTATACATTAATAAATTAATATAGACATAAGCAGGTGAATAACAGAAATTTTAGAAAAAACAATGGAGAATGTGAACCATTGCCAAGTGTGCCACACAGCATAAATAGAACTTTGACAGTTCACCAACAAGTTGCTAAGAAGAGTGGCTACGCTGCTAAACTTGGAACCTGAGTTATAATCCTAGTTTTGACACTTGAACATGCACTGCACTATTCAGGGCATATCGTATCATCTTGTTGTCTGTAAAAAATAAGTGTAATGTAAAAAAAAATGTGCCTTGTGTAGTGCCATAGTTTTGTTCCAATTATCAACAGTCACCCCCCCAGTGTATGACACAATATCGATATTAACAATATCGCCACACAAGAATATTGTCTTTGTATGTATACTACCAAATATCATGTCAAAAATATTGTGAATCAGAATGTTCTCTTTGTGGTGAAGAAGTAGTGAACAAACTGTGTGGTGTACCCTTGCCTTGAGTGGCCCAGTGCTTTTGACACTGGTATCCTGACTTTTTGTTTGACCCTAATATCATTCTAATCTTGCATGTGTGCAGAAGCCTAGGATTTTCTCTTGTAATGCGTTATCCAAAATCTAATCTCTGACATGGAGGGGTGAACAGCGCATGTCCCATTGTTGGTGTACGACTACTATAAATACATTGAGTGAATCACGTAAATCAGTGGTGACAGTTGACTGAGCTTTTATGAATCAGTAGTGTGATCAGACCCTACTGTCTGTATCACAGAGAGTATAGTCTACTCACCCCTCTCATGTAAATACCTTCTGTTATGTGAACCTCAGATCATTGCTCTAACAGTCCATATGTATGCTGTGTGCATGTGTGCAGTGACTGTGTGACAAATGTATAGAAGTAGGCTTCTGTGTGTGTTGACAGTCTGAGCACTTGGAAAATGGCATACATTTTGGATGGCTCCTGGTTTAGGGGTGTATACTGCTTCCCCTGACAGTGGGAGTATATCGACTGCACTCTGGTGGTTGGAAGGTGGAGACCCATACAACGAACTGAAGGAGAATGGCGACAGGACTCCACTTAGAAATTCAATGAGAACCTTGTTAGAAAATGGCTGCTGATTACTTCTTCATATGCACTGTCATTTGGTACATTTTGGGGTGAGGGGTGGGAGTGCCATTATGGTTCTTCAAATTGAGGGAATTCCTTGTTAGGCCGTGCTGGTTTTTCTGCCCCTCATTGCTGCTTTAGGAAGGACGTTGACCGCAGGGTGCAGAGATCTAACACTTCACTGTGCCTATGTTTTGGATAGCCTTGCTTGGAGCAAGCATCATTGCTACCTGCTGTGAGTGCTATCAACTTGCATAAAGACTGTGTATGAGGAGCCGCTAGAGAATGCCATTTAAAAGAGAACCTGTCCAAACTGCTCCTGAAAGCTTAGACAGCTGATCCACATCCCCTGTCTAGAAAATGTGTATAAAAGTGGAGACAAAACCCCCTTTTCTGTTCCAGTTTCACGTTCTTCATTACCAAGCAAGGGAGCATCAAGCATTGAGTGAAATTTACACTGTGCTGTGACTGAGAGACTGGTGCCCAATGCTTAATTTGAGCCAGAGGTTGCAGGTAGGGTCCATCCATGGGTGTCATTTAACTTTGCTCTTGCAACTTCTGGCACTGGCTTTGCAAGCCCTGGTCTCGAAGGCGGCAAAAGCAGTGCCAAGAACACAGCAGTTGCTCCGCTTTCCATATTTTCAGCACGTTTAATTTACACTAAAAGTGAATAATATTTAATTATTCACTATTAATGTAATAGAACATAGAGCACACTTAGGTGGCAGGGAATGTTTGGTGGCAGCTGTAGTAAGTAAGTAGAAATATGTTTTAATGTATGTTGAACACATGCTTATATGTGAGCATGCGCCTATATGTGTAAGCATGAGTGTTTGAGTGAAAGTCAATGACAGGTAGTGAGTGAAAATGTGTGAAATAGGCACAAAAAGTTACTATTCTTTGACACAAGGCAACTCTGCACCAAAGATGTGCTGTTTTATGCCAAAGGAAGAGAAAAGAAAGTGTCATGTTTATAAGAAATGGTGCATTGTTTCTTTCACTTGCGCTGGTGCATTTTTAATAGCCAGCTGCCAAAGCACACACCCTTGCTCCATAGTGCAAATGTGCATTCTCTGAAGCATTGGTGCTTCTATGGAAAGGGGTACATTCCAGTTCTAAAACTATACTTTAAGGCTTTTCATACGTTGTCATTGTGCTACACAATACAGCACACATGCAAAGTTGGAAAAACAAGGAGAAATTAAAACATTTCTCCTCTTTATGCCTGCTTCGAGCAGTCTGAAGATTTTGGTGCAAATTTCTCTCTATCAATGTTTGTAGATAGGGATAGGGATTTGTTTCCATACATGGTTGCATGCACCATACTCGGATAGGCCACTTGATGCAAAATAATGCAAAGCAGTGCACATCACAATTTTGGGTTACTTTGGGATACAATCCAACTCAAATCAGGTTTTGCTTTCGATAGTAAATCCCATCCTAACACTTTGCCCGAGATTTGCGTCACAAAAGTGGAGCAAACCTGTTGTAAAGCATTAGCAAACCTGGGCCTGAGTGTCAGTAAGAAGAGTGAGTATGACGGAGGTTAAGAGTGAATGCAAGTGAGTGAGTGAACTTGAAAAAGAATGACTGTAAGTGGGGTAAGGGAGCGAGAGTGTGATGTTGGGGTCATGTGGCATGCCTTCCTGAAAATAATCAGGGTCACTGGTCATATAATGTCACTTATTGGGATGCCGTTAAGGTCAAAGGGTATTTGATATCACTTCTGCTACCCCATGCATTTTGGTGAATCAATGCCCATGAATCACAAGCACTCCTTTGTGGGGACCAGCACATATGTTTCCTCATTAGACTTTGACCCAGACCAAGAGAAAGAAAAATACAAAAGAGGGAAAGAAGGAGGAAGACAAACACGGCACAGTAGTGACAAATGGAGAAAGCAGGGTTGCGAAATAACCTACAGGAGTGAGATAAAGGGGCAGGCAGTGAATGGTAGTGGATGAAATAGGCATGAAGTGGAATCAAGACTAAGCAACCTTGGCTTTCCACACCATGACATTCAATGGTGTGAAGTGTGATCTTCTGAGTAAAAAATTGGGCGCTCACACTTACTCTTTTGCAAGTTAAGTACCGAAGAAAGGAGTATAGCAGAAAATGTGAAACAGGACGAGAGTCCGAAGTCAGCATGAAGATGGAAGAGTAAGGATTGGACACTAAGACTCCCATTAGGAAGATAAAAGTAGCAGGACTTTCTAAGTTCCCCATTAACTTCATCTCTAATTTTTGAGGTGGTGCAGCCCATGCTTGTTCTGTACTTGTTTTACTACCTCAGGAAAAACTGCCAATGAAGGAATGCCATGCGTGCTGGTCTAAATGCATGCAAATATGCTACCTCAGTGTTGCATTCCTCTTCGGGTGGCGCCATCCCAAGAGGGTGACACATAGTCACTATTCTATGTTTGTCTTGGGGTGTTGCAAATGGATAGACCGCTTCTAACTGTTTGGTCTTGCAAGCAACCCTGAAGGGGATCTCCTCACACTTCATGGGCGTTTTCCCCATGATATCATTAATAGTCTGTAGATTAATAGCTTGTTCTGGAGCTGCTGCAAAAGCAGGTCCAGAGTTCATGGTGTGTAGTACAAACTGTATGAGTCTCCTGTACAGTGTGTAATTTAAGATCCCCACAACATCAGCAATAGCTAATGTGCCAGGACGAGAAGCAAGTGTGTAGCCAGCCAAGACTGACCACAAAGACCCTTCATTGCTCAGGGATCCCAGGTGGACATTCCTGTGCGTGTGTGGTAACTGACCAGGAAACCTGTTCTGGTCTTCCTGGTAAGTTACGGGATTTCCAAATCTCTGTAAGCCATATTTTACAGGCAGTGGTAAAGCCTTAAAAGCAAACTTTACCCACGAGTAAAGCATTCCAGAGGCCTACGCCATATGAACTGCTAGCAAAAGTAACAAGTTACAAAAGTAACCACAGCAGCCAAGGGGACTTAATCCCCCAACCAGCAATGCCACGAGGTGAGTTTTCAGAGTGGTTGAGAAAGGGGGTGGGGCTTCCGATGAGGTCTCAGCAGTCCAGCTGTAGGGGATTTACTTGTGGCAACAATAGGGTTTTTTGGCCCCCAAGGACCCTTAGCAGCCAAGGGGATTTCAACCCCCAACAAGTAGTGTGCCAGGAGGCATGTTTGCATAGTGGTTGAGAAAGGGGATGGTGTCTCCAATGAGGTCTTACCAATCCCACTGTGGGGGACCTACTGTTGGCAACAATAGGGAATCTTGGCCCCCAAGGACCCTTAGCAGCCAAGGGGATTTCAACCCCCAACAAGTAGTGTGCCAGGAGGCATGTTTGCATAGTGGTTGAGAAAGGGAACGGTGTCTCCAATGAGGTCTTACCAATCCCACTGTGGGGGACCTACTGTTGGCAACAATAGGGATTCTTGGCCCCCAAGGACCCTCAGTAGCCGGGGGACTTCTTACCCCAACCAGTAGCGCGCATGGAGGTGTGTCTGCAGAGCGGTTGAAAAAGGGGATGGGGCTTCCAAAAAGGTCTAGAAATCCCACTGTGGGGGATGTAATGGTGGTAACAGATTGGGTTCTTGGCCACTAACTACTCTCAGCATCCATGGGGACTTAATTAGGGGTGGCGGAGCAATAATCCACCCACTCATGGAACTCCACAGAATTTTATGGAGTTTTTCAGTAACACCGCAGAATTCCACTGAGTGAAACTCCGCACGCTCTTCCCAGGCCTAGCAGGAAGAGGAAAACTAAAGGTCAGCCACGAGCAAAAAAGGCAAAATAAAGGTCATAAGTGAGCAGAACAAATGCAGACAATGAGGAGAAAATGAGCAGAACCCACTCAGGCACTCATGTAACCCCTCATAGAACAACTCAGACACACACCACCCACTCAGACACTCTTACACCCACTCACAGACCCACTCAGACAGAGTTATGCAGCCACTCACACACCCAGTGAGACACACACACTCACTCACACACCCACTGAGACATTCATGCACTCATTCACACACTCATTCTCAAAGGCTACAGGTTACATTTAGGAAATAACATTGAAAAAGGTAGAAAATCACTGAAAAAAGCTAAGGTTACTGGAATTTCATAGTTAAGAAATAGAATTTAAAAAACCTTAGAAATTCACAGAAAAAACAAAGGTTACAGGGATGTTATAGTTAGGAAATATAATTAAAAATACATTCGAAGTTATCAGGAAAAAACAAAGGTTACAAGGACATTATAGTTAGTCTCAGATTTCACTTGTACAACACCAGAGCTAACTATAACTTCTGCCCCCCGCAATGCACTGCTTATGATCTCACATATTACATCAGTCATGATCTGGTCAGTGACTTCACTGATGACATTACTGATGACATCTCAAATGACATCACTGATGACATCACTGATGACATTGTCCACAGAGTCACTGACGCACCCACTCACACCCCATAGAACCTTTCATACACCCACTCCCACACTGCCACACAACCATTAACAAACCCATTCACAGACCTATACCAGTGCTTACACACCCAGTCACTGATTCATAGATCTACATACACATCCATTCACTTGCCCATACAGCCACTCATACAACCACTCAGTCACTAATACAGCCACTGACATATCCACTCATGCATCCATACAGCCACTCACACACTGTGTCAGTCACCCGTTGAGCTACTCACACACCCAGTCACTCACACAGTCAATCACACAGCCACTTACTCACACATAGAGATACACACATACCCACTCACTTAAACATACAGATACTAACACGTACTCACCCACCTATGCAGTCACTGACGCAAGCACACACTCACCCATACAGTTACTCATATACCCCATCACCCACCTTTACTGCCTTTCGCATACCAAGTTACTCACCCATATACCACTGTCACATCCACTTACTCACCTACACAGCCATACACTCACTCACTGACCCATACAACCCCTCATACATGCACTCATTAGCCCATACAGCCACTGACTCACTCATCCATACAGGGTGTTACACACCTCCTCACCCACCCACACAGACACTCAGACAACAATACAGGTACTCAGACAACCAATCACTCACCAATACAGCCACATGCCAACCCACTCTCACACTCATACAGCCACTTAGACATCAACTAACTGACTGAAACAGACATTCACACAACCAGTCACTTACCCATACATTCACTGAGACACCTAATCACTCACTTATGCAGTCAGTCACAGAGCCATGAATCATCCATACAGACACTTATACACCCACTGGTTCACCAATACACCTTGGTATGTATATTTAACACTGACAAACTTTTTAAGAGCACTTACAGTCACTGTAGGATGTCATCAGTGATGTCACTGACCATGTCGTGAGTGATGTAATTAATATGTGAATTCAAAAGCAGTGGATTGCGTGGTGCGCACTGCTTTTGTACGAGTCAGTGAAATATATATATAAATATACACACATTTACCGGTGAAATGTTTTACCACGCATATGACTTTACCATACATGCCTTTACAATGAACATTTTCGATGCAAATGCTTGTGTGGTAAAGGCATATTCATGGTAAAGACGTGTGTGGTAAAGGCATGCATGGAAAAGACGCATGCATTGTAATGATGACGTGGTAACAGCATGAGTGATAGTAGCATTCATGGTTTCATCATACAACCACTGCCTACTCTTAAAAAATGAATCTGCAAAGTTTCATTTTTTCTTTTTAAATGCATCCCATTTTCCTCTAAAGAAAACGGACTGTATTTAAAAAAAATATTAAAAAACAATCGCAGACATGGTGGTCTACTGACCTCAGCAGGCCATCTCTGTGATGGTAGCAATACATAATAGGTCGCAAGTTGCGACTTCTCTCATTAATATTCATAAGGTAGATTTATCTGCGACCCACTAGGAATTGATAATGAAACTCAAAAGAGTTTCATACATTAGGAATACCAATTTCCTAATGGTAATTTGGAGAGAATCGCAATTAGGAAGTCGGTATTTCTAATGTTAGTACATCTAGCCCCCAGTTTCTGAAAAAAAACACGCACCAAGCTTTTGATCCATCGAAAAGACCACTTTTTACAGTCCTTGGGGTAAAAAGCAAACAAACTGTCATTCTGCCTCTTTTGTCTGGTTAAAGGAAAAACAGACAGGTGTCCATCAACAACGTAAAAAATCACTATCACCCACATGCATCATTGTTCCATTTTGCGATTCCTTAATTGCGAAAATTAAGGAATCGCAATTAAGGAATTGCAAAATGCAATTCATTAAGAAATTCGCAAAAAAATTGCGATTTCTTAAAATTCTTAAGGAATTTCTACACATTCATTCCTATGGGCCTAGCGGCCCATAGGAATGAATGGGAGGGCACTCTCAATTTGCAATTCATCATTGTGAATTCGCAAATTGAGAATGCAATTTCAAGGGTGCAGTGGTGTCCAAAAGACACCCTGTTGCACCCCTGAAATTTGCTTTTGGATACATCTTACACACACACATGCCCCAAGGGCACGTGTGTGTGTAACATGTAACAAAGAAAAATGCATTTAAAAGCATTTTTCTAGATTTTCGCAAATTGCCATGAAGGTCTACTTCATGGTAATTTGCATTTCTAATTTCCAAATTCGCAATTTCTAAAAGTATGATGAATTGCATTTAAGGAATCTCAAATTGAGATTCCTTAAATGCATTCGCAATTTAAGAAATCGCAATTGTGCAATTTCTTAAATTGCGTATTTCTGAAAAAGGTTGGTGCATCCCAAATCAGGAAATTGCATTCGCAAACGGCCGAAAAATGCGATTCGCACCGTTTGCGAATGCAATTTACCTTGATGCATGTGGGCATATGTTTCTGATTCTGAACTGCACACCATTGCAGACACCAAGAAGATTTCGGAATAGAACCTCTCAGCCTCTCCTTACTCTGAATGAAATACCCCTTATTGAGAGCAGTGACATCACTAGCTTCAGTTCCCAGACAAGGATATTTAAGGCCATTGTTTTTCCAACATTACACAGAACAATGAACACAGAGCAGTGTGTTTGTTCCCACTACAAAATGCTGCAATTTGATGGCTCAACTACACCAGTAACACTCTTTGATTAGCTGCTCGATGACTGCGAGCCTCCAAATTCAGTACTCCCACCATTGCTGAGTGGTTTGGAATTGCAACCAATTGCTGGCCCATCTTATGTTCGAGCTATGAACAACAAGCATGCATTAACTGGTTTTCACAATGACCACATGTATGCTACATGTAAACCTAGTGATGTCGACATGCCCTAAGATGAGGATTAAAAACTATTTATAGTTCAACCACAGGAATCTTACCGACCACAGAGACTGTGTTGTGAAGCTGAAGATTTTCGATGGACTGTTTTTTTGTTGTTGCTTTTTCCTTTTTCAAAGCTGCATAGTTTTTAATTGGTCTATTCAGTTTCATGTCTGATCTGTTTAATCGCCAACATGCATCCCTCTGAACCAACATAAATGCTTTTATGATAATATCTTTTAATCATTTTTTTATATATCCTTATTTTTAATGTTGTATTGCTTGAAGCATGCAAGGCTCAAAAAAACAAATTACGCACAGCTTATTGAATTTATTCCTGCTATTTAATGTAATCATGGTTCTATGAAATTACATTTATATATACTTATTTTATGTTTTGTATACATATAACAGATATTATGAGATTAGTTTGAATATAGAAATATATATATTTAAATGTTCGCAGAGCATGGATTTCCCTATAAATTAGATAAATCCCTATATATCTCTCCACCCATATGATGTCACAATTCAGGCGTACAAGCCGGGAATTATATAAAAATTATAAGGTCTCTATTTTAAGGTCAAACAAGAAAATAGCCTGAATAGAATGGTCTGAATTGCCATATTTTTAAATGAATGCATCTTAGACTGGTATTTGGATGCTTATTTTTTATACCAGACATTCCTAAGGTGATGTTGGAAATTCCATCTTAGATAAGGTATAGTATAAAAAGGACTGCCACTTGACCACTTGTCAAGTAAGGCCCTTTGCCCCAGATTATCACATAAAATACTGCTAGAGAAGATCCTGCCTGCCAGAGATGCTTCCGTATCAAACTTTACTACTGAAAGCTGGTATCAAGACCGAGTTCGGGAGAAGCTGATGCTGATGTGACATGTGTTTGTTTTTCGCATGGAACCCTGACTCTCTGGCTCCTAATAATTACAGGGTTTTGCTGTAAACAGGAATATAGTGCGCTCACTCTCCCTAGGAAAATATAGATGCTGGATATGCTACTCCATGCTCTCCTAGTGTAGCGCAAAGAAGTAGGTTTTAGAATGATAGATTTTTTATTAGACAGCATTTTAACCATTGTAGAAATGTTCCTTTTATTCTTGTGATTCACAATATGCAATTGTGCTATTTAAATCATATTCCCTGTGGTTATTTTAGATGTGCTGAGCAACAGGGTGCACTTGTTGAAATAAACATGATTTTTAGTTAAAGTGTCCTTTACGCAGCGTAGTTTGTGTGTGTAGTATTGAAGAGAATGAAAAAGTTTTGTTTTCAATCACCACCGTGTCCATGGATCCCTATTTAGGGACTGGTAGAAACTCAAAAGCATTGAGGCCACTCAACGATGTATTGGGTAGGGTTCTGCGGGCTACAAAGACCTGTCTTTCACATTATCATCATCATCATCAAATTAACTTTATTTGGCACACAGCCATAAACATTTCAACCAAAACGACAATCCAAGTTTAAAATACACAATTCAAGTTTAAAATACATTCTTTTGTCCATTAAAAATATTATAAAAAAGATAAAAGTTATTATACAAGCTAAAAACATGATTGTAAGTAGATGAAGTAATGACCATCGAGTTTAGTTCCTATTTGACATAATTCATTTCCTCGTTCCCCCTTAGTTACTGTACTTCATATTGTTTCCTAATGCCCATTGCTGATTTGATAACATTTAATACTGCAGTGCAAATAACAGGATTAGTGAATGATTGCATATATTTGAAGCCCTCTAAATGTGTACATGGACAAATGTTCTTTAACAAGGGCACCAAAAATCTGCTCCTTGTATCTTTATAAAATGCGCAAAAAAGAATAAAGTGCGAAGTGCTCTGAGTAGTACTGTTGTTGCATGGGTTAAGAATAAGGTTGTCTGTCCACCCAGATTGTTTAGGGAACGCAGCCAAAAAGTGCAACGTGCTAAGACGGAATCTTGTTAAAAGAAAATGCAACTGGCTGTTCCTGGTGAAGGAAAGGTAATATTGCTGTTTATGCATAAAAGGGCAACTGGGGCCGGGTGCCTCCAATTGTAAATGGCGCATTTTTGCCCAGACACTATACTCCTCTTTAATTTTGCCCTTTGCTTTAGTGGGGATGCTTGACAGGGTGTCAAAGTACTCACCCAGCCCAATCTGGAGTAACCTATCCCTCACAAACCAAAGCCAAGGGATCCTCAGAGACTTGTCCAAGTTAATACAGTCTTCGATGATCTCCCTTGAAAACTGTAACTTTTCTGAGGTCCAGATTTGGGCTCACAAAAGCAAGGGGGCAGCGACGATGTGATCTTCTATATATTCCATCCCCACTTCTCAGTGAGAAAATGAGGTGGCAGCACTGCTAGGAATCATCAACAGGCGTTTTATTAACTTGTTTCTTAGCCACTTGCACTGGGCGGCTTCTTTGGTAACCCCACACCCCCGCCCCATACAATGCATTCAACATGCATTTTGCCTGGTATAAGGTAACAAGCTCAGGCACTGGCTTGTGGTCTAACTTACAAGCAAACCTAAAAACCCCTCTACTACTCTGCTTGTATGCTGTGCTCTAGCCGTGATCAACAAATCCCATTTCATATCCTTACTAAACATGTTACCCAGATGTGTAAACTGTTCCACCCATTCAATTGGCTTACCCCTTACATAAAAACTTCTAGTTTTAGTCTTTTTTGGGCCGCATACCATTATGTAAGACTTTGAGAAATTAACCCTCAAGTCTAGTGCTGCCATAGATGTTGTAAAAGCACCAGGCGGTTTGGAGGCTGTTAGCCGTCAAGGCCATGAGTACAGTATCGTCCGCATACCAAAGTAGCGGAACTGGCTGTCCTAAGATGCGTGGCAAATCAATTTTCTTACCTAATAAAAAGTTTCCAGGCCATTCGTATATTTTAAAAAAGAAAAGGGGCTAAAATACACTCCTGCAGGACTCCTTCTGTTGAGGCAATAGGCCTCTTCTTTTTCCCCTGTGCACCAAATCTTATGGAAACAGATGTGTTGGTATGTAACCTTTTGAGGAGCATGATTAGAGCACTTTCAAACTTCATGTCTGTCATTAGTGCCCATAATGTACCCCTGTTCACAGTATCAAATGCACAGGACAAGTCCATGAAGACAAGGTGGATAGAACCACTCTTTGCCCTCATGTACTTGCCTATGATCAGGGATAAATGTAGGCACTGCTCTGTGGTTCCAAGTCCCCTCCGGGGCCCATACTGTGTTTTTGAAATGATCCCCCTGCTAGTCACCCAGGTCTCCAGTCGGGCAAAGATTACCCTACCTAATACTTTGGCGGTGGAGCCAATTAGGGAAATGGGCCTATAGCAGGCAGGATAATTTCTGTTCCCTTTTTTGAACACAGGTACAACTATGGCCTCTTTCCAGGATACTGGGATTGGGCCGGTCACCACCGATTTAAAAACCTGAGTAAGGAGGGATGCCCAAAAATGTATTATTTAACTTAAAAAGGTCTAATGGACTCCGTCTGGACCTGGAACTTTCCTACTCATCCCCTTTGCAAGTGCCTTCTCCACCTCAGTCATCATGAGTGAGACACTAAGCTCTACTGCCTGCATCAAGTCGGCCGGGAGATCCTCACTATACATCAACAACTCCCTACCATTTGGAATAAAAATAGGCGCAAAGTGTGATTCCCAGGTATCACCTAGGATCTTAGTCTCCATTTTTCCCACTTCTTCAGTGAAATGGGGATGGTTGTTAATGGCCCAGAAACTTTTGCTATCTCTAAGAGCACTTGCTCTTTCCAAATCATCCCACGCTATGCACCTTAACTCCTCTTTCCTTACACTGATAGTGGTTTTATATAAATGTCACACATCTTTTATTTGATCTATACTGCGGGGTGTGATTGTAGAGCAGTTTTTAAAAAAAATTGGGCTCTAGAGCATTCTACATTAAACCAACATGCCTCGCGGTGCTGCCTAGGCCTAGCTGGACAGGCTAATCTTTCAGCTACATTAGCACAGAGCCGTTCATAGTTCTGAACAATCATGGATGAGTAAGAATCATGTTCCAAGCAAACCATATTCAGGTCTGAATTAGAAGGGACTGTTTCTTCCTCAAAGAGTGTTGGATTTATTTTCCTCCAGTTTACTCTTACGCCTTTATTACGATTGTAATCGATCGAGCGACCATCACCCCCTGAGGTTCTTGCTATTACTGTAGGCAAAACAATTAATAGGTTGTGGTCACTTGCTGTTTCCGGAGCCACATGGAAATCGCACACCAGAGAGGAGTATTCTAAAGAAATAAGCATAAAATGAATCGAACTTTCCCTACCCCCACCAACAAAAGTAGGGCATTGGACTGGAAAACTATTATTCAGACTGACCAGGTTAATCTCGATGATGATAGTGTTTAGCGCCTCTCCCTGCGGGGTGTGAATTAAATGGGCCAAAGGCGGATCATCAGTGTCCAAGAAACCACAAACTCTTTCGTTACTAAATTCACAAGATGTACAATTAAAATCTCCCACCTATAAAACACATAAAAGTTGCCACTACCCAGAATCATTAGCAATTTCCATTTGTAGGGCTTCTATAACATGACAATTCCTTCAATCAATAAATCATTTGTAAAGCGCACTACATACCCGCGAGGGTCTCAAGGCGCCGGGGGGGTGACGCTACTGATCAAACAGCCAGGGTTTGAGTATCCTCCTGAAGGTCAGCAGGTCTTGGGTCTGTCGTAGGCTCACTGGGAGGGTGTTCCATGTCTTGGCGGCGAGGTGGGAGAAGGATCTCCCACCGGTGGTTGTTCTTCGGATGTGCGGGACGGTGGCGAGTGAGAGGTCGGCGGAGCGTAGCTGGCGGGTGGGGATGTAGAAGGAGAGCCGTCTGTTGAGGTAGGCTGGGCCGGACTTGTGGAGTGCCTTGTGTGCGTGGGTGAGGAGCTTGAAGGATATCCTCTTGTTGACGGGGAGCCAGTGCAGGTTTCTCAGGTGGGGGGTGATGTGGCAGTGGCGTGGTATGTCGAGGATCAGTCGTGCCGAGGCGTTTTGGATGCGTTGTTGATGAGCTCAGGGCTCCCGCGTAGAGGGCGTTTCCGTAGTCGAGTCTGCTGCTGACGAGGGCCTGGATGACTGTCTTTCTTCTATCTGTCGGGTGAGGGATAGGATCAGCTGAGTGTTGTCGGCATAGGGGATTATGTTGAGGTGGTGCTGTCAGGCATCGTGTGCGAGCGGGGCCATGTAAATGTTGAACAGCGTTGGGCTGAGGGAGGATCCCTGGGGTACGCCGCAGATGATCTCGGAGGCTTTGGAACAGAATGGGGGAGGCAGACGCTCTGGGTTCTGCCGGAGAGGAAGGAGGTGGTCCAATCCAGAGCCTTCTCTCGGATCCCTGCGGCGTGGAGGCGTGCGCGTAGTGTGCAGTGGCAGACGGTGTCGAAGGCGGCTGAGAGGTCTAGGAGGATGAGTGCTGCGGTCTCTCTGTTGTCCAGCAGGGTCCTGATGTCGTCGTGGCGGCGATGAGGGCAGTCTCAGTGCTGTGGTTGCTGCGGAACCTTGACTGGGAAGGGTCCAGGATTCTGTTTTCTTCGAGGTATCGGGTTAGCTGTCTGCTGACGGTTTTCTCGTTTCTCACCAGGAAGGGGAGCAAAGAGATGGGCCGGAAGTTCTTGAGGTCTCTTGGGGCTGCCTTAGGTTTTTTGAGTGGGGTGTTGATCTCGGCGTCTTTCCAGATCTCTGGGAAAGTCGCGATCTCGAGGGAGAGATTGATGACATGTGGGGTACCTCAAGGTTCATCCCTTAGTCCGACACTTTTTAATATCTATGTGTCGGACCTCGCAAAAACCATCAAAGCGCATGGGATGAACCTTACCTCATATGCAGACGATACCCAGTTGATTCTGGCTGTCAGAAATGATGGGGAAACAGTAGCGGAGAGTTTCAAAGCAGGCATGCTGGCCATCGGACAATGGATGTCAGCAAACTGTTTGAAACTAAACTCCGATAAAATGGAGGTGGTCACTTTTGGCCATCTCAGTCCTAACTGGTCCCCAATATGGTGGCTATCATCCTTCGGAGCCTTGCCCAAACCTGCCACGAAAGTGAGAAATCTGGGCGTCATCTTTGATGACAATTTAAATTTCATGGCTCATGCCAATCAGACGGCCACCACAGCGTTCTACAAACTACGCCTGGTCAGGAAGATTCTTCCTTTTCTCCCCAAAAATGTAGGCAAGACATTGGTCAGCGCTCTTGTCCTATCAGCATTGGACTACTGCAATGGCTTGTTTGCCAATGCCCAAGTCAGGGTTATTAAGAAAATGCAGACAATCCAAAATGCAGCAGCCAGACTTCTTTCAGATATTCCCAAATTTAAGCCCATAGCTGAGACCTTAAGAAGTTTTCATTGGCTCCCTGTTAGGAACAGAATTAAATTTAAAACATTGTGCATCGTTTACAAGTCGCTAAATCATCAAGCACCTCAATTTTTGAGAGACCATCTTGTCCCATACATTCCCTCTCGGACACTCCGTTCAGCAAAACAGAACGATTTGGTAGTACCACGGACTAAGTTGGTCAACTGGGGAGACAGACGTTTCCTGGTTGCCGCCCCAAAACTAAGGAACACACTCCCGCAATCCATAAGATCCAGCCCAAATCTTATGTCCTTCAGGAAGAAATTGAAAACATGGTTATTTAACCTCTAAAATTTCACAAAACCACACAGGAGAGCAAACAAATGTACAGCGCCGAGACGCCTGCGGGCAATTGTTCGCGCTTAACAAATGTTAAAAATAAATAAATAAATAAATGACGTTGCTCATGTGGGGTGCGATGGAGCTGCTTGCTCTGTTGAAGACATGGTGCGGGAATGGGTCTAATGGAGAGCCGGAGTGGATTGTGCGCATGGTCTTGATGGTGTCATCGATGCTCACGATGGCCGAGGCTAGCAGGGGGTCGTGGTCGATAGTGTGCACGGGTCTGTTGTGTTGCTGTCTGTTGGGGCTGTCTGGGTGTTGAAGCTGTTGTGGATGTCTGCTATCTTGCTGTGGAAGAAGGTGGCGAGGGAGTTGCACAGGGCTTTTGACGGCAGGATGTCATTGGTGTTGGAGTTGGGGTTGGGGTTGGAGAGTTCCTTCACGATGTTGAAGAGCTCCTTGCTATTGTGTGCGTTGTTGTCGAGACGGTCTTTGAAGGAGGTCCTCTTGGCCGCCCTGATGAGGTGGTGGTGGTTGCGGATGGCGTCCTTGTGTGCTGCGTGGCTGTCCGGAGTTTGTTCACTGTGCCATTTCTTCTCTAGTTTCCGGCAGGCTTGCTTGGAGGCTAGGAGTTCTGGGGTGAACCAGCTGGCCCTCTTGCTGATGTCTCTGTGGGAGTTTTCTTTAGCGGGGGGAGGGTGTTGGCGCAGTCCTCGATCCAGGGTCTGAGGCTGTGGGCAGCGTCGCCGGTGTTGGAGGGTTCGGTGGGTGGGCTGAGAGCGAGGTTTGCGTGTAGTTGGTCTTCGGTGATTTTGCTCCAGCAGCGGCGGGGGTTCTGTTGGGTGCTGTGGTGTGTGGTGGGTTTCTGGAAGGCGAAGTGGATGCAGCGGTGGTTGGCCCAGAGGAGTTTGGTGGTGTGGCTGACTGATTCATGCAGGCTTGAGGAGAAGACGGGGTCGAGCGTGTGGCCGGCGGAGTGGGTGGGCGTTATGACGAGTTGCTTCAGTCCGAGGTTTGCGAGGTTGTCGATGAGGGTTGTGGAGTTGTTGTCGTTGTTGTTCTCAAGGTGAAAGTTCAGGTCTCCGAGGAGAATGTAGTCAGTGGAGGTCAGGGTGTGCGTGCTGATCAAGTCGGCGATGGAGTCGCTAAACTGGGGGTGGGGTCCGGGGGGTCGGTAGACGAGGGTGCCTCTGAGGGTGGATTTAGGGTCTTTGTGGATCTGGAAATGCATGTGTTCAGCGGTGCTGAGCGCGTCGTCGGTCCTAGTCGAGACCCTGATGCTGTTCTTGTGGACGATGGCGATTCCTCCTCCGACTCCGTTGGTGCGGTTTCTGTGGGTGATCTTGTAGCCGTCTGGGATGGCGATATTGGGAGCAGAGGAGTTGTTAAATCAGGTTCCTGTCAGGAAGGCAACATCCGGGGATGTTGTGTCGAGCTGGTCCCAGAGGGTGTTCAGTAGTATGCATCAGAGGTGTTTGGGGTCTTTCTTGGCGGGTGGTTCTTCGGCTCTGACACTGGTGTAGCTGCAGTTCTGCAGGTGAAGGGGCCGTGTGTGCGTTTCATGACGGCCTTGAAGCAGGTGTGGCTCCGTCCGGAGTTGAGAGCATGCAGAGTGCTGGCGTCGTAGTGGCGGCGGTCGTCGTGACGGGTGCGGGGGCCAGGGGTTCTGGCGCTGGGCGCGATTCAGGTGCAGACGGGCGCCAATGGGCTTGCCTTAGGCGCGCCATTGGTGCGGCTGCTGCGCGGCAGCGCATAGACCGGCATTTATATGGGGGGTGGGAGGTGGGGGCAGCGAATGGGAAGTGGGCAGTCAGGCTGGCATGGCCGCAGGGGACGCAGCGGCGAGGGTGGTGAGGGACAACGAAGGTAACAGAAGGAAACAGGGGCACAGGAACTAGGGAAAAATGAGTGGCACAGAGGGCAGAGGGGCACAAAAAACGAGTGGAACAGAAGGCAAAAGGGGCCCAAAAACGAGGGAAAAACGAGTGGCACAGAAGGCAGAAGGGCACAAAAAACGAGTGGAACAGAGGGCAGATGGGCACAAAAAACGAGTGGAACAGAAGGCAGAAGGGCACAAAAAACGAGGGAAAAACGAGTGGCACAGAGGGCAGAAGGATACAAAAAAACGAGTGGAACAGAGGGCAGAAGGGCACAAAAAACGAGTGGAACAGAAGGCAAGAGGGGCACAAAAACAAGGGGAAAACAAGTAGAGCAATTCATGATGAAATTCATGCCTGCACTACTGGTTAAAGACCACCTGAGATGTGCGTGAATGCCCACTTGCCCTGTTGGTTTTCGACTACCCGGTGACTACCAGTCTGCCTGTCCTCTGAGCAACAGTCAGTCTGCTCTTAGAGTGCCAATCTGACTGGCTTGTGAGTGTCCACATATTGAGTGTCTATTTGCCTGTAATGAAAGTGACTATCTGCCTCTTCTGACCGTGAGTATTGGTCTTCTTTCCATACCAGTAATTGTTTGGCCTGTGACTGTGTGCCTGCCTGACCTTTGAGTGCCTGTCTGTGTACCCTGACATTGCATGCCATTGAAATCAGGGCTTCCTATAAATGAGTGCATACCTGCCCAGTGAGTGTATTCTGACTTCTCTGTTAATGCTTGTCTTGCTTTCAAGGGAGGGTCTGTCTGCAAATGGTGTCAGTGATTACATGCATGCTATATGGTAATCTGTCCTGCAGTGTCTGCCTGTGTTCCTTGATGCAGTTGTGTATGAATGATGTGTATAAATGGTATGCGTAAGGGGTGTCAGTGCATGTGTGTATTTGGTTTATTTGACATTCTGTTTTGTAGAGTGCATGTCTGTTGTAGGGGCCTGCGTGTATGTGTCAGGGTGCCTTTGGCGTGGATGTTCTGTTTTGATGTGTGTGTTGGTGTAAGTCTTTGCATGTGTTATATTTGTCTTAGTGTGTGTGTGTGTCTGATACTGATTGTGTGTATTGGGATGTGTTTCTACAGTGTGGATGGAAGGGGTCTGTGTCTGGAGTCTGTGGGGATACAGGGTTTGCATGTCTAGAGCGCATCCATAGATGTCTGTGTACACAATCACACATGGTCTGTGTGCTTCTCTGTGTCTTGTGTGCACCAAGTGTGCATGTGCATGGTGTCTGCGATGTGTGCCTGGATTGTGTCTGGTGTGTGTGGTTTGGTGTCTATTTGGTGTGTCTGCGCAAAACTAGGATGAACTCCTCTCTGTATTTTCCATGGACTGTCCTGAATTGGTGTGCATTGTCCATGAAGTCATCAGTGGTCTGTTACGGATGCCTTTTGTCCATAATTTTACACAAACCTTTAGCCCAAGGATGAGCTGGTACGAGGGATGTCAGCACAATTGTTCTTTCCTTTCAGGGTCTTTTAGGACGAATTCATTTTCTGCTGCTTTCATTGCTCTGGTAAAGAATGCCGTTTGTTTTTACAAGGAGTGGTAAAGATAGGCTATTAGCAGTGAGGTGATCACATTTGCATTTTAAAGACTATCTCTGCCTTCTACCCTACTGGGCTGTTTAACCATTGACTGCCTACAAGGAAACAAGCATTGGCAAAGCCAACAGGTCTCACCAAAGAGAGGTATTGGCTTTGGCAATGATTTTTAGTCAAATTGTACTTCAGCGTGGCTGCTGTGCAGAATGGCTGAAAATAATTTAAAAGAAACAGCTCTAAGACGGTGCCAAAAACAAGCAAACAGAAGTGGGTGGGAGGCTGAGTCAACAGAAGGGAGGGGGCTCATTTGCATTTGAAAGACTATCTCTGCCTTCTACCCTACTGGGCTGTTTAACCATTGACTGCCTACAAGGAAACAAGCATTGGCAAAGCCAACAGGTCTCACCAAAGAGAGGTATTGGCTTTGGCAATGATTTTTAGTCAAGTTGTACTTCAGCGTGGCTGCTGTGCAGAATGGCTGAAAATAATTTAAAAGAAACAGCTCTAAGACGGTGCCAAAAACAAGCAAACAGAAGTGGGTGGGAGGCTGAGTCAACAGAAGGGAGGGGGCTCATTTGCATTTTAAAGACTATCTCTGCCTTCTACCCTACTGGGCTGTTTAACCATTGACTGCCTACAAGGAAACAAGCATTGGCAAAGCCAACAGGTCTCACCAAAGAGAGGTATTGGCTTTGGCAATGATTTTTAGTCAAGTTGTACTTCAGCGTGGCTGCTGTGCAGAATGGCTGAAAATAATTTAAAAGAAACAGCTCTAAGACGGTGCCAAAAACAAGCAAACAGAAGTGGGTGGGAGGCTGAGTCAACAGAAGGGAGGGGGCTCATTTGCATTTTAAAGACTATCTCTGCCTTCTACCCTACTGGGCTGTTTAACCATTGACTGCCTACAAGGAAACAAGCATTGGCAAAGCCAACAGGTCTCACTCAAGAGAGGTATTGGCTTTGGCAATGATTTTTAATCAAGTTGTACTTCAGCGTGGCTGCTGTGCAGAATGGCTGAAAATAATTTAAAAGAAACAGCTCTAAGACGGTGCCAAAAACAAGCAAACAGAAGTGGGTGGGAGGCTGGGTCAACAGAAGGGAGGGGGCTCATTTGCATTTTAAAGACTATCTCTGCCTTCTACCCTACTGGGCTGTTTAACCATTGACTGCCTACAAGGAAACAAGCATTGGCAAAGCCAACAGGTCTCACCAAAGAGAGGTATTGGCTTTGGCAATGATTTTTAGTCAAGCTGTACTTCAGCGTGGCTGCTGTGCAGAATGGCTGAAAATAATAAAAAAGAAAAAGCGCTAAGACGGTGCCAAAAACAAGCAAACAAAAGTGGGTGGGAGGCCGAGTCAACAGAAGGGAGGGGGCTGGTAGAAAAGGTTGTGGGTAGGAAGATGACACGCAAGAGACAGTGGAGAAGCACACAGACAATGGATGGCGGGTTGAAGGGGTTGGGAATTCGAATGTACAATGGATGGTGTGCAGGATATGATGGGTAAGCAAACAGACAATGGTGTGTGGGTGGACGAGGGTGGGCAGCGGGCTGATAAAAGAGGGTAAGCAGTGGTAAGTAAGGCGACAAAGGAAAGTGGGTAGGAGATGCTGGGTCACCAAACTGACAATGGCGCGTCAGTGTGAGGGGAGGGGCCAGGAAGCTGACAACAGAGGTTTGTGTGTGAGGGGCTGGGACCAAGTAGACAATAGAGGGTGGGCAGGAGGGACTGGGAGAGCAAAATGTCAACAGAGGGTGGGCGGGGGCCGCTGGTGAAGCACATGGCAATAGGGTGTGGGCAGATGGGTTGGGAAAGAAGGCTGATAACGGAGGGTGGGTGGGAGGGGATAGGGATATAAGTTGAGAAAACAGGATGTGCTAGAGGGGATGGATGCTGAGAATGAAAAGTGGACAGGAAGAGCTGGGGCAGTAAGCTGACTACAGATGCGGGCCGGAGAAGATGGTTAATGGGGAATGGGGAATGGGGCATGCACTGAAAGTTTAGTGTGGACAGGGGCTGGGGGGGGGGCTTTGCTTACTGTTATATTATTGGTTGACTCTAACAGATAATAATTACGCTTTGTCCTCAGTTTTTGTCCTGAATTCTGACCATTTGGCCTGATTTTGTAAACTCTCTGCCAAGAATTTGCCTCTACGTCTGGTGGCCTCCCTGTGCTGAACGTGTGAGCTTGTGTGTGAACGAGTGGGGACAAGGAATGGAAGGAGAAGGAAGTAGAAATGAGAAACCAAGCGGGAAAGTGGGGTGCATTAAAGTAACTTTTTGCCCTTGGTATTGTCACATCCCCAATCACAGGGCCACAGGCCAAGCAGGAGATACCGTGTCTTAACAGTGGGGATTGGGGTCATTTGCCTCTGATTTTCCAGGTCTATTCTACTATGGCTCTGCAAACGGGAATAACCTACAACCCCTTCAGCACATGACTCTCAGCGGTAGCAATAGCAGGCAGTCAGAGGCTTCTCAGGGAGGTATTTTGGGGGTGCTCAAGCTCAGAACTCAACAATGCCTCATAACTGATTGTTCAACCAACTGCTTTATTTTAAAAAGAAAGGCACTTTAACAAACACCAACACTAAATATTGGTCATGCACAATTTAATGAATAGGATGCTATCACTGGCTAGACCTCAATCAGATATCCTATTCCTCATGACTAGGTTCCCCTTCATTCTAGGTGACTTTCCTCTTTGTAGGAATAGTTGTAATAGTATGAATTTAGGCCCAAACTGTGCACAGTCTTTCACAATTATTTGAGTCACAGTGTTACAGGATTAGCCACAATCACAATTCTTTGGGTTTCAGTGGAACATGATCAGCTGTAGTTACAGATCCTCCAGTCACAACAGCAGATGATCAACCACACTTGCAATCCTTGTTCGCAGCGCTTGTGGGCAACCATTATTTCACGATTCCCATCTATGTACATGAAAAAAGCATCTTCTCCCTTCTGACACCGGCGACACAGATTACTCTCCTTGGTCCTCGTCTTCACCAGCACCAGGGTCTGGATGCACATGGCTCCTCCTGGACAGTCACTCCTCTTGTTGGTTTGGTGGACTTCTTTCCTTTCTCAGCAGGCAGGCTTGCTTTTAAGTGTTTCAGATCAGATGGACAAATTCTTCCAGGAAGGCAAGACACATTTGGTGTTCCCTCACCACTAGTAAGCTGGCTGTTAAGCATACACCAGCTTTAGTTGTGCAGCTGTCCTCTGAGTACTTTAAATTGTGCCCCCTCTTTTGATATTAAAGGGACTGAAACAACTAGTGGGACAGTGGGGCCCACTTTTATACTGTCAAAGTAGACAGGAGATGTTGATCCACTGCCTGCAATTTCCGTACTGGTTTGAAGTGGTTCTCCTTTTTAGAATCCTTTTCAGGCTGCTTTCCAGATACAGCCTCTGTGTATAGTGATGCTCTCACATCAGGGAAGTCTCCAGCCTGGAGCACGCACAATAGAGGCACTAAGAGGTGCAAATATCCTGCATTTTGTTGTCAGTAGTCACACTAAAGAGTGATCAGGTGAAAGACAAAAGGCTGGCCTCAACTAAGCTGTCCGTTTCACTTTAAACAACTGAGTCCTCGGTCCTATCATTGACCCCCACAATCTACCAAATGGCAGAGCTACAGGGAGCCTAATCATCAGCCCCTCTTAACAAAGACCTAATTGAATTACCATAGAAACCATGTCCCCTATCTGCCTACTCAAGTGTATACAAAATCAGACTGATTTGCATATGGCCATGTCTGAACTGGGGTGACAGAGTGGGCTAAAGAATGGTGATGGATTAAACCCAGATCTTTTGACTGGGTGTGAGTGTTTGATTGGTTCAGATGCTCCGCCCATCACCACCCCCTTTTGTACTGCTTTGGCCGCCATAAGTGTGGCAGGGTAAGCTCAGACCTGAGTCCCTTGCTCACTTTGCCAATGAATTCAAGCAAGCCGGGCTGAAGACGGCTGTAATGCCAGAAACCGGTCCTCGGAAGCTTGTTTCCGGTCCAGGGAAGGCATGGTTAGGCAGTTCCGGCTGGACTGTTCCCATGAGGCACAGGGTCAGACTGATTTGCATATGGCCATGTCTGAACTGGGGTGACAGAGTGGGCTAAACAATGGTGATGGATTAAACCCAGATCTTTTGACTGGGTGTGAGTGTTTGATTGGTTCAGATGCTCCGTCCATCACCACCCCCTTTTGTACCTACTCAAGTGTATAGGCCTCATCTCTTCAACTATGTCAGTAATACACTTCCACTGTCTGGGAAAACAAGCTCACCTCTGTCTTGTGCAGAAGTTAAGGCCAAGAGCATCCAGAATGGATTACACAGGCCTTCATTACTCTGTATTTCTTACGGGTACCATGCATGTACCACGCATGCTACATACACAAACACAAATTATCTGAGTTATCACAGGGCTAGTAGGCTTTCAATCCAGTGACACATTTAAAAAGATTTTGCCAAATCCATTGATTCCAGAAAACTGTAAGCTGCCAACTATGTACAAAGGGGCATAGTTATAAAGGGGTTTGCATCATGCTTGTACCATGTAAGGGCTAAGAAAGCCCAAAATGCGATTTATGGAGCCAGGCAAGGCCACTTTGCTTGGCCCTGAATGGCTTCATGCATCTGGAGTAAAACAACACAGCTCAAATCGCTGGGTTATTCTCCCCCAGGATGGCATTGCGTGGGTGTTCCCACGCAATTCCCATGGTTTTTGATGCATTCCCAGATTTACCAAAAACAGTAGACCTAGGAAGGCACCCAAAAATATATGCTGTCCTAGGGGAGGCGTAACAAGGAGAAACATCTTTATTTCTCCTAATTATTTCCTGCATTCTGCAGCACACATAGGAAGAGGAACATGCCTCTCACAATTTCTGTGCAGGATTGTGAAAGGGTACCTGTGTTGGTACTTGGCAGCCAGAACGGCACTGGAAAAATGCAGGAATGCACTGTATACTTTTCAATATGGTTCATTCCTGCCATTTCCCTGTAATGCAGTGCAGCAAGGTGACTTACTGTACTGCGTTGAGCTACTTTCCCATAATCATGGGCCCTAATCCGTGACAGTAACAGTAGTCAGTTGTCAGTGCAATGAGGCCACTTTGCGTGCCCCTCCAGGTCACAAAAAAGGTCCATCACCTCACTCATGTCACAGGACAGGCCTAGGTCTCTCTGCACACACTATGGGAGGCTATGATTAAAAATCCAAAATGAGGCTACCATATACACTCAGTCAGGCCGTCAGAGTAAGGGAATATGACTATACAGTATGCAGAGGACATTTCCATCTCAACATGTATCAACATTCTTTACACTGGGGGGCGTGGCTTGGCGCCGTGGGTGATGGCGGCGCCTGGGTGAGGCTCCGACGCAGCACCGGGGGACTTACCTCACATCTTCCTCTGTTCCTGGTTTGGAGGTCCGCTCCTACCGTCGGAAGGTCTGCGCCATGCTGTGAGACACTCGGGAGGTTCCTGTTTGGGCGGACGACGGAGTTCTCCGCTGATGCATTTCTGAGACGCTCCGGTGCTCGCGGCCGCCATCTTGTGGTCCCGACACGGAGCGTCTCTCTCACACAGGCGAGTGCGCAGGTTTCTTCATTTTTCACCCGCATTTCGGTGCAGTCTTGGATTGATTCCTGTAAATCCCACACAGCTTCAGCCTGCTTTAATGACTTAACGAAAACGCGCAATTCAGCCTATGTGCCCTTAACATGAAGCGACCGCCATTTTAAGCATCCTGAAGTGCATCTGCCTCTCTGCTGCAGTGCCGGCTACGCTGTCTTTGCGCTTCCTGAGTTTCCTTCCTATCATGCAGTCTTCCTCAGCCACTTCTTGGAAGGTCCTCATTGATTTACCTTATTGTTTTAAATAGCAAGTGGAGGCTGTAGATTACTTACTGCCTCAGCGAACAACACAGTTTCTTTGTGACATCTTTAAGGCTGCTGAGAATTCCTTCCTGGCTATTCTCTTTTCACAGGCGATTTTGTCACACTGTCCTCTATGCTCCAACGGGCTGCTTTTCCACTAATTACATAATTGACTATGCTGTTATGCTTCTTTAATAGGCATTATCTATCCTGGCAACGTTGTCTTGGAGGATTTCTCTTCTCAATGTTTATGTTGGATTATCCAGCTTCGATTTTTTCTTCATGTTCCTTCTGCTTGCCACGTTATGACTGAACTGAACTACATGCTGTTCTACCTTCTCTACACTGTTTCTTTGGCCTTTTGATATTACACTGCAATTCCTGCACGTTTATCAGCCTCCCTGTATGGGACGACAAAAGCATATGTCTCGCTTTTCCTCCAAACCGTCTACGAAGGTGGCTTTTGTAAAGAACTCCAAAGTGTTTTCAGCTCTTTCCAAATTAGAAGACTCCCTTGCATCTTCAGGTTCCGAGACAGCCATGGAGTCGTCATCTCAACCGTCCTCAGGGAAAACAACTGTTAAACGGTTAAAGAAACATCCGCTTTCGCCACCCAAGTCATCATCTCCAGTTTCTATGGAGCTATTACTGGAGGAAATTAGATCATTTCGTCCCTTCCTCGAGGAAATTGGGACACTGCGCCCTTTCATGGAGGAGACTAATGCCAAACTTCAGGTTCTAACTGACAATTGGTCCCAAATTGAAACAAGAGTTTCTTCGGTAGAACAATCCGTCGCCTCCCTTCAAGAATCTCAAACCACAGTCACACATTTGTCTTCGCAGGTGGGCGCTCTCCAGAAGCAGGTGGAGGAGTTGGAAAACAGAGGAAGACGCAATAACCTTCGTATTTATGGCCTTGCGGAGGGTCTTGAAGGGTCTGACCCGCTTGCTTTCTTCAAATCCTTCCTCCCCAAATTGCTGCGCTTGCCAGAAGACACTTCTCTTAACATCCAACGCGCACATCGTTTGGGTCGCCTACCTTCATCACTCTCCATGTCACAGAAACCACGAGGTGTAATTCTTTATTTCTTGGAGTACACTGATCTTCTGAAAGTTCTTGCAGCTGCCAAGGCTCTTCCTAAACTGACTTGGTCTGATTCTCCGCTGTTCTTCGCCCAGGATTATGCCAAAGCAACTGCCAATCGCAGGAAAGCCTTCTTAAGCATGAGAGCGGCCCTTCGCTCTATGGGTGCTCGATATGGCCTATACCATCCTTGTTTGTTCAAAGTTACTTATAACAACAAAACCACCACCTATGAAGATCCAGTGAGACTCCAGAGCTTCATCAACGCGCACCACGCCTCTGCTATGGACGCTTCTGGTCCTTCATCCTTCTCTCCTGGCTGATTTTTCATATTTATCTATTGCTGATCCTTGTTTCCTGCTCGTTTTCCATGATTCCATTGTTCTAATCTTGTACTGTTGTTGTAAGCCTCATACCTCTAGTTGATCATTGTTTCCGTTCATCAACTTCGATGTTAGTTTCAAGTTCCGTTCTGATGGTTACTTCCTTTTTTGGATTTACTTACTTGTTTTTGAATGTTATTGTCTCGTGATGTTTTCTCACATGTTATATTTCGTAGTTCTTGTATAGTTGCTGTCTTGTGTAACACCTTCTTCTTTACCCCGCATTTGTCTCCACAGGAACCCTTCATTGTCTGATGACGTCTTCCCGGTTCTGTGCCTAGCCGACCTCAGTTGTGTTGCCTTACCTACCTGGCCCCTTCCTCCCCTCAACTCCTTCTCGTATTTCTCTTCTGTAGGTATGTTTATCCCATGTTTTATGTATCTCTTTTGTTTTTTGTTTTCAATCCTGTTCCCTTCCCCTTCCCTGACTAATTATTTTTCGCTCATGCATATTGATGATGATTTTTCTTCCTCAGGTTATATCTCTTCTCTCTTCTGTGCCATGCATTTTTACTCTTCACTCTTCCATTCACTTCTTTATATCGTTTTTCCTTTCTTTACTACCTACTTTTTAATCTTGGGTTTCCTTCTCCCTCTTGCATTTCTCTTCCTTACGTATTGCTTCTTTCTTCTTCAATCCGCTTTTCTTTCTCTCCTTCACCTTTGTATTATTTTCTTCTCTCGCTTTGCTTCTTTCTTCTTTCCGTTTTCTATTTTGGAATTTTTTATGCACAATACTATTGCTTTAATTTGTAACTTATGTCTTTAAATATTGTTTCCTGGAATGTTAAGGGCATTAATTCTCCAGTTAAGAGACAGCGCATTTTATCTCACCTGGCTAAATTAAATATTGACATTGCATTTCTTCAAGAAACTCACCTTACAGCCACGGAATCTGAGAAACTCAAAAGAGGTTGGGTGGGTGATGTCTTTTACTCACAGGGTGATGGCAAACGTAATGGTGTTGCTATTTTATGTCGTAAATCGCTCCCTCTTACACTCATTTCTCAAACCTCAGATGTTAACGGCAGATGGAGTCATGTCAAACTATCACTTAGAGGTGTTCCAATCTCCCTCCTTAATGTTTATGGACCCACACATGGTGAACCCCTTTTTTGGGCTGAACTATCTCCCCGTATAACCCAATTCATGGATGATAATTTTATTCTTGCAGGGGACTGTAATCTCCCTCTTGATCCCTTTCTGGACAGAAAATCTGATGCCTCCTATATTCCTACAAAATCACACAAACTCTTTACTCAAGCCATCTTGCAACACAAACTCGTTGACTCGTGGCGTCTATGTAACCCGACCCTACAAGAGTTTACCTTTTACTCCCCTCATCATCGCTCCCAATCACGTCTCGATTATGTTTTTGTCTCCCATGCACTCTCTCAAACGCTTCAGATGGCAGAAATTGGTCCGATTCTGCTTTCTGATCATGCCCCTGTGGTGGTATGTCTTGAGGTTTTACCCAAAACTGATGGTCCTAAACGGTGGCGTTTTAATAATGCCCTCCTTTTGGATCCTAAATTTTCCACTTCTTTTTCTACTTTTTTTGATGAATTTTTTCTTTTCAATGATATCCCACCCATGTCCCGGCATACCCTCTGGGACACCTTTAAAGCAGCTGCACGCGATTTCATCATTAATTTTGTCGCTACCAAACATAAAGCTGCCCGCAGTTTTACCAAAAACCTCCTACGCGACATTAAAAGATTGGAACATGCCTACTTTACCTCCCACTCCTCAGATAGTTTGACGTCTCTTGTCGCTGCCAAAATCAAATTTAATGAAAAATCTACTGAAGATGCTTCTCTCTATTTGCTTAAATCCAGTGCTAAATTCTATGGTGGTAAGAACAAAGCTGGGAAAATTCTTGCTAACTACTTGAAGGTCAAACACAACAAAGTGAACATTGAGTCGATCTATGATACTGAAGCACATCTCCAACACAAGGATGCTGATATTCTTAACACTTTCTCACATTTCTATGAGACCTTATACACTTCAGACACCTATTCTTCTCCTCAATCTCTTGCTCATTTCTTCTCTACTATTCAACCCCCCCCCTCTTTTCCTCTTGATCTTTCTTCCTTAGAATCCGATATTTCCCAAACAGAATTGCTTACTGCCCTCCAACGTTTAAAACTCAACAAGGCCCCTGGCCCAGACGGTTTTACTGTTGAGTTCTACCTTCATTTTTCAAAATTACTTATCCCAAAACTCCATTCTCTCCTCCACTCCTTTGCTGAAATTGGTTCTTCCTCCGGTACTTTCTCAGATGCTCATATTTGTTTAATTCCTAAGCCTGGGAGAGACATCCAGTATTGTAAAAATTACAGGCCTATTTCCCTAGTCAATATAGACTACAAAATTTTTGCTAAATCACTGGCGATTAGGTTGGACCACATCCTCCCTGACCTTTTAGGAGATGAACAGTCAGGCTTTGTTAAAGGACGTTCCATAACTGACAACACAAGACTCTTATTTAATATTTTATCCAAATCCCCACGTCTTCAACACCCCCTAGCAGCAATTGCCTTAGACGCTGAAAAGGCGTTTGATAGGGTGGAATGGCCTTACCTTTTCCATACTCTTAAATGGTTCGGATTTGGCCCTACATTTCTCTCCTTAATCTCCTTATTATACTCCCGTCCACGCGCTGCCGTTTTTGCCAATGGCCAAACATCTTCCTATTTTAATCTTGGCAGAGGTGTCCGTCAAGGTTGCCCTCTTTCACCTTTTTTATTTAACCTGGCCCTAGAACCCTTTTTGTCTAAACTTCGCCAAAATCCAAATATCCACGGATTTCAGACAAAAGATCTCTCCATCAAGCTTGCTGCCTATGCAGATGACATTTTACTTTTCATCTCTAACCCCACTGTTTCTATTCCCGCTTTTCTAGCAGAAGTACAGCATTATTCTTCCATTTCGGGTTATAAATTAAATCATGATAAATGTGAGATTTTGCCACTAACGAAGTTCACCTTTAAGACTGACTTTACCGCCTCCAATTTCGCATGGAGCTCTTCCCATATCAAATATTTGGGATTGCACATTACCCCCTCCATCCCTGACACTGTTTCCCTATGCCTAACCAAATGCATTCAGAAATTATCTGATCTCACGGCTAAGTGGCACCCTCTTTATCTATCCTGGTGGGGTCGTTTAGACACTATCAAAATGATGCTATCCCCTGTTGTTCTCTATACTCTCTCCAATATACCCATAGCCATTCCGGCTAAGTTCATAAAAAAAATAAACTCAGTCCTGTCATCCTTTTTATGGCACAAGAGTAAACCCAGAATGTCTCTTGCTAGACTTACTCGTCCGGCTTCTGAAGGTGGTGTCAATTTTCCGAATTTCCTGGCATATCATAGAGCTTTCTTGTTGCGTCAATCCTCCTTTTGGTTGCAAGATCCTGATTCCCCTTGTCCACTGTGGACCAAAGTGGAACGCCTTTTTCTCTCACCTTTCTCTTTTGCTGAATGTATCTCTTTTTCACGTAAACCCTCCTCACTCTTCACTCCCATACATAAATTCACTCTCAAACTTCTCCTATCCTCTCACCCTCCTCCTCCTCTCTGCCTTGCCGATTTCCTTTCATCCACCATCTGGCATAATAAATTCCTCCTTATTCGTGGCAAACCCATTTTCTGGAAATCCTGGAGGGTCAAGGGTCTGCTTTGGATCTCACAATTGTTTTCACACTCTGCTTTCTTGCCTTTTCACATTCTCCGTTCCACTTTTGGCTTACCCCTTTCTTCTGCTCCCCAATACCTCCTCCTCAAAACATCAGTTATGGAACTCTATAATACACTCCCCACCTCACACTCATCTTCCCCTAACCCCACTGCCCAACTTCATTCCACTTTACTTACTCTCCCCAAAGCCTCGGTCCTCTACAAATGCCTTCACACGCACAATCATCCTAGACTCAAAAGTAAAGTGGAGGAGCACTGGGAAAGTGATCTTTCCTTATCCTGGCCAACCTCGCTTTGGGATAAGATCTGGACGAAGATTCGTAAGACCTCCAGATCTGCCTCTCTGACGCAAACCATATTCTTTATTTACAATCGTTTACTACATACTCCTTCTACCCTCCACAAACGATTCCCTACTACACCAGACACATGCTGGTCATGCTCCTCCCCTAACGCCACTCTGTTTCATATGTTGTTTCTTTGCGAAAAAGTACATGCCTTTTGGTTACAGGTTTGGGCTCAAATTAATGTTATCTTCTCCACCAGCATTCCATTTTCACATGAACGTATCTTTTTAGGAAGCCTCTCCCCTTGCTGGGATCAGATAGATCTAAATGTTCGTATTGTTGATTTATTGTTAGCAGTTGCTTTTCAACAACTTACTGTCAACTGGAAATCTGCGTCTAGCATTACCTTCAAAGCTTGGTGGTATAATGTTTGCCACAACCACAGACTTGATACTGCTTTTGTTTTTCCTGCACAGTTGGCAGCTAAACGTGCTGAACTTTGGCTTCCCATCACGTTATATTTAGATAACTGTACAACCCGTTCTTTTCGCCCACGACCTGATCAGCAGGAGGTTACTAAACCTCCTTGACACCCTTTTCATTCCCTTATATTTTGCTACTCTGTTTTGATGCACAACTCTAATTGCATTTGATTCTATTGTTCCTGTTTTATAATATTTACTTTTTTACTATTGATACCCATGATTAATCCACTGTGTTTTGAATTGTTACTATTGTATTATATTTTTCTTTTCTTTTTTTCCCTTCCTTCTTCTCAAAGAATCATCATTTGCTTCCCCTTTCCTTTTCCTTTTTGTTTCTCCCCGCAATATTGTGTTCCCATTTTGAACTATTACCTTGTATTCATTTCAATAAACTTCTTTTGAACTTAAAAACATTCTTTACACTGGCCCTACTCTCAGATCTTCTCTTTGTGTTCAGTGGAGGAGGAAATCCTACACAATGCTCCCCATCTGCCCAAGCCACACCTCACTGTGAGACTCTTTGTGAAGCCTCTGGTGCTCTTTTCACTTACGTATGGCCTGAGGAGGTTCTTTTTGGGATCAGTGGCTGTATTTTCTGGTTAGAACAACACCCTATTACAGGGTTCAGTTTACTAACCAATAGTCTGTACATAGTTGGGGGCAGATTTACAATTTCTGGCGCATCCCTGCAAATCAGCAGGGATGCGCCAGGAAACTTTCGACACGCATTACTATCCTTGCGCCACCACGGATGCGCCTCATTTACAATGCGGCGTGCCATGGTGTGTGTCGCATCTGCCAACTCCAGCACTGTTCCCACCCAGCCAATCTGCAACATGGTGCGTCAAGCCTTACGACTGCTTCAAGCAGGCGTAAGGTTTTGACGCAGCGGCATCGGAAAAGTGACTAAGTGAAATCTTGTAGATTTCATTGCGTCACTTTTCCGATGCGTTCCTGCGACGGAACGCCCACCCTGCGCTGGAACACCCACATGAAACCTGATGCAGGTTTTATGTGGCGCAGGGCTTTACAACGTGACGAATTTCCCTAGATGTGTCACATTGTAATTCCATCGCAGCATGGCGCTAGCTTCACGCCGCCGCTGCATCACAGAAGTGACACAACGGCGGCGCAAAAATGACGCAAGGGGCTTGTAAATCTTCCCCTTTGTGTATATTGTGTGGTTTGGGATTTGATGTGGCTCTTTGGAACTCTTTTTTGTGCAGAAACCTTGTGTCCTTGCTCATTTTTGGCTGATTTCCTTTGTTGATTTTGACATTGTGTACTGAATCTATTTGGTATGTTGGGTGACAAGTGAGGTCGTTTAAGGGTTGTGCTTGAGTGGGAACTTGTGGAATGCTCATATCCCTTAAATCTTCTGTCTCATAGTAAAAATATAGCAGGAGTTTAATTTAGGCATCACCAAGAATTGTAACTAATACGCATAAGCTTCTATTTATGACTGAGGGCCTTATTTAGATTTCGGAGGACGGATTACTCCGTCCCCCGAAATCTAAACCCCGTAGTAAATAATGACTTAGATTTAGGCGGACGGGATATCCTTCACCGTTGTGATGGAATAACCTGTCGGCCGAAATCTAAATCAGGCCATACTTTTCTTGCCTGGCATTAAAAGCAACATTTTAAATTGATTTATGAACGTTTTAACTGTTTAGGATGTGTTACTCCATATCGTGACACTAGAGTCAGAGGCTGTGACATGTCACTTGTGAAATTATTGAGATTAAAAGAAATATGCACTTTCTTCTTGAAATCTTACCAGAGCTTAAAAGAGTGGATCATGTCACTTGCACAGAAGGTAAACCTGGCTCTGAAGACCTATTTACTTTCTGTAGTCTCCAATCCTTGCACTTCGCCTAACCCCCAGGCAGCAAATAGGGGACTTTTGTGTGGTTAAGGGTGAGACAAGGAGTCCACCCTGTGATGTCATCGATGGGCGGAGGGTGTTCAAAGATGCCTGATTGCATTTCCCTTGCATTTAAAAAAAATCCATATCCTGTCCCATAATTGCTTGCAAGAAATCGACAGCTGCCACATGGCTCAAAGCTCAAAAGCCCTGTGCCCCCGCACACCATGGTAGAGTGTTCACTAACGTCACTAGCAAGAACAAGCATTGGCAAAGCCAATAAGTCTGTCTTTTTGTCACTGGAAGTGTTTGTAAAAGTAGGGCGACTTTCTGCACGTTGCTCTTAGTTATGCTAAAAAAACCATAATGAAGCTATATCTATTTTTTTAACTGAAGCTGGGAGTATGGAACCTGTGCTGAACAGATTGTGTTAGCCTGCCCTACCATCAACAAAGAGTATTATAAAATGACCCATAAAAGGTAGCTTGCTTTGTAAGCAGTGAACTTACAAGGCATAAATAGGAAAATGTTGCATTGCATATATTTTCGACAAAAGGCCATCTCCTACTTTCTACATCTTTAGGAAAGCCACTGGGCCTCATTTATGAGAAATGACGCATCGCTGCGTGAAAGCAGCGATGCGTCACTTCTCAGTGCGCACTCCTTGTGACATACCTGATGAGTCATATTTAATGTATGACGCATCATGTCGCAAGGAGTTACAGATACGTCAGTATTTCTGACGTATCTGTAAGCGCAAAAGTGACGCATTGCTGGAGTGTGTCACAAAAGTGACGCAACTTCAGCAATGCTTCCTTTCACATGGGGCAGGCCCCATGTGAAAGGGCTTGCGTCAGTCTTACGCCTGCTGTGAGGCAGACGCAAGATTTTGACGCAACGGTGTCCTAGAAGTGACGCAGTGAAATCTCATGAAATCTCATAGATTTCACTGCGTCACTTCTACGACCTTTTCTTGCGTCAATACGCCCCCTTTGCATATATTATACCTGGCACAGGTATAATGTGGCGCAGGGATTTACAAAGTGACGCATCTACCTAGATATATATCCAGTCATATCCCTTCCCTATGTATATAGAGATATCTCTAATCACTAGTATATGCAGTAGACCGTTGTGCTCTCTACCATTCCTATGTGACTCTTAGAGTATATCCATTTGTATCCCTTCCCTATGTATATAGAGATAACTCTAATCACTAGTATATGCAGTAGACCTTTGTACTATCTACCATTCCTATGTGACTCTTAGAGTATATCCATTTGTACCTCCTTGTGTGACTTTACATCTTGTACATTTGCATTTCTTTTATGTTTGTATCCTTTATGTAACGCATGTAATCCTAAATCCTTATGTTTTTCAACTGGTCCTTATGTAAAGCGCTCTGACACCTTCGGGTAAAGTTCGCGCTATATAAAATCACATAAATAAATAAATAAATATATAGGTGATTTGAGAGCTGAGGGTGGAGGATGGGATGTACCCCAGACAGGAGACAGGGAGTAAGTATCGTGGTTATACCTGATCGAGACGTACACCTAGGAAAACCTGTGCTTGAGAAAATACTGAACTTTGCTGGTAGCCAATATGGGGCCTCCGAGCAAATGCAGTACCATTACGGGAGCACCAGTGCAAAATCACTCATAAAAAAGTCCATGATCTAAACGTTTCCGTTTATTTATCACAATTTAGCGTTCTTATTCTCCGAGTACTTAATTGGTGCTCATTTGTCCACAGTTTAGGGGCAGTTGTCCACAGAAAATGCATCAAGACCTGTGGATGGTTTTCAGGGAGCTAGAACCTTGCATCCATCAGAGCCTCTGGCAAAGCAAAATAGGCAAAAAAGCTATAATCCGCCCTCGTTGATAGGGGTACAAACATATTTGCATATGTTGGTCCTTTGATCCAGCCTTCTGTGAAAAGATTCTGAACTTGGGAGGTGCCAGAAAATGATCAGGAAATCTGTGCAAAAAGGTACTCACATTGGAATCAAAAGTTGGAAATGCTAGGCAGATAGCTCTTCATAGACCAGACCAGCCAAAACGTCTGATTTTAAACCAAAGGTGACTGAAATGTTTATTTTACAAAAATAAACAGGGTAGATGCGAACGTATGCAGCTTAGCACTCATAAAACCCCCCCTAAATTGTTTTATGTCTCTGAAACTTACACTATCTCCTCTATCAGTTGACTGCAGTGGTGAACATACCCTTCTAAATCTATTTTCACTATTCCACAACGTACATTCTGCGGGCTTTATCACAAGACAGAGTCTTTCTTCAAAATACAGATCCAATTGCCTCTTGTTTGGATCCTCCTTTCTCCTTGGGTTTAGGCCTAATCAGACTGTATATTGCCTTATCCACAGCAGCAAGCATTGTATCCAAATAAATTAAAATCCATTAAAACGACGAAAATACTCTCTTATTTTAACATACAGAGAGCTCTTGCAGGAAGATAAGGGCGTTCTACAAAGAGAAACCTTCACATGGTAATGGGTGACTGGAACTTTGCCTAAGCTAGGAGCCTGTGCTGGGCGAATCCATCTATGCGTTGCTGTGAAAAACCTGAAGGTATTCTCTAATGTTTACCATATGCTTAATAGGCCCTTTATCAAAACATAGGTTCTCTGGTCCTAAGCAGGAAGAATACTTTAAAAAATGGCTGCAATAATGCTCTCCCTCCACACCCAGGGGCTTATGTACAAGCCCCCTGGGCCGCCTTACGCCATCATTGCGTCACTTTTTTGACGTAACGCGGAGCTTAATTTGCTCCATATTCACATGGATGCAAATGCAACACTTTTTTGAAGATTTCAATGAGCACTCAGGGCCTCATTTATGAAAATTGTCTCATTGCTGCAACAAAACAGTGGTGCAACAGTTTTCACTGTGCCCTCCTTGCGACACGATGGAAGTGGTGTATTTAGTTACAGATACGTCAGTATTACTGATGTATCTATAGGCACAAAAGTGACGCGTTGCTGGGGTGTGTTTGAAAACAGAAGCTACTCCAGCAATGTGTCCTTGCATATGGGGCAAGCCCTATGTGAAAGGGTCTGGGTCAGTCTTACACCTGCTGTGAGGCAGGCATAAGGTTTTACGCAGTAGCGTCCTAGAAGTGACACAGTGAAATCTGATAGATTTCACTACGTCACTTCTATGAGGCTTTTTATGGGGCAACGCCCACCCTGCATCCATTATACCTGATGCAGGTATAATGTAGCGCAGGGCTTTACAAAGTGACGCATCTGCTTAGATGCGTCACTTTGTAAATAGGGTGCAACGTGGCACATTTTTTATGCCACTGGTGCTTCACAAAAAGTGACGCACGGCTGCGTAAAAGTGTTGCAAGGCCTCATAAATAAGCCCCTGACTGTTTACAGGGAATCACTCTGTAGCTGCTTTCTACTTGTTTGTTCATATGAAGGTATCTAATAAAACCAGTCAGCCATTGTTACATCAGTCATCCATGAATTAGAGCCTGATTTATAATTTGGCAGACATCCTGCTCTCCAGCAGGGTGGTAGCGTAAAGTACACCCTGGCCCTGATGGAGATGCTGCAGTCTGCCATATTTAGAAATGTCCGCTGGCACAGAGGACATTTCTAGCATTTGCACGAACCATGGCGGTTCCTGCCAATCCTTTGCAAGTTTGCCGTACAGCTCCGTCAACATAAGGAGCCTTAAAGCAAATTTATAACGTTTTTTTTATTTTCAAAAAGAAAATCCCAAAGCGAATTTCGCTTTTTGAAAATAAAAAATAATCAATGCCCACCTCGCCATGGTAGTTGCCCAAACATTAAGAATTACCCTAACTTCTTTTGTTAAGCATCATGGTAGGGGAAACGGACACATTTTTCTAATTTGTTCTCCCCAGCTCCTTTCCCTTGGCAATCCTACCCTTCCTTTCCGGCCTACCCACCGAATTTGCAATCTATGTTATTCACACCGACCACTGGTTTTAGGTGGGTGTATGTGTACATACAACTGCAGGTATAAAATTCCAGCAGTTAGTGGTTTTCAGTATTGCTTCTTTCCCTACTGCGCTGAAGGCTGAGGCGTGAGTTCTAAAGAAGATATCAGACTGTTCTTTATTAGAGAAAGTGTGGTATAAATCCATTTCCCAATGAATTTGGGCTGGGGATTTGGTTGCATGGGGGTGGTGGTTAAGAAACCTAAATGGATCAGATAGCATTTGTTAGTCATAATTTTTGGAGAATAGCCATTTCTCAAACAGGGAAATAGGCCTACTGGCCTGAGGTTGGATCTTGGCTTGAGTCACCCAGTGACAAATGTAGATATATCTCCATCTCACCTTTTAGGGGACCCATTGTTGGTTTTGATTTGCTCAAAGGTCATGAGCCTGTTATGGTTGTGATGGGGCCAGATACCACATTCTAGATTAATTTAGGAACTCCTGGCTGATGGTCTTTATTGCCTGCTAAGAAAGTGTATAGGGGAGGAACCTATTTACGAATGATACGTTTCTCTTCCCCTTCCAACCAAAGGACTACAGACTCTTAATTCAATTTTTGATAATTTATCATAAGGCCAAAAATAACAGGATATAGACACACCTCAATATCAGAGTATAGAGATACATGAACACCAATACAGAGCCAAGTGTGCAAATATAATTCATTCAACACAATAGGAACAGACCAATGAATTCCAATATCAGAACACAACTGAGTATAGACGCTGTGTCCAATTCCCTTTTCATTTGGATTTCAGGAATTAAAACAATAATCTGTCCCTACTCTATAGCTAGAGCGACATCCCTACTTAACTTCTCAGTTGGTTTCACCTCAAAAGGTGTCAGCATGTGAAGACTTCCTAGGAGGCGCACTCACGTTAAATGGGTCAAGTAGCATAAGGCTACAGAGCTCACTCTAAGATGCCCCCTTGCCTCAGTCCAAAGCAGAAGTCCCCCGAAACTGTCCCTGTTCCAAATACAAAAAGACAAAGTTATACGCCTCACAGGTCACATGGTAACCTATTCCGTGAACATCTCCTTTGAGTAACTCTCCACAAAACTTAGGTTTTGTCCAGCGACCTTGGCTCCCAGGTTTCACCAAGCACGGAAGGCGTCCTCCCTTTTCTCTATTCAGGCTCTTCAAAGACATTCCTCTCCTCCCAATGTATCTTCTTAAATCTAAAATAACGAGGTTGAATTCCTGCACCTGGAGTAAGAGTGAGAAAAACTCTCTACACATACATCAATTCTAATGAGCTTATAACTTGAGAGCAAACAAGGAGAAACGAAACTTAAGGAAACGAAAGTTAGGCCTACAAGATTTGCCAACCTAAGAGCATTTATTAATATGCACCTGTTAAAAAAGTCTCAATACGAACCATTTATATAATAATGGATACATTTATATTGCATAATGTTCATAATGTACATGAATGATTAAATAGCTTCTCTAAACATGTGCAAAATCCTTATCATTCCTGTATACAGCATTACAAATTCCATTCTAACGTCTTGATGTATCATTATAAGCTCCAGGCTAATAAAACAGCAACATATATGTGAGAGCAGTTTGTCCATGAGCATAATACACCCTTACAAATTTTAAGAGTGGCGAGCGCTCTATCAGTCGTACAAATCCCAATTGTCTATTTGAGCCTGGGGAGGAGAGGAGTACACTACCCAGGGTCGATGCTTTTCAGGGAGCAACAGTATTTTCCATATGGGGACTCCTGCTGTGGATTGATCTATGAATGCTCCTCAAGAGCACCTGTTCCACTCTAGGAGATTTCATAGCTGGGCCACCAAGTAGTAATTACAGAGATTGGAAATACCTAGGCCTCCCTCTGCCATTGGTAGGTAGTTTCTTTACCTTTCAATTTGTGACTTTTTACTACCCCATATAAAGGCTTCAATCAGTTGACAATGACAACTTCAAATAGAGCACTTGTGATCCAGAGTTCAAATAGATCCTGCGAAAAAGGGATAATTACTATTTTCCTGCAATCATGACGTAAGTATGGATCAGGTGCAGGGCCGGACTGGCTACCGGGCAGTTGTGTGTGCTGCCAAGCAGGGGGATGCTTTCGTTGATGGGGACTTGTGTGTGCAACACGAAATTCGTTTTGCTTTTTTTTTTCCAAAGCGCACGCAGGTCCCCATCAACGAAATACGACAAACCACGGAGAAATCACCCCCCTGCTCGGCAGCACACACAACTGCCCGGTAGCCAGTCCGGCCCTGATCAGGTGGCTCTTCTTGGGAAAAAATGGGGCTAGGGACAATGACTTTAGCGGTCCCCCTGGGTTTTCGTGCGAGCAGAGTGGACACAAGGGTTAAAGGTTAAGTGCTGGTGGGAGTTTGAGAGGGGCAGAGCTATGGAGAATTTATTGAAGTCTCTTCTTTAGGGTTAGCTGACAATTTTTGCCTAGAGTTAGAATAGAGTCAGGTGAGAATAGTTTTTGGTTGCTGTGGGTGGAATAATGGCATGACAAGTGCGAGTTGTGATTGAAGCACCTATGGTGCTTCGTGATGTGAGCGGGGAGGATCTGTAGATATCAGATGTGCTTCAGCAAGCCTGGATTCCCCTCAGTGCCTGGTCAGTCAGATCAGTGGGTTTTTGGACAACATTTTGAGTTGTGAATATCAGGAGACATAAATATTGAGAAAAAAATATTGTGACATGAAAGTATTGTGATGCAAAAATATCGTTGTCAAGAATATCTTTTTTTTAGGTAAGTGATATTGTTTTTTAAGAATATTGCTGCTCTTAATATTGTTTTCAATAATATAGTTGTAAAAAATATAGTATTTTAATATGTTTTAGTTCATATTTTAGTTTTATATGTTACAATTGTTCGTGTAATTTTTTTAATAAGGTTTATTTTAATTGATTTATATTTTTGTATTAAATTATTAATATTAATTTCTAGTGTTGTAGCAGGTTGTTGGGTTTGTAGGGGAATAGGGTGCGAAGTTAATTACGCACAAACTATTAATTAACAATTTTTAATTAAATATGTAATTGTTATTAATTATGTAAATTATGTAATACTAGCTAGTTATATTTTAGAAGCAGGTTGCTAGGTTTGTATGGGTATAGGGTGAGAAATAAAATAAGTAATAATTAATGAACACATAATTATTATTTTATTAATAATTATTTAACTGATTATAAATTATGTAATTTGTGCAATGATTATATATTTTTGTTATGCTTTAGGCATGGGCTGCTGGGTTTATAAGGGTATGGGGGAAGTTAATTAAGTAATAATTAATTCATTATTAATTGTTAATTCATTACTTAATTGATTATCAGTTAGGCAAATGTGCAACGCTTATTTATTTGAGTTACAGTTTAGATGCAGGATGCTGGGTGTGTAGGGATCTAGGGTGGGAAGTCAATCAAGTAATAATTATTTAACAATGAATTAATAATTAAATATTGCATTTATATTAAATATGTAAGTAATGGAATAGTTGTTATTAGTTATATTTTAGGAGTGAGTGGCTAGGTTTGTAGGAGTACAGGTTGAGAAGGTAACTAATTAATAATTGAATAAACATTGATAATTGTTTTCAAATAGTAGTTATGTAAATTGATTGTTTTTACTTTTTAAAAATACATATATATTTTTTATGATAATGTATATTTTTTTTATTCCTGGGGTTACTCATATATGTAATGTGTTTGCAGTGAAGTATTTTCCCTACTCTTTCTAAGGGGCGGACTACGATCTCGGTCATAAGCCTCCGACCTTAGATTGGAGGCTTTAGGAACAAGATCATTAGTTTCAATACTGACCGTCTGATTACAATACAGCCAGTCAGAATTGAAGCCGGCCTGTCATTCTGGCTGGCTTCCGATGGGCTTAAGGAGCCCGTCGGCTAGTCGGAGACCGGCCCGTAATTCCATAAGAAGGCGTTTCTGCCTTCGGGATTACGATGTTCGGTTTCTGACACGCTTTCCATGTCAGGCTTTCCCACTCCCACTGGTTCTGTCGCCAACTTTGGGTGGGACAATCGGCGGGAAAACCAAGTTAGGAGTAGAGGTGTGCCCACCTTTGCCAACCCCACTCCTCGGGTGGGGAAGGCGAGGTGAAGCAAACATCTCAGTCCCCTTCATCTTGATGATGAGGGGACCCAGCCAATTAGGAAAAAGCTTATGCCCTCCTCCCATTGGAGGGTGGCATAATAGGGTATGTACCCACCCGAAGGAAGGGACCCATTCAGTCCGACCTGCACACCCCTTTAACGACCCTAAATTTAGTAGTTAGGGGCAGTGCTCAACCTTGCCTCCTCAGATTCGAGATACAAAGAAGAAGGACCGAAGATCTGTGCTGACCCAGGAAGAAGACGACACCAAGTGCTTCATCCCCAGCCCTACCGGCCTGTCCCAACTCCGACTTGCCTACAGCGGAAACTCTGGCATGTCCAGCAGCCCCCCAGAACATGAAGGACCTGCTTTTCACTCACTTTACGGACTCTGTCTCCTGTGAGCACTGGATTTGTGCAACAAAGTCTCACCCACAGAATCCAGATCCAGACGGCTCAGCAATTTTGCACCACTCTGCACCTGAAGCCCACGGCCCGAGTTTGAGTGGCCCAACAACACGAGGAGGTCACCCCAGCCATCCTGACCTGGGTCTGGTGATTCGCGACCTCCCTCAAGCTTCAAGCCGATGCTTGCAGCCAACCCTCAAGGGTCCCCCCGACTACGACCGGAGCTGGTAAGAAGAACCCAACGCCAAAAGACACACCTGCACCCAACGCCCCATGGCCTTGGGTGGCCCAACCGACAGTGTCCAAGCATTCCCCAAAAACCCAATGTACCTATCCAGCCGGTGGTCGCCTACAGGAAGCCTGCCTGCTCGAGGCTGCAGCATCTTGCCGAACTGGAGATCTCCATTGAAATCCACAGGGTCCCTGACGTCGTCTTGGCACTCTGCAAGCGGGTGCCCCTGTGCACCTGATGGTACAGCTCCTGTGCTGATTGTTGTCCCCTGCAGTGCCGATCCCAAACCCTAGGAGTTTTTCTCCCCCAGCTAAGTGGCCTGCTTGTAAGACCAAAGGCCCCCTTAGCCCCATTGGCTAACATTGGGCCCCTGCACTCCGCACCCTGACGCCCCAGTGTCGCTAGTGGTGAAATCTGAGTGCCTACCTGAACCTTGGTTCTAACCCCCAAAAACAATTCTTGCAGGTTGTTTACTTACCTGCAAACCGATAACCTTATTTTCCCCATAGGAACAAATTTTGTTACGTTTTGTTCCTAAAAATGTTCTGTCAAGTTGAACTTGTGTATGAGAGAAAAGTAACAATATTGCAAACCTAAAAAGTCTAACTTACCTTGTAGTCCAGGATCCACTGCAATGTATCTAAGGATACCACCCAGAGTAGTCAATGTAATGCAAAAGTTATCAAAAGTAAATTCCATTTAATTTACATTGTTTTTAAAGCATATACAAACCTGTAACAATTGCAAATCCATTCCCAATTGCTTTATCTTGTAAAGTTTTACAATTGCAAGTACAATTTATCTACCTGTACCAAGTCCAGCTTGGTTCTAGAAACATAAATATACCTTTTTTATACTTACCCAATTGGTCTGGATTCTGTCTCTAAGAGTGTGAAATCACTCCTTGATTGAGTGAATACAATAAATGCTTAACACACCCTCCTGGTAGGCCTAACTGCTCACCCACACAACCACAAAGTGAGCTGTAATGTACTAATCTAATTTACCCTCTGCTATACCTCTGCGAACTCCCTGGACTCTGTGCACACTATACCTTACTTTGGTGTGGTATATACAGAGCCAGCTTCCTAGAGGGAGAAGAAGTAGTTGACACATCAGACTATAAATTAAGAAAAGATAAATATGTTGTGGATAAAATTGTGACAAAAAATGAAGTAGTGGTGGTAGGTGACTGCAAGAAAGACATAGCTGTATGTACACGAGAGAGTGCTGATAATGAAGAAAATAAGGAAAGCAAAGAAGTTAGACATTAGAAAGTCCCTTACATGGGCATTACAAAGCAGTTGGGGTCTCTTTTATTAGCTACTGCAAAAGATAAGATTTGTAAAAGGGAGTACATTGAAGTTTTCAAATTATTGCACAGGGAAGTTAGAGTCAAAAGATGAGAAATGGGAATGACCTAGAAGATCTTGTGTACCAGAGACAATTGTAAATTGTACAATGTAAATCACCATGGGGTGACCCAGTATCCCTCAGAACCTGGGCCATACAGTTCAATATAAACAATGGTTCTGTCGGGTATGTAACCTAATTCCTTCAATACATGAACTAAATTCCTTATTCATACAATTTAGCCTTCTAGTTAATCAGGACAAGGCTCCCACCAGAGAGCTTGCTCACCTTGCAAGTCCAACACAAAAGAGGTACAGGGTAAATATACGTTTTTAATCTATGAATTAATCTTTTCATTCACAAATACCCCTTATACATATCAAATTTCTAATTAGGACTTAATCACAATTCATAAATATTTTACAACAACGGCGCAGAACATACAGTGATTATAATGTGACATTTAACCCCTTTACTGCGGCGGCTATTCCTTAGCAGTGCTAAGGGGGCGGGGCGGCAGCGCGGCGGGCGCATGCTGGTGACGGAACCGCTCCGTCACCAGCGTCGGTTGAGCTGTGCTCATGACGGAGCGGTTCCGTCAGGGCCCGCCCCGCTCAATAGAACCCTCAGCGCAGGCGCGGAATTCGCGCCGCGCATGAGCGTTCTATCGAGCTGGTTGGGCCATGACGGAACCGCTCCGTCATCAGCACAGCGCACCCGTAGCTGATGACGGAGCGGTTCCGTCATCAGCATGGAACGGGTTAAGTGAAATGGTGACATTCAAACGTGTTTATATACAAGTGAGTCAAAAAGGAGGGGAGGGGGAAAAAACTAAAAGTCTTTTGGCCAGTTTCAGTTTTTTGTTTAAATTATGTCAATAATCCACTTCGATTGATTATCATGAAAACTGGATATTATAGACTGATCCAATAATATCAGTCTCGTCGACGTTTCGACCCTATGGACGCCTTATTAGTGGGTCAAAAGTGGCTCTTCGTCAGGACATGGGGCTGTGGTAAGGTGCCTGCAAGTTAGATAAATTAATTGTCAGAGTCTGGACTTGAAAAATTGTGGTGAGAATCAGTGTTTAGATCAGTAATGGTCCATATTTAAAGGAATTGAGGGGCATATTACCAACGTTAAGCGATATTTATCGCTAACGATGCTTAGCAACGAATTTTTTAACGCTAAGCATCGTCAGAAATTATCGCAGATAAAACTTGCTATTATCAAGGTTTATCGCAAATGCGATAAAAAACGGCCGCAATGCATGAATATCGCTGAAAAATCAGCGATATTCATGCATTACCGAGCTAATGCTCTTAGCCATGTTATCCACCTCCCATTGGATAACATGGCTAAGAACTGCTCAGGGCAGGTGTTAGTTTTTGGAGATATTCGCGCTTAGCGCGAATATCTCCAAAAGTTGGTAATAGGAGATAGCGATGTTAGTGAATGTTTCCAGTCGCTAACATCTTGGCACGCCCACTTTGCATGTCATTAGTGATAAATATCACTGACATGCAAAGTGGGGCCCAAGATGGTCGCTATCTCCTACTAGCTGTCGCTAACTGGTGTTAGCCACAGCTAGTTAATAGGGAGATAATTTTATCTCCGCTTTCTTGGCTTTTAAAGCCATGAGTTCCTAATACTTGCCCACTCATTCCAAAAGGCAAACGTATAAAACTCACCCCTTAGTTGACAAACTGAAACTGGCCAAAAGACTTTTTGTTTTTTCCCCCTCCCCTCCTTTTTCACTCTTTAATGGGGCCAATAAATGGGGGAAGAGAAGATAAATTGTATTTATTTATTTATTACGTTTTATATAGCGCGAACTTGACCCAAGAGGGTATCAGAGCGCTTTACATTTAGGATCGATGCGTTTAAAGTTACATCAGTTACAAGAGCATAGTAAGATACAGTACCCATAAACAATGTTGCAAGAATTAGTGGGAGGGAGGGGAGGAAGGATTGATAGCGGGGAGATTAGGAGGAAGTGTGTTCAATGTCCGGCTGGGTAGGTGATGGTCAAGGGGGAAACCAGTGCCAATCTCCTCATTAGCTGGATAGCAGCTCCACCGGGCATCAGCCACGTTGCTCAGGTCTCAGCGTTCAGGAAAACCAGTTTTGAGTTTATTTGATTTGAGAAGTTTATATAGCTCTGGCTAGTCCCGGAGGTATCAGAGTGCTTAACCAGAGGATCCTTGCATTACAAGGTACATCTAAAAAGGTTTATATAGCGCTGGCTAGACCCGGAGGTATCAGAGCGCTATACCATAGGAACATTGTGTTACAAATTACATCAGTTACAATAGCGTAGTAAGGTACAGTAAACAAACAACGAGGTTGATAGGATTTGTAGGAAAGGAGGGGAGGAAGTAGCCATAGCAGGGAGAGAAGGAAGAACTGTGACCAATGTCCGGCTGGGTAGGTGAAGGTCGAGGGAGAAACCATGGGCAATCTCCTCATTAGCTGTCTTGCAACTCCACCGGGCATCAGCCATGTTGCTCATGCTGTATGGAGGAGCCTGATGGGCCTTTAATAAAGGTTTCAACAACAAAGAAGTCTGCAAGTTCCAAAATGAATGTTCAAAATGTGGGGAAAACATGCATTATTGCAGTGCTTTGGGAATCCAGGAGGGGGATCAAGTAGAGGAGGAGGGTTGTTCAGACACTGGATGAAAGGAGTAACCAGGAGCAATGGGGAAAAGGCACTTAAGCCACTTAAGTTGGACAGGCTTAAGTTCTGGCCACATGGTTACCGATTGGTTTAAGTTGCTGGAGAAGTAGAGAGTGGTTTGAGGAAAGTTTTTAACGTCATTATTAAAGTCCTAAGGTAAGACAGAAGTGGATAATTAACGTTCCGCCAAGGAACATAAAGTAACGATACAAGAAAAATTAGGCAAAGAAGTTTGAAAAGGAAGAAATAGTTTGTAACATCTCACATTGGAGTGGTTCCTGAAAAAGAATAACGTAGGTTTTGATAAATACCGCATTTGTCTTGGCCAGAGGGGACATCTGCCAACGATTTCATTGATGAAGATCTGATGTAAATTAAACATGCATCAGTAGAAGGCACTTTAGACATGGTGAAAGTGGCATGCGCAGGAGCAGTCACTGCAAAGTGAGATGTGAAGTTGGATTTTCGACATTTACTGGTGTATCTGTGAGATTTTGAATTGTTTGACTTTAAAATCTTAGGACAGTTTTATGTGGACAAGGAGAAAACATCTTGGAGACAGTTGGGCATTGCTATGTTAGGTCATGGTTTACCTCATCACGGGATATGACTGGCAGCAGGGGTACAGGCGGGTTAGAGGGTATGGCTGGCTTTTTTTAACCATTTAATAGAGTGCTGATTTGGGATTTGGGCGATGAGACAGAATGAAGTATTCATATTTTCTTGAGAGCACCTGGAGGAATTGGTTTGGAATTGTTTTGGCAAGGCAGATGATGCGCACAGTGCAGGCCAAGGAGTGGGAAGCTGATCCCTGGGCATAGGCTTTTTGGAAATTTTTCTTTGCTGGTCGCAGTGGCCTTGTGGGCAGAACTATTTCAATAACAGGAAGGTGAGGTTTCAATGTTGACAATATTGCTGTGGTGCGCATCGTGAACAGACATTCTGTGAAAGACTTGCATGTTTTGCAGTTGCAGAGAGTGTTTCTGGTGGGATGTCTGCACCACAACATTGTTTTAGAGTGTGCCAGTTACCTGGCATGAATAATGATAGCAGGTGTGTTGTCTCATTTTCAGTGACCGAGGTTTCTTGTCCTTACGCCGAACGTGGATTGGCACAGGACAAAGATGCACAAGGAGCTCTGGAAGAAAGGTAACTGAGTAGGTGCCCATTGAATAGGGGGTTTGTTGTCAGCTCAATATTGAAAGCATACAAACATGCTTGGAGAGAGTTCCTGGTTTCTGGGTCTAAGCGCAGAGCTGGAATGTGCAGGGTTGATGTGGCGTGTGCAGGAGATGTTCTGAATTTTATACAAGATTTAGTTGAGAAGGGTTTGTCAGCAGTGACCATTGCAGGAAAGATGGCAGGAGTCGCATTTTATGGCAAATTGTTGTGAAGTTATGTCCCTTCTTCAGGATAAATTGGGAGAATAAAATTGAAAGGCTGGGTGCGCAAAAAGTCACATTGCTAATAGATCAATTATGGTTTCCTTGAGGAAGATATTGATGGTTTTGGCAGGTGTATGTTTGAGCAGAAGCCAAACAGTATTATTTGCTTTCAGGGTTTCTGAGTTGATTGAGGGGAGAGGTTGTGAGGGTTTGCAAGTTCAAGATGTTCACACTGAAAGGGATGGTGTTGTGATGTGGCTGCAGAAATCTAAGAGTGATCAGAGAGGTATTGGTAGAGAAGTGCGGTTGCGATGCCACTCAGCAGAGCTGATATATCTTTGGTTATTTGGCACAAATGCCTGTACGTTAGTTTAGGAACAGTCAGAAGGAATTTTGAGCAGAGGTGGTACAAAAGTAACACCATCAGGTGCTGTGGATATTGTGGGCTACGTTATCAGTGCTGCACTTGCCTGAAAGTGAGTTTCAACACATTCATTTTGGATAGGGTGGCAATAGAAGTTAGTGTGTTGGGTAAGTCTCAAGAGTAGTGTAAGGGCTTAGGCAGGCAGAGGTCAGATTTATACAGGTGCTATGTGCAACCACAATTGGTGGTGTCGGATGGACAAAGCTTGTTTATTTTTCTAGGTTGCGGTGGATTTGCGGCCATTTGCTTGTAAAGTGGGCAGCGAAACACGCAGAACAAAGGCACTTTGATTGGCAGGTGAATTTTGAGAATACCAGGATACAGATGGACTGGTGGGGGTCATGATTTGAAGGGATATGTTACCATTTTTGGTCAATTTGTTTAAAGAAAGAAGTTGCAATGATGATTTGCTTATTTATTTGGGAGAAAATAACAGAATTTGCAAGAGAGAAAAACACTATGGTCAGGATCTGCTAATGCGTAGTCTGAATTTATACTTCGGAGAAATTGGAGAGGTAGGTGACAACTGATGCTGCACAGCATAAAGTTAATAGAGAAATGTGTAACTTTTTGTAGTGAAGAAAGCATATGTCGGGTGCAGTATGCAAAGATCAGATTTGAGCAGCAATAGTACTTTAGGGACTACTGAGTTTGCCTGTCATTTTTTGTTATGGAGCTCTAGTTGATCGAGATTAGAGATCCTCTAGTGTCCTTGATGGGCATAAAAGGTTGGTGAGAAAGAGTAATGGGGTGGAGAAAACTACTAATCAATAAAGGGGTTTTTCTGGTTGGCAAGTGGTTTAAATGAGTAGGCACTGTCCGGTACTGAGTACCAGCACTTTTTTTTGCACTGTCCGGTACTGAGTACCGGCACTTTTTTTAATTTTGAGAGGGAGAGTACCGGCACTTCTTAAGAAAAACGTAATACTTTTAATTGGAGAGTACTGGCACTTCTCAGAAACAAGCAGGCACTCTGGTACAGAGTACCTGCAGTTCTGTTTTTCCATTTCAAGCACTGGGTTGGCCGATGAAAAGAGCTCAGGTTTAGGGTGCTTTCATGGTTGTTTTTTGTTACTGGTCGGGTGGACCAGCTCCAGGGAGGGTGGGGGGATTTGAGGGACTTGTTAATAGTTATAGTGATTTAAGATAATGTTTGGTCAAAAAGGTGTTCCTCTTTGGGCGGTTGGGGGAAAGGGTGGGGCTCATTTGCTCACGTTCACATTCATGTTAAGTGAGGTCATTAGTTCGCCTGTAAGGCGTGTGCCAGGGATTTATGCTATTGCGATGCACACCTTTTTTTTTCATTCATATGATATGTCTTTATTCGGTTCTCAACGTCTTGCACGAAGTGCACCTTAGCCCACTTCTATTGGTCTCACCAGGATGATGGGTCAGAAAAGGAGCCTGGAGCATCTGCTGAAGAACTAAATAGGATGGTGAAGCGTTTATTAATTGATGTGAACGTCTTTGTTTATCAGTGCCTGCACTTCTGGATTACTTAAATTGGAAGACTGGTCCGACATGATTGACCCTGAAGTGGTCGGTCTTTTAGGTGGTAGTGCACATATGCTCCGAGTGAAGTAAAGCAATGATCAAAGTGGGCTGACCTGATTGTCCATTCTGTATGCTGTAGTGTGTGGGAGCAAAATATATATACTAGAGCAATAGACCAAGGATGAAAAAGGTTGGCTGAAACCCCCTATTGTATAATATATATATTTTTGATTATTAAAAAACAAAGGGGCATATTAGCAACAAAATGCGATAATTATCGCAATCCTCGTTTAGCCAGGTTTTTATTATCCCTGGATTACATCGGCCTGTTAGCGGCGTATTATCAACACGCCGCCAACAGGCGATGTAAAATCCAGCGATAGGGGTGATAACCTGCGATAGCGGTAGAAATCATGCGATAAAAATATAGCGATATAAAAAAGCTTGCTAATACACAAGTGTAGACTTAACCCATCAATCCACCTCCCATTGGAAAGATGGTTAACTCGGTTTTCAACAGGAGTTAAATTTCTGTGATAACCGCGGTTAGCGCGAGTTTTATTATCGCTTCGCGGGTCTGAGGCCGCATTGATAATAAGGCGATGTTGAGTTTGTGACTATTTAATGGAGTTCAAGTAAGGAACGCCTACCTTGCATGTCATTAGCGATAAATATCGCTGACATGCAAAAAAGTGCCTGAAAGCTTGCGCTAACGCATGTTAGCGCAGGCTTGCTAATAGGGCGATAAAAATAACGCCGCTTTTTCGGCAAAAAATTCTGCAAAAGCGGTGATATTTCCCTTGATAATATGCCCCAAAAAGTCTTGCTAACACCAGACCTAGAAAGGGGTTACTACTGCTATATCTTAGCACTGGTACTTTACTGACGTGCCCTTGTAATTAGTGTGCCATGTGCATGATTTAACGCTTTCTTTTCTTATCTAATTCAAAATGTTAGGAAAACGTTTTTGCTTGTTAGAGGATTATTCTCCACGCTCAATCTGAAAATGGGAATCACCTCTGCTCTATTGGTTGTAGAACTTCTCATTGTGTGTCAGTGCAAGGCGCGCTTATATGGCCCACCCTTTAAATTTCCGAGGTGTTTCTATTAGTGGAGGAAGCTAGCAGCCGCCATTTTGCAGCCTCTCAGTAGCCGGCTAATTAAGGCGAAAGCAGGTGTGTAAGGATCTATTCATCCAGTAAATTTGTGCCAGAAATGAAAGGCACTGGTCTTCGGTTCTTAGCAGGCGAAAAGTGGCTTTCTTCCGTTAATGGAGAGCGAAAAGGAGTTTGAAAAAATGGCTTCTAGTCCTATAATTAAAAGCTTTCCACACATAGTATATGTCTATTAAAAAAGGCATTTTCTTGTGTCGGGAACATCACTGAAGCTTTTATAATTGCATGCCCTGAGGGTGCTATATCTCTGGATCTGTGGAGGCTGAGATGAAGTCCCGCTACGTGAAGGAAAAAAAAATATATTGTCAAGCCTATACACACACACAGGGAATCAATGAATAATTATGTTATTTATAGAGTGCTTAATGAACTTGGCTTTGATAGCGCAATTAGTGTTATGGTTTTATAGGGCTTGTGACTGCTTTTTGCATATAAGGGCGCAAAGATTTTTAAATGCAGCTTCTCTCAGAGTCCCACTTCTACCCCAACCCATCCCCCACCGCCGCATCCACCCAAAGACGGCTTGTTTAGAATGTTTCCTTTCATTGCCAATAGATTTCCTCTTTCCTTGATAACCTTTTTTATTGGTAGCGCGGTGTATTATGTCCAAGGATAACATCGCCTGCCTTAGAAAGCCCGTTAAGAACTCCCCACTAAAAAACACATTATTACACTTGCACAGCAGGATCGGCTGTGTCTGGCACAGAAGCACATTCCACGTAGACAAGAGCTATAAATTGTGCGTCTTCATTCCCCACAGAATCCAGTGCTTTGCTAGTCATTAATCATAAACCTACTCTGCAATGGCTAGAAGCGCTATCTGCACTCCTGCTGTAATGTTAAACAACAACATTATCAGTCTCATATGAATGGGATGCTTAGGGCATTTGGGGCTTGATTTTTAGTTTGGCGGGTGGCACGCTGTCTCTGAGGGCGGCGGAGGACATCAAGTCCGCCAACCTGCCTGCCATATTTAGAGATCACGAGCTCTGATCTGTGTCGTCAGAGGAACGGCCATCTTGGCGGTTCCTCTCAAAGCACTGCAAGTTTGATGCACAGCTGCTGTCTTTCAGGCTGGTGCAAGCCCAACTTTTTTCTTTTTCAAAAGCAAACTCCCAAAGAGTGAGTCCTTTTTTCGAAAAAAAAGACCCCCCACACCTTGGAGTTTATTTTTTCTTGTGTCCAGTACTGTCAGGATTTCCTGGTGGTGATGGACAGAAAGAGACATCAGACCATGCGCTCTAAATAGAGAGGGGGTGGTGTGATGTAATTACTCTGACAGGCCAAATACTCCGTCAGCCCATGAGTATAAGGTTTCCAATGATAGAGCAGGGTGGGGTGGGGGGGGGGCACAATTGTCAGAAAGATGATGGTCTGCCCAAATCAACACGGAGGTCCCACATTGACCCCAAAATGATATTGGCAAGAGCCAAATTAGACCATTAGCATACCGTATGGAGACACCAAACAAAATGTAACCACCATAAGGGCCTTCATATGTGAAAATGGAAAAGGAGAACTCCAGGACATTCCTGGGACAGAATGCATGAAGGGAGGGCCAAATATCCCTAACAATCAATCAATCAATCAATCAATCAATCAATCAAGGTATTTGTATAGCGCACTACTCACCCGGAGGGTCTCAAGGCGCTGGGGGAGGGGGGGTCCGCTACTGCTCGAACAGCCAGGTCTTGAGCTGCTTCCTGAATGCGAGGTGGTCCTCGGTCAGGCGGAGGTGGGTCGGGAGGGAGTTCCAAGTCTTGGCGGCCAGGTAGGAGAAGGACCTTCCCCCTGTGGTGGCTCTCTGGATGCGGGGGACGGCGGCGAGGGCGTGGCCGGTCGATCGAAGCAGGCGTGTGGGAGCGTAGAAGTTGAGGCGGCTGTTGAGGTATCCTGGGCCTTGGTTGTGTAGGGCTTTGTGTGCGTAGGTGAGGAGACGGAAGGTGATTCTCTTGTTGACCGGGAGCCAGTGCAGGTCTCTCAGGTGTCCGGAGATGTGGCTGCGACGGGGGATGTCCAGGATGAGTCGTGCTGAGGCGTTCTGGATCCGCTGGAGTCTCTTCTGGAGTTTGGCGGTGGTTCCGGCGTAGAGGGAGTTGCCGTAGTCCAGACGGCTGGTGACGAGGGCCTGGGTGACTGTCTTCCTGGTCTCGGTTGGGATCCACCGGAAGATCTTACGTAGCATGCGCAGGATGTTGAAGCACGACGAGGAGACGGCGTTGACTTGTCTGGTCATGGAGAGGGAGGAGTCCAGGATGAAGCCCAGGTTGCGTGCGTGGTCTGTTGGTTTGGGTGCGTTGCCCAGGGCGGGGGGCCACCAGGAGTCGTCCCAGGCGGAGGGTGAGGATCCCAGGATGAGGACTTCCGTCTTGTCCGAGTTCAGTTTCAGGCGGCTGTTCATCATCCACTTGGCTACGTCTGTCATCCCTTCGTGTAGGTTGGCTCTGGCGGTGGCGGGGTCGTTGGTGAGGGAGAGGATCAGCTGGGTGTCGTCGGCGTAGGAGATGATGTTGAGGTTGTGTTGGCGTGCAATGGCCGCGAGGGGGCTCATGTAGACGTTGAAGAGGGTAGGGCTGAGCGAGGAGCCTTGAGGAACGCCGCAGATGACTTCGGTGGCTTCTGATCTGAACGGGGGGAGGCGAACTCTCTGTGTCCTTCCGGCGAGGAAGGAGATGATCCACTCCAGTGCCTTCTCCTGGATTCCGACGTTGCTGAGGCGCTGCATTAGGGTACGGTGGCAGACAGTGTCGAAAGCCGCGGAGAGGTCTAGGAGGATGAGGGCCGCTGTTTCTCCGTTGTCGAGCAGGGCTCGGATGTCATCGGTGGCTGCGATCAGGGCGGTCTCGGTGCTGTGGTTGGCCCGGAAGCCAGACTGCGAGAGGTCGAGGGATCCGTTCGTCTTGAGGAAGGCGGCCAGCTGTTTGTTGACGGTCTTCTCGATGACTTTTGCAGGAAACGGGAGCAGCGAGATGGGGCGGTAGTTCTTGAGGTCGGTGGGGTCGGCTGAAGGCTTCTTTAGTAGAGCGCTGAGTTCGGCGTGCTTCCATCTCTCCGGGAAGGTAGCGGTGTCGAAGGAGGTGTTGATGATGTCCCGCAGGTAGGGTGCGATGACAGTGTCGGCCTTGTTGAAGACGTGGTGAGGGCAGGGGTCGGTTGGGGATCCGGAGTGGATGGAGTTCATCGTGCGGATGGTGTCTTCGGTGGTGATCGGGGTCCAGGCGCGGAGGGTGGTGGTGGGGGTCGTTGGTGCGGTCATAGGGTGCGTCGGTTGTGTGCTGAAGCTGTTGTGTATGTCCGCGATCTTGTTGTGGAAGTAGGCGGCGAGGGAGTTGCAGAGGTCTTGTGAAGGGGTGATGTCGTTGTTTCCGGCGTTGGGGTTGGAGAGCTCTTTGACGATGTTGAAGAGTTCCTTGCTGTTGTGTGCGTTGTTGTCCAGTCGTTCCTTGAATGCGGTTTTCTTGGTGGCGTGGATCAGTTGGTGGTGTTTTCGGGTGGCGAGCTTGAGGGCAGTCATGTTGTCAGCTGTTGGGTCTCTGCGCCAGGCTTTCTCGAGGGCTCGGCAGTTCTTCTTGGAGCTCTTGAGTTCGTCGGTGAACCATGGGGCTTTCTTGCTGCCGGGTCTGCTCGGCGGGGTCCTCAGAGGGGCGAGGTCGTCTGCGCAGTTGCTGATCCACTTCGTGAGGTCGGTGGCCTCCTGGCTGGGGTTCGTTGCGCTGGTGGGAGGGTTCTTGCTCAGGGAAGTCGCGAGCTGGTCGGCTGTGATCTTGTTCCAGCTTCTGCGTGCAACCTGTTGCTGGTGGTGGTGGATCGTGTTCTTTTTGAAGCTGAAGTGGACGCAGCTGTGGTCCGTCCAGTGGAGTCCGGTGGCGTGGCTGAAGGCGATGTCCTTGCTGGATGAGAAGACGGGGTCGAGTGTGTCCCCGGCGTAGTGGGTGGGGTTGGTCACCAGTTGCTTGAGTCCGAGGTTTGCGAGGTTGTCCAGCAGGGTGGCGGTGTTGCGGTCTTTGTTGTTCTCCAGGTGGAAGTTGAGGTCCCCGAGGAGGATGTAGTCAGCGGAGAGGAGGGCGTGGGGGCTGATGAAGTCGGCGATGTCTTCGCTGAATTGTGTGCGTGGTCCCGGGGGTCTGTAGATGAGGTTGCCTCTGAGGGTGTTCTTGGGGTTGACGTGGATCTGGAAGTGCAGGTGTTCGGCGGGTGCGAGGGTGTCGTCGGTGTTGGTCGTGATGCGGACGGTGTTCCTGTGGATGATGGCGATGCCTCCTCCGGTCTGGTTGCAGCGGTCCCTCCAGGAGATCTTGTATCCGTCCGGGATGGCGATGGCGATGTCGGGCGCTGAGGAGGCGTTCATCCAGGTTTCCGTGAGGAAGGCGACGTCTGGGGCTGTGGTGTCGAGCAGGTTCCAGAGCGCGACGGCGTGTCTGTGGACGGAGCGGGTGTTGAGCAGGATGCACTTCAGGTGGCTGCTGCTGGTGCTCGTCTTGGTGGGTGCGGGTACAGTGCAGGTCCGGATGCAGGTGAACTTGCAGGAGTGGCAGCTGAAGGGTCCGTGGGTGCGTCTGGGGGTGGCTCGGTAGCATCCAGGGATCTGGCCGGCGTTGAGTGCGTTGAGTTCGGTGGCCTCGTAGGTCCTGCGGGTGGACTGGCCTCCTCGGGGGCCAGGGGTCCTAGCGCTGGGCGCGGTCCAGGTGCGGACGGGCGCAGACGGGCTTACCATTGGCGCGCCCGCTGCGCGTCGACGCTGCGCGTATGCCACTCTGCCATATGAGGAGAGTGGGGGGCGGAGCGAGGGAGGAGCAGCTGGCAGGCGGGAGCGGGGCGGCGAATGGGAAGGGAGAGAGAGGGAAGGGGGCGGGGCCGCAGGGGGGCAGCGGCGGGGAGCGGGCGGGAAACGCGAGCGGGCTGGGCACACCGGAGGGGGAGCAAGAACAACAACAAAACCAGCACAGAAAGTACGATACTATTTAGCTAAGAATGCAGTCACAGAACGAAAGTAATTACAGCACAGAAGAGTACAATACAATCAAACTAAAATGCAGTCACAAAAACGAGACAATTTACAGCGGGGAAAAGCGCAGAGGCAGAACGATATAAACACTACAGGGAAAAGCGCAGAGACAGAGCGGTGTAGAATACGACAGGAGCACAGCTGCGGGCAGCGGCGGGATCGGGGGCAGCCTGGGCTCACTCGCAGAGAGTGTGCGCGGTGCGTGGGGTGACCGGCCCAGAGGGTCAAAGGTCACTGCCCACCACCGCGAGTGATCAGCAATATATCGCCCAGTGGGAGGGAGGAGCAGCTGGGAGGCGGGAGCGGGGCGGCGAATGGGAAGGGAGAGAGAGGGAAGGGGGCGGGGCCGCAGGGGGGCAGCGGCGGGGAGCGGGCGGGAAACGCGAGCGGGCTGGGCACACCGGAGTGGGAGCAAGAACAACAACAAAACCAGCACAGAAAGTACGATACTATTTAGCTAAGAATGCAGTCACAGAACGAAAGTAATTACAGCACAGAAGAGTACAATACAATCAAACTAAAATGCAGTCACACAAACGAGACAATTTACAGCGGGGAAAAGCGCAGAGGCAGAACGATATAAACACTACAGGGAAAAGCGCAGAGACAGAGCGGTGTAGAATACGACAGGAGCACAGCTGCGGGCAGCGGCGGCACTCGGCGGGATCGGGGGCAGCCTGGGCTCACTCGCAGAGAGTGTGCGCGGTGCGTGGGGTGACCGGCCCAGAGGGTCACACCAAATTCACATTATTACACTTCACGTTCTAACGTCACACGTTAATACAGCAAAGGAATAAATTATGCGGGTGCAGACTACTCAGGATTTTGATGCAACCCAACAACTGAAAAAGCGAAATGTGCGCTGCATCACCTCCATTCAAAGCAAAACCTCAATGTATACTTGATGGCAGATGACTTATAAGGCAGGGCTTCAGAGATATTTGAAGGGTAAACACAGCCTTATGAGAAGCCATTTGAGAAAGGCATAGAGGTTAAAGTCTTTGTTAGAGCCAAGAGAGAGCCACCAGTTTAGACAACCATACAAAGCCCAGAGCTCAGACTAGGAAAAGTATCGGGATCTTTGAGTGAAAGCCTAAAGGAAAGCAGTATATCACTTCATGTGAGCCTAAATCTGGCATTTCGAAACCCTAAATAGGGGGAAATTGCAAAGCGCCAGAAGGGCTGTGCCCCCACACCATAGACAACAGTAGGTTTGTAACCAACAGGAAACCCATTAGCAGTAGAGAGACTGGCTGACTGCAGTAAGCTGATCTGAGGGAAAGCAGGCCAAACATGTGAGGCTTAGAAGGGCACCATGAGTAAACCCAGAGCAAAGGCTCCCAATGTCAGATTGACGTCGGGTAGTGTGTGGTGTGGGCTTTACGTTGCAAAGAATACCCTCCCCAGAACCACACAGAAGAACTATCAGAGCGAGACAGAGCTATGCCCAGTATAAGAGCTGAATGGTGCACTGTGTGAAATTCGATATTATGACCCATGGGTTGCTTCAGGCTAGGTCTGGGCAGTGTGCAGTGAAACTAAGTACAGCTAAATACCATATTGACAAAGGCTTGCTTTTTCTGTCCATTTGTGGCCAAGATCATTTAAAAGTATTTAGCTTTACAACAAAAGGACTAAATGCAGAAACATGACATACTTGGATGACACAAGTATGGTTTTTAATGGGCCACAGCAATAAAACTGCCTCCTTACACATCACCGATGGTATACGCAGAAATGTTGATGAAGGCCATTCCTGCCTGCTCATTCTGTTAGATCTAGCAGTAGCTTTCAATACTGCAACAATATCCTCATTCACACATTCAAAAATATGAATGCTAGAGAAGAGAATATTCTCAAATCGTTCAAATCCTACTTATTGGACATATGCATGACAACATCTTCAGAAGTGTTAGGATCACAAAGAAAGAAGGGCATGCTTTGCATGTTGGACATAAAGGCAGCCTGGTACTGAGCTCTGTTGCAAGGCGGAGCAACGTCTTCAGTCTATGCTGCATGCTGGTGGCAATTTCGTACCTTACTGATGTCCTCTTCCTCATAATGCCTTCCTGTGTCGTGAGTGTTGGACCTGGCCATCTCTGTAGGTTCACTCCAGATTATTGCCTCCATTTACCTTCTTTTGTTGAACCCGTTTTTATTGGCTTCTAGAGCTCTCTACAATTTTTCCTTGCTAATCAGTGGCAAATTACTTCTGCTCTCCCTTCTAAACATGACAACATTGGCCAACATCTAATTGGAGTATTTAATTTAGTTATAAGTCCCTAGTAACTGGTACCAAATGTACCCAGGACCTGTAAATCAAATGCTACTGGTGGGTTGCAGCACTAATTCTGCCACTCACTGAAGTAACACTATATAACATGCCAGCCGCTGCAGCCGGTAGTACAGTTTTTAACTGCAGTTCGAGCTGCAAAATAAACCTTTTGCCGGGCCTAATCCTTCCTTTTTAATACTTTTAAGTCACCTCTTAGGTAGGCCCTAATCACTCCGACAACAGGCTAGAGGCAGGTTGCATGGTATTTAAAAAGTAGGACATATGGGTTCAAGTTTTACATGTCCTGGCAGTGAAAAACTCCTAAAGTCATTCTCCACTGCTGTAAGGCTATTTCTACCATACACCAAGAATGAGTTACTTTATTACACGTAATACCTGATAACCTTCATTTGGGACCAGATAGAGAAATGAGATTACCACAGAAATGGATTGTAATTTAAAATCCTCCTTAATGTTAAAGTTGGATTTTAAATTACAATCTTGTAAATGCCACTTTTATAGATATTGGCATTTTTCTGCACTAACCAACACTTCCTTTCTCCTAATGTCTTGGGTCTCATGACAACAAATGGCTTCCTTTATGTGTTGTATATTCTCTCCAGACATTGGGACAAAACAGGCCAGGCCGTGAGGAGAGAAGGTCTTCCTGATAGGGGAATTGGGGAGGAGCTGTATCCTGCCCTGATTGCACTTTAAAAGGCCCTACAGCACTCACCAAGGAACCTGACTCCAGGCCTGCCCTTGCCTTTGTTGCCATAGACAGGTTGGAGCCAGGGAAGGAGAAGAACTGACAGTAACCAGTTTTAGGGGTATGCCAAGGAATTCTCCCACACAAAAGTTGCCACCAAGTATTACAGTGACACCTCCAGAACCTCTCATCAAATCACTCTTGGCCCTGTGTAAGATTCGGAAGAATGACTGCCATGCTGTCTAAAGAAAGAAGATTGGAACCGCTTGCCTTGAACCCAGGCTCCCCAGAAGTGACTCCAAAGATTGGTTGGCTGACCTCCTATTTGAGCTACATGGACACAACAAGTTTCCAGAGGACTCCCTGAAACTGCCCAGCTGACCAGCACCAACTGGACCTGTCTGGACCTGCCTGAGCGCTGCTGCTGGCCTCTGCGGGAGTGAGTCCTAATCCCCAAGAGTTGCCCACCCGGTCCTGAACTCTTGGCTGGCATTAGAGTGTACTCCTCCTGAAGAAGAAGTAAAAATATAGGTGTTTTGGGCTCCTCATAATGCAAACTGACCCCTTCACATCGAGGATTGACTGCCCACAACCACCAATCCAAAGCTCCAGTGGGACCTGCTCTACGTATCAACAGCGACTGTCTGCAAAGACCACCAACATGAAGCTCCAGCGAGACGTGCTCTTCGGGCTGACAGGGGCAGCCTGCATTAACCACCAGCATGAATCCCCAGTGACAACTGGCTTTTCGGACTCCAACAGCGATCGTTCGCAGAGCCCGGCCTGCTCCTCATGCCAAAACGATCTCTTTGCTATCCCCGGCAACCTGAATTACAGCTCCTCACACAGACTTGAGTAGATAACTTTTCAGTGGGATGAACCAGGTCCCTGTATCTGGGACCTAACCTCAGGGGGACACTGTGTTTAGCAATTTCTTACCTGCTGAAAGTACCTCGTGCCTCCAGCTTTCAGGCAGCAATAAAAATGTCAAGATAACGCTTATGAATAATGTTCTTGCTAGAGAGAGAGATCAGTGTTTTGTCTAGTGGCAGTTTTGACCCGCTATAAAATAGCAAAGAGGGTTATTATGCCAGTTGCAAAGAACAGATCTGCATTTTATGTGGACATCTGAGTGGATTAGTAAATCCAGCCTTTATCATTGCTTCAAAACAAATGAAATGTATGCGAGAGACGGGTTGTGAAGAGATGAGGGTCACTTTTGCTGTGTGCTAGTGAGGGAATCCGAGGAGGAGATCATAGGGAGGGGTAGTGTGTGTGTGTATGTTTAACCCACGCTGTAGGGACTGGCTCGTAGAGTGGGTTAACCTTGTCAGAACCAGACAAATACTATCTTTGTGTGTCCCAGTGCAATGTGAGGACCCGTCCCCATTGTGTGTTTAGGTACTTTTGAGCGAGTGCATCAAAAAAGTAAAAGCACAGTGAGATTTGCCTCGATCCGCTTTATAACCTACCCAACTATCTAAGCACACATGGAGTTAGAATAGTAATTACACACTTCATTACGGTCGATGGCCAGTCCTTAGAATAATATGTATGTTTAGTGTGTACATATCTCCACACCCATTTACAAGGCTACGCTTACATAACATTAGCTATGGCAGAACCTCCCTCCAAGCACCCTGCCTTCCTCCCCACTCTGCCTCCCCTAAGCTGGGAGCACACAGATGATATCCTATCCTTATGTGTTGCCTGAAATAAAAAGATACATTTTGTAAGTTATTTCAGGATTTACAAGCACCTGTGGAAACAAGAGCCTATGTTTCAATTCTGCTTTGAAGGATGAGTTGACATTTGTCCAAAAGAACAGGGACATGTATACAAAATTAGGACAAGCATCAGGTTGTTAGGACAGTCCACTGAAAACTGGGACTGTGTAGGATAAACTGGGGCATCTGGCCACCCTAAATGTATCACAATGAAGATTTACCTTCTATGATTTTGATTTTCTGTTTTTCAAACATGAGCATTGTGTTTTGAGTTCTTTGGGAACTCATAGGTAATGTGGCATGCCTTAAAGGTAATACAGGCTTGGAGGGTAAGCCAGTGCAGTTTAATAAGGAGTGTGGTGAAGTGGCCACATTTATGTTATCCTTTTATGAGGTAATGTCGAAGACTTGCCTCAGGGCTTGAAGGGGATATGTGGATACTGCTGGAGACGGAATTGCAGTCATCTATGTGCAGTAGTACTAGTCCTGGAATGATATATTCCAAAAAGAAGGGTTTTATACATAGCAGGAAGATTGGCGGGCACCAGAAAACCTCTGTTTTATTTGGCCTTGTGTCTTTTTTGAAGGACAATTGACAAACCACTTGGGACCCAAATAATTGGTGCTGGGGAATGAAACTTTTGCAGTTCATTGCTGACAGCCAAGTTAACTTATGTAGGTGATTGGAGTTGTTTGATAGGAGCATGCATTCATTTTTTCTACACTACACTGTGCAACCAGAACTGAATATAAAAAGGCCCAAAATGTGAGGCAATTTATGTCAGCTGCTTGTAATAGTTTTAGGGTTAAATTGTGTGACCTCTTTAATGATGGTGGATGTGGAGTATAAGGAGGATAAAGAGGACTTTCAGGAGATGCACATAAAGGGTGAATATCATAGGAGAGAGCAGCAATCCTTGGGATGACTAGTAGTTGTAGGTCTCTGGAGGGGTCCATTTGGACAAACTGATGGCTGTTGGGCAGAAATGAGAAGAACCACTAAAGGACTTTCTACTCTCCACCCATAGGGGTGCAGAGCATATTAATGAGGATGGTAGGATTGACAGTAATAAGGGCTCCTGAGAGATCTAGAATACACTAGTAGGTACGGGCAGGCTGACTGAAATTATGCTATTTTGCGGCAGCTGCATTTTCTACATGTTATATTATATTAATGCGTATTTGCTATAGCGCACGACTCGTCGGGGACGAGTCGTGCGCTATAGCCATTTAAGAGCCATTTAAAAATGATAGGTTTTAAGCTGTTTCTTGAAACCTGCGAAGTCAGTACAAACCCTAAACACAAAGGGGAGTTTATTCCGGGGGTACGGGTCATATATGTGAAGGCCCGTCGACCATATTTAGATGTGTGGATGCGTCGAGGGCAGAGATGGAGCTGATTTTTTGATCTGAGGTTTTTATTCGGGTGATAAGGTGTCAATTTGTGCCGTAGATATTTGGGCCCCTTACCTGCCAGAGCTTTATGCATCAGACAGAGGAGTTTGAAAATTGCCACATAATCCACCATTCGCTGCATAATCTGCAGATTTTAGCAAAACAAAATTGTTTCTGGCAGCAATGGATAAAAAATTACAAAACATGCTTAAATGTGTTGCAGCATAGTTGAAGCCCCTTTACAAAGGCTGACTGGTCAACTTTCTATTGCTGCTGTATTTGGGTGTTAAACTGGTACTAAAAACATAGAAGCCTTTTCCCAGACAGTGTTAACCTGTGTACAAATGACAAAATAAGGAAGTAATACTTTCACAAAATGTGCTGCATTAAGCTGCATACTTTTGCTTTTCTTGTCACATAATTTAATTAACCCTGCCCCACAATGTTATCATCCTATTCTACATAATTCCAGTGGCACTTGGTATGGGTCATCATTATCCCAGGTGGGTCTGGATTAGAGCTGTTATAGCAGTACACTTATCCAGAAGGTATGACTGTACGATATTCTGTCTATGTCTAGGATCTGTACTTTTAGATATACAGTCTTTACAATGACATTCACAAAAATGGTAGGTACATGATAGGACAGACGTTGCTGAAGTCATCTTGGTTCAGATTTTTGCTTAGAATGTTTAGAAGGATAATGTGTTTGACCTCACTTTAGCAATCCTGGGAAGACTCACTTGTTGGAGAACATCTACAGTCAGAATGGAAAATGGAGCACCGGAGACGAGGGACTTAAGGACAGAAGATGGGGATATGCCTTCCTCGCAGAAGGTTAGTTTTCCAGGCACTTCTTTGATGGTGGGTTGATAGTTGTTGAGTTAGCATTATGGATTACATGTTTGCAGGGGCGGCTCCTCGGATATATCGAGGAGCACCGCCCCACTGAAATGCCACAGAGATAAAAAATTAAATGGTGAAGTTAATTCAGTACCATTTTATTTTTCGTCACCCCGTCCCGAATGGAGTGTCAGGACGGGGTGGGCCTGCTGAATAGCAGCTGGGAGGTGGGTGGGCTGCCTTTTGCACTTGTTTAAAATGTGCATGTCTCTTTGGCCGGCCTTCGTGCGATGGCCAGACACAAATGCACACTTTAAACATCTCTAACCCAGCTGTCTTAAAACAGCTGGATTAGAGAAAGCAAAAGCCTCCAGTGCTCTGGTGAGCGCTCATAGCGACCGATCCCACCAATCCTGACGCTGCTCTGAGGCTGGTTAACAGCACAAGAGCAGTGCTAGGATTGGTTTAAGAGTTAGCTGGGGCCCTGGAGTCACGAGGGTAGAAGACCAGAGCAAGGAGCAACCACAGTAGGTCCTTTTTTATTTTATTTACTTAATTGCTTTTATTTTATGAAACCACCCACCCACCACCCATTTGCCCGCCCCTCCACTCGCCAAAGTTGACAGTCGCACTGTATTTTTGTGTGTAAAGCAAAGGTTTGAAGTAAGATTCTGTGTCAGAATGAGTCTTGCTCTAGAAACTTTCCTATCTGCGGATGTCTTTTTTGCTTTTATTTAATTCTTGTGTGTACAAGGGTGCAACTTGTTTGTGCTGGGTTTTTGTAGTGCAGTCTTGTCTGTATTTTCTTTAAGGGTATGCTTTACAATTGGTATGTAGTATAAATATGTGTCTGTAGGGTCACCAAACATGGCTGGCAGTGTGGTGTGAATAACACAAAGCTGTAAGAAGGACAATCCTTTGCCCTGCACCTGATGTACTAATCTGGCACAGGGTCCACCATCAGTATTTATGATGGAGGAAACCACATATTTCGTACAAAAGTGAATGCTGCTGTCTCAGCATTAAAATTTGTAACATACTGGCATTGAAAGTCCTGATTCTTAAAGGCACAGGGGAATGGCTACAAAAGCAGATCTTAAAAGCAACTTGGGAGGAGCATTCTGTAGTCAATAAGACTCTGGCTGCTCCTACTTGCAGCAACATTCATAGGCAGACTGTAATCAGTCAGAAGAAGAACGTTTTCACTTTGTGAATGGTACCACCAGTGCTTAATTTGTTAAAAACATAAGTGCAAGGGCCCTCGTCAGGATTTCACAGCATCTTCCACCACTCATTGCCCCTGCCAGTGCTGCCAATGACGACCACTAACCATCTATTCTAGGCTACCCAAAGCTATAAGAATGGCTTGGATGGCAGGTATTAGTCTTTTTAAATGTACATTGAATTATTAAACAATTGTTGTGCTCAGCTCTAAATTAGACAAACAGCATCACCAAGTGGCAGACTGTCATAAGCACCGGAGTTGACCCTTAAGTACCTATGCCGAGCCCGGAAACCACAGACTCAAATTAATCACTGGACCTCTTGACAGAAGTAACCATCCAGTGCTTTGAGACCGTAGGAGTGGTCTTAATGCATTTGTGCTTTGCTTGACCAGTTGCAGGCGATTAACCCCTTTTGCCAACGCTGCAGCTCATAGGGGAGAGGAGTTGGCATAACGGCTAGAGCGGTCAACTTCAAATTTGGGGAACCGGGTTCGAGTATCGGCTAGGATGCGCAACATCCTGTGATTCTGGGCAAATCATGTAATCTCCACGTGCCTAACAAAAAATGAATGTGTCTTCATGTAACGCAACTGGTGCTCGTGTAAGGCACTCTGATACCCGATACCTTCGGGTCAAGTCCGCGCTATATAAAACTCAGTGAAAAAAAAAATCTGCATATTACTGCTCTCAGTAACAACTGTGGCCAGAAATACAAGTATTTATAGCAAAATAGATTTTCTGCATTTGCAAAGGCAACCCCTTATTTTGTGCTGCGGCAGTAAAGCACTGTGGAACTTAAGTGCAATTTTCCTCAATCTCCTTATTCTACATATTATTAGGATGAATGCGTACCCACAGCCTTTGCAACTTGCACAATAGCATCATAAAAAGAATAATTAATTGGTGAAATATCCACAATGTACTGAGCAATTTCATTAATTTTGATGTGGGTAATGTAAATTATTCTGCTCGACTGATGTTAATCAGTTTCCTATTATGTACTGTAAATAAGGTGTGCAGTAAGCTGATAACGATTTCAGCTAAGAGACCGGTGTCGCAGAGAGTAGGAGCAATTGATACACATTCAGATTTACATGTATGTATATAAATATATATCAATAAAAAACCAAAGGTTGAGAATAAGTTATAGTTAGGAAAACGTAATTAATTATTTGTATAAAAAGCAACTTTAAATACACAAACATACATTTATAGTTATAACTTAAAGATATAATTTGCGCCTCACACAAATCTTACTATGAGTCACACACCTCCATGCACAATATTGTCAACTAGCTACCCACACCATATTTACTATAACTCAACCCTCTACCACGTACAGTGTTCTCAGAAAATATGGCATTTCAGGGGTCACATGTCTTGCTAAGAGTGCTATCATTTTGTATGCTATAAATGATGAAAGGGTATAAGCAGTGCATGTGGATGGCGTGAGTATTGTGTCATAGAGTGGAGTAGCATAGACTGGAATGTTGAGGAGTATCGTGGTGCAGAGCATTGTGGCATAGCGTGCCATCGCATAGAGTGGAGTGGCGTAGAGTGAAGGTGTGTGTTGTAGAGTAGAGTGGAGTGACATGTCACAGAGTGGCGTGTTGTAGAGTTTCTTATAGTGGCGGGGCGCACAGTTTAGTGGCATAGAGTGGAGTGGCATGTCATAAAGTGGAGTGGAGTGGCATGTCATAAAGTTGAGTGGCTTGCCATAGAGTAGAGTGAGGTTTCATAGAGTGGAGTGAAGTGTTGTAGACTGCAGTGGTGTGTGGTAGATTGCAGTGGTGTGTGGTAGAGTGGAGTGGTGTGTTGTAGAGTGCAGTGAAGTGGCATTGAGTGGAGTGGCATGTTGTAGAGTAGAGTGGAGTGGTGTGTCATACAGTAGCATGTCGTAGTGTCTTAGAGTGGAGGGGCGTGAAGTGAAGTAGCATAGAGTGGAGCAGCATGTCATAGAGTAGGATGACCTGTCAGAGAGTGGAGTGGTGTTCTGTAGAGTCTAGTGGCATGATGTAGAGAGGAGTGGTGTAGAGTGGAGTGTTCTTAAGTGGAGTTGCATAGAGCAGACAGGAGGAGAGTGTCCTAGAGTGTACTGTTGTACAGTGGAGTGTCGTGGAGTGGAGGAGAGTGTCATAGAGTGGTCTGTCATAGAGTTGGGTATAGTGGAGTAGAGTATTTAGAGTGGAGGGGCGAACAGTGGAATAGAGTGGTGTAGAGTTTCATAAAGTGGAGTGGCATAGAGTGGCGTACAGTGGAGTGGCATAGAGTGTCTGACAGTGTAGTGGCATACAGTGGTATAGTGGAGTAGAGTGCAGGAGTGTGTAGAGTAGAATGGAGTAAAGTGACATGTACTGGCATAGAGGGTATTGTCTAGAGTGTAGTCGAGTGTGATAGATTGTAGTAGAATATTGTACAGTGGCATAGAAGGAAGTGTAGTAGCATATAGTGGACTAGTGTTATAGAGTGGAGAGGTGTAGAGCCTCGTAGAGTGTTGTAGAGTGGAGTAGAGTGAAGTGGCATAGAGTACATTGGATTCTCGCAGAGTGTTTTCTCGAACAGTGTCAAGGCATACAGTGTCATGTGTAGAGTGGAGTGACGTACAGTAGAGTGGGATAGAAATGAGTGGTGTAAGTTGGAGTGGCATGAAGTGGAATGGTATAGAGTGGAGTGCTGTGTTGTAGAGTAGAATGGAGTGGCGTGTGGTAGAGTGTCTTAAAGTAGAGGGGCAGCATAGAGTGAAGTGGTACAGAGTAGAGTGGCATAGAGTGGAGTGGCATGTCATAAGGGGAGTGTAATGTCATATAGAGGATTGGCGTGTCATAGTGGTTTGACGTGGAGACTCTTAGGGCCCGATTCACAGAACTAACTTAAGACAAAATCCAAAACTTACTACCATTTTGGTATTCACAAAAGGCACTTACTCATTTCGGTATTCACAGAAGTTAGGAGTCCTAACTTTAGGACTCCTAAATGCCTTCTGTGAATACTGAAAGTATTAAAGTTAGGATTTTTCTCAGTTTAGGAGTAGTAAAGTTAGGACTCCCAACTTTAGGACTCTTAAATGCCTTCTGTGAATACTGAAAGTATTAAAGTTAGGATTTTTCTCAGTTCAGGAGTCCTAACTTTACTACATGGTCAGTGACATCACTCATGACATCACTGATGACATCATCCAGTGAATTAGTGTTTTTCAGAAAATTAAATATGTTTAATATATGTATATCTCAAGGTCGATGGAAAAATAAATGGGCATATAAGTGTCTAAATCGATGATTTTTTTTAGAATTGATTGTATAACTGACTGATTAGGTGTATCTTAGTGAATACATGGGTTAGCGAATAATGTTTAAATATGTACATATCTGTATCAGTCTCTCACTTTGTGTGTAAGTGGCTGCATGGGTTGGTGAGTAGCTACATGAGTGTCTATATGGGTTATTAGTTGTTTTTTTGAGTATCAGTATGAGTGTCTGTGTGTCTGTATGGTTCAGTGGGGGTATTACTTAGTGCATACATGCATGAATGAGTGAGTCACTATTTGTATGTGTTGAAGACAGTATGTGTGCAGGACTGTATGGGTGGATGAGTGTGTCTATGGGTGTGTTAGTGAGTGAATGACTGTCTCAATAGTGTCTTTATAAGTAACTACATATATTTTAAACTAGTATAAGTGAGTATTGTTGTATATAAGTGAGTATGTGTGAGAGTAAGAGATTGGAAGAGTTACTGTAGGAATAAGTATGTGTTTCTATAAGTGATTGTTCAAAAGAGTAAGTATGTGTAAGTTTCTGTAAGAGTAAGTGTGGTAGTGTGTGTATAACTGTATATGCAAGTAAATGGATGTTTGATTCTTTATTAGCATGAGTGACTATGTGTGTGAGTAACTCTATGGATGAGTGGCGGTGTGTAACAGGATGTATAGGTGTATGAGTACATATGATGAGTGAGTACATGTATGAGTGACTATATAGGACTGTTGGTGAATGAGTGGATGTGTCTGTAGATCTTGGAATTACTGAATAGGTTGCTGTAACTGGTATTGGTATGTCCATTATTTTGAAAATTTTAGTTTCTATTTTTGTATGTGTGTTTCAAAGGTTATATTAGGGTGAGAGGAGGTCTGCCACTCCATCACACGGATGATGTCATCAGTGAAGTCATCAGTGATGTCATTTGAGATGTCATCAGTGATGTCATGAGTGATGTCACTGACCATGTCATGAGTGATGTAATATGTGACGTCATCAGCAGTGCATTGCGGGCGCACAAGTTATGAGTGAAATGTCCAGCTAACTATAACGCCCCTGAAACCTATGGTTTTTCAGTGAATTTCTAAGGTTTTTTAAATGCCAATTCCTAACTATAACGTGCCTGAAACCTATTGTTTTTTCTGTGAATTTCAAAGGTTTTTTAAATGCTAATTTCTAACTATGCCTAGAGAGATAGGACATGTGAAAAAAGAAGAAAAAACACACAGAGAGAAGAAAAAGAAATGCAGAAGGAGGCAACAGAAGTCCTCAAAGACGAAGAAAAATGCAGGAAGAAGGAAAACGTGCAGAAAGAACAAACAGAAGAGCAGAAAGAAGCCTTGTTGCAAAATCATCCTGTACCCTCAACTTTTTCAGACAGATACTGGTGGTAACTGAGTCTGACTAACCAGTCCTAGAGCTAGTGCTATGTTAAAAGACACTTAGAATACAGTGGAAACATCTACATACACTAGGGAACACTGCGTTGGAGTCTCCCTGTGATTAGCATGAACTCCTCTGTAAGCCCCTAGTATATAATAGGGCAGGTCACAGGATGTGTTTGCACTCTTCACCTCAGGCCCCGTCCACTCCCTTCACCACTGTGCAAACACGCTCTGTGGGCATTTTAAGTTGGGAGATTAAGTCCTCTTGAATCCTTTGGGTCCCTAGGGTCCAACTACCCCACTAGGTACCGCCAGTAAGCCCCACAGAGCAGCGTTGCAGAGAGATGTAAAAAGGGGCACAGCCTAGACCACCTCTCTGCAACGCGGCACAGTGGCGCTTACTGGAAGCACCTGGTGGACTAGTTGGCCCCCAGGGTCCCACAGGGCGTGTTTGCACACACATCACCTCAAGCCCCGCCCCCTCCCTTCACCACTGTGCAAACGCGCCCTGTGGCGCGTTCTAAATTGGGGGATTAAGTCCCCTTGAATACTAGGGGTCCCTGGGGGCCAACTAGTCCACCAGGAACCTCCACTATGCGCCAGGGGGCTGCGTTGCAGAGAGGTGTAAAAAGGGATGTGGCCTCTTTACACCTCTCTGCAACGCAGCCCCCTGGCGCATACTGGAGGTTCCTGGTAGACTAGTTGGCCCCTAGGGGACCTCTGGATTGAAGAGGACTTAATTCCCCAACTTAAAACGCGCCACAGGGCATGTTTGCACACATATCACCTCAAGCCCTGCCCCTTACCTTCACCACTTTGCAAACGCGCCCTGTAGAGCGTTCTAAGTTGGGGGATTAAGTCCCCTTGCATACTGGGGGTCCCTGGGGGCCAATTAGCCCACCAGGAACCGCCAGTATTCGCCAGGGGGCTGTGTTGCAGGGAGGTGTAAAAAGGGGCGTGGCCTCATCACACCTCTCTGCAACGCAGCCCCCTGGCGCGTTTCCAGAGTGGGAACTAAATCCCCTTGAATACTGCGGGTCCCTGGGGGCCAACTAGCCCACCAGGAACCTCCAGTATGCGCCAGGGGACTGCATTGCAGAGAAGTGTAAAAAGGAGTGTGGCCTCATTACACCTCTCTGCAACGTAGCCCCCTGGCACGTTTCCAGAGGGGAACTAAATCCCCTTGAATACTGGGGGTCCCTGGGGGCCAACTAGCCCACCAGGAACCTCCAGTTTTGTATTTTTTTTAAGAAGGGTGCTGTATAGCGTGACCCCCCTCCCGTGGCTAATTCCAGGCCCCGGGGACCCCATCTCCCAGGGCATGGCCACATTTGTTAAAATATTTTTAAGGAGGGGGGCTGCATAGCCCTCCTCCTCAGGCCACTTAAGGCCCAGGGGACCCCATCCCCCGGGGCCGGCCTGCCTCCTTTTTTTTTTTTACAAAAAATGTTTAAATTATTTCTGGAGGGAGGCCGCGAGGCCCCCCTCCCGGGCCACTTCTGGCCCGGGGGACCCCATCCCCCCGGGGCCTAGCCCTCTCCTTTGGGGACCGTGGGTGGTCCCCAAGCCCTCACGGTCCCTGCCGGCTCCCCGGATCCTGCGGGAGCCGGCATTGCTTTTCTGCATGGTGAGCAGCTAACATTCTGCTCCCTATGTAGAAAAGCAATCAGCTTTGGTTTTTGAAAGGAAGAGCAGAAACCTGCTCTCTCTTTAAAAAACCAAAGCAGTTTGCTATGGTAGGTCAGGGAGTCGTGAGGCTCCCGCCCTACCATAGCAAGCTAAAGTGTCCCGGGGGTAGGCACCCCGGGACACTGCAGGAGCCGGCCCTGGGGGGTGGGGTCCCCAGGGCCACCACAAGGCTCCAGGACGGGGGGGTCCGCGCGGCCCCCCTCCCAACAATTTAAAAGCCCCGGGGGTGGTGGTCCCCGGGGCTGGGGGGTCCGTCACGGATCCCCCAATTTAAATATGTAGCGCCCCGTGGAGGTGGCGGTCCCCGGGGCGTGTGGGGAGCTTGAGCCCCCTTACACAGGTGTTTTTATTTTTATTGTTTTTTAAAAGAAGCCCCAGGGGGTGGCGGTCGGGGGGCTGTGAGCCCCCCGCATACATCATATTAAAGCCCCAGAGGGTGGCAGTCCCCGGGGCGCCTTAGAGCCCCCCCATCATTATACATTTAAGCCCCGGGGGATGGCGGTCCCCGGGGCTGCAGGGGGGTCATGTGCCCCCCCGCTATAATACATGCTTTGCCCCCGGGGGTGGCGGTCCCCAGGGCCGTGTGGGGGGATTGGGCCCCCCACATTTTATTTTTATAAAGCCCCTGGGATTTGACCCCCCGGGGGCTAATTAACATTAAAGCGTGGGAGCCCGCGCTTAATTTTTTTGGGGGGTTCGGCACGGTACGCGTACCCAACGCGCATCCCGCAATTTCTTTTTTTTTTAAATACATTTTTTTGGGGCCTTGTGGGTACTTGTGGGACCCCCTAAGCAGGCCAAGGGGTCAGGGTGTTTCCACCCTGCCCCCTTTTCTTGTTTTACGCGTTTCATTTTCTGTTTTCTTGTGCCTCGGTTCTACAAAGGCACAAGATGGCTGCCAACACTTCCTTGTTTGAAGTGTTGACAGCCAGTTGACAGCCAATTAGCAAGCTTCTTGTGCTCGTAAGGGTACACGTATAATCCTCGGACGGTACTTCGTCCATAGATATATCTATGATTTTACTTTTGATTTTCTCAGGCACTGTTGCACCATTTAACAAAAAGCGTCATCTGCGAACCAAACTCTACCTTTTTGCCAAATTTGGTGTAATTCCGTTCAGCAGTTCGGGCCGTAGCCCGTCTTAAAGGTCCTTATGGAAATTGCATGGGAAAAACACGTTTTGGGACCCCCCTTTTTTCTCGGCCCCCGCTTCACGAATCACCCCCTTTCTGGGAAGGACTGGAGCGGAACAGGCCATCTTCTTGGAGAATTTCGCAAACATTCATCGACCGACGCCAAAGTTATTCCAAATAGAATGTTGCGGATTTTCTATGGAAACTAGGCTTTAAGCAAATTATTCTGCCACATTTTTCTGATATGAATACTGACTCACACTGTGATCTTAGACACATGACAGTATCCCTTGCAATTCAGTAAAATGATTACTACAGTGAAAGGGGGTCTTGCTGGGAGTGCTGTTTCAGGGTTTAGAAAACTACACTAGTATTCACACAGTGTTAGGGGTATAGCAGGGGGTGTTCTTTGAGAGTTTAAGGCACAGCAGCAGTGTTCGGGCACTGTAGGAGATCATGTAGGGAGTGCTGTTTCAGGGTTTAGGTCAGTGCAGTGGTGTTCAGGCAGTGTAGTAGATCAAGGTGGGACTGATATTTCTGAGTTTAGAGCAATGCAGTTGTGTTTGGGCAGTGTATGGTATCATGCAAGGGCTACGACTATAAAGCACTGCATGTCCTAATGCCTAACTCACTTCATGAGTATATGTATTCCCATATTTTTAAACACATCAACTAAGCAAATTATTCTGCCACATTTTTCTTAAATGAAAACTGACTCACACAGTGATCTTAGACACATGACAGTATCCCTTGCAATTCAGTAAAATGATTACTACAGTGAAAGAGGGTCTTGCTGGGAGTGCTGTTTCAGGGTTTAGAGTAGAGCAGTAGTTTTGAAAGAGTTTAGCGAGTTTTGCTAGGGATGTTGTTTCAGGGTTTATGACAGTGCAGTGGTGTTCAGGCAGTGTAGAGGGTCAAGGTGGGACTGAGAATGTAAAAATGAAAATTCACTGAAATGATTACTACATGCTACAGAGGGAGTTGCTATGGCATTTTTACAGCACACCCAGGATCTTTATTACACAGCATGGAGACTATTTGGGAATTAAGAGGCCTGACACACATGCTGCATAGAACTTTCTAGCACTACATGTCCTACAGCCTGACTCACTTCATGAGTACATGTATTCCCATATTTTTAAACACATGAGCAAAGCAAATTATTCTGTCACATTTTTCAGAAATGAATACTGACTCACACTGTGATCTTAGACACATGACAGTATCCCTTGCAATTCAGTAAAATGATTACTACAGTGAAAGGGGTCTTGCTGGGAGTACAGTTTCAGGGTTTAGAGCAGTGCAGTAGTGTTGGAAGTGTATAGCAGGTTTTGCTATGGATGAAATTTCAGGGTTTAGGACAGGGCATTTGTGTTCAAGCAGTGTAGGGGGTCATGGTGGGATTGATATTTCTGAGTGTAGAGCAAAACAGTTGTGTTTGGGCAGTGTATGGTATCATGCAAGGACTAGGAGTATACAGCAATGCATGTCCTAAAGCCTAACTCACTTCATGAGTACATGTATTCCCATATTTTTAAACACATCAACTAAACAAATTATTCTGCCACATTTTGCAGAAATGAATACTGACTCACACTGTGATCTTAGACACATGACAGTATCCCTTGCAATTCAGTAAAATGATTACTACAGTGAAAGGGGGTCTTGCTGGGAGTGCTGTTTCAGGGTTTAGGGCAGTGCAGTAGTGTTGAAAGAGTTTAGCATGTTTTGCTAGGGATGGTGTTACTGGGCCCGATTCACAGAACTAACTTAAGACAAAATCCTAAACTTACTACTTTTGGTATTCACAGAAGTTAGGATTTTGTCTTAAGACAGACTTAAGACAGACTTAAGACAAAATCCTAACTTAAGTCTGTCTTAAGTCTGTCTTAAGACAAACTTAGGACAAAATCCTAACTTCTGTGAATACCAAAAGTAGTAAGTTTAGGATTCTGTCTTAAGTTAGTTCTGTGGATCGGGCCCTCAGGGTTTAGGACAGTGCAGTGGTGTTCAGGCAGTGTAGGAGGTTAAGGTGAGACTGAGAATGTAGAAATGAAAATTCACTGAAATGATTACTACATGCTACAGAGAGGGTTGCTATGGCATTTCTACAGTACACCCAGGATATTTATTACATGTAGTGCTACAAAGTCCTATGCAGCATGTGTGTAAGGTATCTTAATTCCCAAATAGTCTCCATGCTGTGTAATAATAAATATCCTGGGTGTGCTGTAGAAATGCCATAGCAACTCTCTCTGTAGCATGCCGTAATCATTTCAGTGAATTGCAAGGGATATTTTGATTTGTCTAGAATCAGAATGTGAGTCAGTGTGTTTTGGGGAATATTGTGACAGAATCACTTGCTCGATGCATGTGTTTGTATGCATGGGAATACATGTACTCATGGAGTGTGTCAGGCTTTAGGACATGCAGTGCTTTATATTCCTAGCCCTTACATGATACCGTACAATGCCCAAGCACAACTGCATTGCTCTAAACTCAGAAATATCAGTCCCACCTTGACTCCCTACAGTGCCTGAACACCACTGCACTGTCCTAAACCCTGAAACACCATCCCTAGGAAAACCTGCTAAACTCTTTCAACACTACTGCACTGCTGTAAACCCTGAAACATCATTTTCAGCAAATGCCCCTATAATGTTCAAACACCACTGCATTGTCCTAAACCCTGAAACAGCACTCCCTGCATGATTTCCTACACTGTCGGAACACTGCTGCTGTGCCTTAAAATTACTTATGGAGTGAACCAGACTTTACAACATATAGTGCTTCTAATTGCTATGTAGTATGCTAGTAGTGATAAAAAGATATAAATAGGCTTACTTTTCCAAGAAAAAAGAAGTACAAGATTTATCTAAACAGCAATGTGTGGAAAAAACAAAGAAAGCTCCTGGTAAGACAACAAAGGATTTTATAAGGAAAATAACACAAACCAAAAAAAGTGTGGAGAATCAGGATTTGTTTTATCTGTAACTACAAAGAAAAACCAGACAAAAAAGAAAAAATATGGAAAACTATGTGGTAAAGAAATTGTATATAGTAATAGACGAAAAAATCAGTTTGTTGAAATTCGCAAGCAAATGTTTTATAACAGAGTTGTTTTAAATGTATTAATAAATATAAAGAATTGTAAAAGAAAAACAGCTTTTTATAAGAAAAAGAAACATATTGAAACAATTGTTGAGAAGGCTTTTGAAATTTAAAAAAGAAATTGTTCATTTTAGTAATCAATAGGATTCGAGCACTAGATAAGCCAATCAATGTTATGAAGGCCAAAAGTACGTGGAAAAGACTAATTAATAGAACTAATTTTTGTAATGTTGTTTCTGGAGAATGGAAACATAGTTCAAGTTGTGAGCCATTTTTTAATGAAGAGAGTTATCTTCAGAGTAATGATTTGTTGCATGCAGTTGACACCAGTGGTCGAGCTTATGAGGTTAAGAATGGTTGTCCGATTGAAAAAGAGAAAATTGTCCCTAGAAATGCAGAAGAGGTGTTAGCGGATGACGTTTTAGGGAGACATCCTAAGGCTCCAGTGTACACTTGGAATTGTAGTAGTATTTGTAGTGTACGACAGGATTCAATTGATTTTTTTCGCAATTTCTTACGTAAGTATAGTAAGAAAAGTGTTAAACAAAAGATTAAGATGTTGCAAGAATTAGACCCTTGCAGAGTGAGAGAAAAAACGGGTTTGCAAGGTCATTCTCTGGCTTGTCTTTCTAAAAAAGTATGTCAGAGTGTTTTTCACTATTTCAGTATAATAGCAGTGCATCATACTCAAGTGAGGAAATTAATGAGAAGGTTGTATTATGCAAAAAGTCCAGCACTTAAGCTAAAACAGTTAAACGGTGCTCTTTTGCATGGATCTGTATTAGATGTAATCAACATTTGTGAAGAAATTGAGGTTAGTTACTTTGGTCCTGAAGAAGACAATGCAGAAAAAGATACATTAATAGAAGAAAATGTGGAAGAAAATGTACAGAATTTTAGTACAGAAAACTTTGAGCCAGAAATTACAAGGTTTAAGGTCATTTCAGGTGAAAGGCCAAACTTTTCTTGTATTTGTTGTAGACGAATTCATTATAAAAATCAGACCAGGTTAGTTGATCTATATTTAAAAAGTGAAAAGGAGAATAATAATGAGTGGAAGGAATTTTCAACTTATTTGTTGGTAGAGAATTGTTTTGATTTGGGTTCTGATCAACGTATTTTTAAATATTGTTATAATAAATTAAATGAAAACAAAATGCCTGCTAGAGCTGTACATAATAATCTTGAGTTGGTAAATATTCCTTCTGAACTTATGGATTTAAATACTTATGAGTCTATTCTTATTCAATGTGTGCATCCATTTCAGGCTATTGTTCGTATGGAGCCTAAGACAGGGAAATTGCCTCCTTCAGATTTACAGAGAGGATTAAAGGGAAGAGTTGTATATTTGCCTCTAGATTTAAAGAAAAATATTGAAACAATTGGTGTAGAAAATGTGGAAGAGGAACCTCTAGTTATTCTAATTAATGGCGTTCCTACGAAGAGTAAGAAAATCTGGCAAGAATTAGTGGATGTTAGGAAAGCGAAAAAGGCAACGTTGTATTTGGTAAAAAATAATCAATACTATAAAAATGTATATGTAGGAGAAGAGGAAACAACTGTAGAAGAGGACAGTGATTTGTCAACTGCACAAATTAAAAAAGTGGATGTGTCCAGAACTGAAGAAATTTATGAACATTATAGTGTGCATCCACTTCACTCTAAAGAAGTGATGGGGAATACTATTGAGTTATTCCAAATGAAAGAAGCGAAAGGAAGTCCCATTAGCGTATGGGAAGAAAGCTTGGAAGCTCGTTGTTTCCCTCAGTTATTTCCAACAGGCAAAGGTGGACGATATGATGAACGACCTGTGAAAATTCCTGCATCTGAATACCGGACATCAAGATTATATGCAGAAGATCCAAAGTTTCGCCAATTTTATGTTATGTTATGTTAACAAGGATTTATTAAGCGCACTGACACCGATTGGTTTCCTGGCGCTGTTAAAGACAGAGGACGAAGTCAGAGTTTGGAGCCTGCAGAGTTAGTGGTATGCTTGTTGGTAAAGCCAGGTCTTTAAGGATTTCCTAAATAACAAGAGGTCCGGACATAGCCGGATCTCAAGAGGAAAGGCATTCCACAGGCCAGAGTGCCAAATCTGCAACCGCCCGAGCGTTTGCGTTTAAAAGATGGTATCCGTAGGAGACATTGGTGAGCCGAGCGTAGATTTAGGGACGGGGCATGCTTCATGATAAGTTTCGTAATAAATTTAGGACTTTTGCAATGAAGCGCTTTAAAGATCATACAGCCAACTTTGAAGGTGCAACGCTGGGCCACAGGGAGCCAGTGAAGTGTCTTCAAAAGGGGAGTGGCTGGTTGCCATCTGGGCTGGCTCAAAATCAGTCTGGCTGCATGGTTTTGCACCATCTGAAGGCGTTTCAGAAGATACTGAGGGAGGCCTAAATAGATCGAATTTGCGTAATCAAGGTGGGAGATCACAGTAGCGATCACCACCTGTGTCAAGGCTTCCAGGGTCAAGAAGAGACGGACCTTCTGAATTTTCCTAAGTTGGAAAAGACACTTGGAGACCACCTGGCCCACTTGTGTTTTGAGTGAGAGATCGCTTTTCAAGGTGACACCAAGCATTTTTGCCGAGAAGGAAGGGATTGGTGCCTGACCCATGTCTGTCGGCCAGTAATGTGAGCCCCAGTGTTTAGCACTGTCCCCTGTCAGAACCAGCTCGGTTTTTCCTGGGTTCAGTTTCAAATGATTTTGGTCCATCCAAGCTTGGATGAACCTCATTGTTGACTGAAAGATGGAAATGGACGTCCCCGAGTTATCGATTGTAAAGAGTAGCTGCAGGTCGTCCGCATAGTTGAGCACCGTCACCTGTTTATCTCTGAGGGCCTGGATTAGGGGAAAGATGTAGAGATTGAACAAGTGGGGTGACAGGGACGAGCCCTGAGGTACACCGCACGTAATGACCTGCTTGGTGCCAACTAAGTCACCCAGATGAACTGCCTGAGAACGGTCTTCTAGAAAGGACTTCAGCCAACAGGCTGCCGTGCCCCTGATGCCGGCCTGGGTGACACGGTCGATCAAGATGGCGTGATCGACTGTGTCAAACGTGGCCGACAGATCCAGAAGCACTAAGGCCTGCGGAAGAGGTTTGTCGGCACAATCCCGGAGAGTATCCATTACTGAAACTACCACCGCCTCCGTTGAATGGGCCGGGCGGAAACCCGCCTGATGTGGTTCAAGGCAGTTTGAAACCTCCATGAAGTTGGACAGGCATTTGGCAACATGGGCCTCCAACACCTTTGCTAAAAAGGGGAGAAGGGAAATTGGGTGATAATTTGCCTTGCAGGTGGGGTCTGCCCCAGATTTCTTTAAGAGTGGTATTACTGTTGCTTCCTTAAATGCAAGGGGAACTTGTCCGGAGGCTAATGATATGTTTAAAAGGGTGCAGGCAGGGACCGGAATAACTGAGAGGCAGTCTTTCAAGATGTAGGGTGGGCATCTGTCCGATGGAGCGCCTGATTTTACTCTTACCAGTAATTCCTGAAATTGGTCTGAGGTAATGGGAGTGAAGCTACTAAGTGAGCCAGTAGTGTTAGGACTTACGGTATCCAAAAGGGTGGGATTTATGGTTTGTGGAATACTGGATTTAATGGTCGCAATTTTCTCTATAAAGAAGACGTTCAGTGAATCGCAGAGAGTCTGGGTCGGAGGTAAACTTGGACGGGCATTGTCAAGATTCGTTAACTCATTGAGAATGGAGAAAATGTCCTTTGATTTATTTGTTGAATTGATAATGCGAGAAGAAAAGTAAGCAGCCTTCGTGGGTAGGATAGATTTCATATATTCCTTCCTAGCCATGATGTAGCGAGATTTAGAGTCAGGGGCGTAATTTCGACGCCAATGGCGCTCTAGTTGGCGCAGGGCCAATTTCTTTGCTTTAAGATCCGGTGAAAACCATTTTTGGGCGTCTACGCGCAGGGCCAATTTAACCTTCTTGTATGGAGCGTGGGCATCGCTAGCTGTTTGCAGCCAGCAAGAGAGGTTGTTTTCTGATGTATTAATATCAGGGTGATGGGATAGAATGGAATTGGCAAGTGTTTGTAAAAACTCAGACCTGTCTAGGGAGTTCCATTTCCGGGCTCGTCCACCCGCTACTGTAGCGGTTATCATTTTAGGGGAATAAACGAGATTAAATTTAAGAAGAAAATGGTCAGACCATAAACATGGGGTAGTTACCGGGGTTGTAACTAAAAGAGAATTAGACCAGTCCTGATCCAAGGTTTGGCCTTTGCAATGGGTTGGTGAAAGCACTTGTTCAAAATTTAGATTTGTGAGGAGCTCGGTGAGTTTACACGACTGAGGGCCTTCCAAAGGGTCATTAAACCAGTAATTGAAGTCCCCTACCAGAAGAATCCTGACATGGTCAATAGCCAGATTCGCGATTTGTTTGCTGAACGTGAGAGGGAAGACAGACATATTGTTAGGGGGTCTGTACAAAAGGACGCAGGCCACTGTTGTGTAGGAGGTATTAATTTTTAGCACCAGATTTTCAGTGTCTGGGAGGTTCAGACTAGTCAAGGCGGTGACTTCCAGATCATGGCGAAAAATAGCCGCCACTCCCCCACCAGGTTTACCTGATCCGCGATCGGCATGAATAATGCAATAATTTGGTGGCAGTGCCGCTATTATATCTGGGGCAGAATCTTGGGTCAGCCAGGTCTCAGTGAGTAGGAGGATGTCAGGCTTATCCATATCCAATAAGAGAAAGAGGTCCATCTTATGTTTCACCATGGAGCGGGTGTTTAGATAGAATATGGACAGAGAATGGAAATGGGAGCCAGGCTCTATGTGACTAGTAAGGCCTAGATTTATTGTTGTAATAGTTTTAGAAGGGGAGGTGCAGTTAGCTAAAATCCCTAGTCTCTGGGCCCGGTTATACGGGCTTGCCTTTGGCGCGCCTTCGGCGCGCCCGCTGCGCTCCCTGGGCGCGGGGGGGGGGGGCATTTTGTACCAACGAGGGCGGGTGGGGCCGAGCACTGGACCGCTCGCCTGCTCCTCACCCAAGATGGCGGTGGCTAAAAGGCTGTCACCCAGTCAGCGCCTAATCGGCTGCAATGGGCCAACGGCAGAGCAAGGAGAGTAGTTGGGCGAATTGTTAAGCAGTCCCTTATCAGCACGGGAGTGCAGTTGCCAATGTATTCCATATTTGTTTCATCTTCTGTTTGAGAGTGCCTTGTCTGGACTTTCTTATGCAGTGAACCATATACTAAAAAGTGGAGTACATCTACAAATGTTTCGGCAAAGGACTTTATGGATAACGTCCAACAGAAAGATACTGTTTTGGAATCACAGCTAATTATTCTCATGGCATGTCAGCGTGGTACTAATGGGTATTGGTAGGGTCGTCATGGGGAATTGAAATGTATGCTAAGAAACTTAGGGGCATATTACCAACAACTAGCGATAATTTTTGTCTCTAACTTGTTTAGAGACAAAAATTATCGCCGCACATCGGCGATTTTTATCGCAGATAACCCTTGCTATTAGCAAGGTTTATCGCAAATGCGATAAAAAACGGCCGCAATGCATGAATATCGCTGAAAAGTCCGCGATATTCATGCATTATCGAGCAAATGCTCTTAGCCATGTTATCCACCTCCCATTGGATAACATGGTGAAGAACTGCTCAGGGCAGGTGTTAGCTTTTGGAGATATTCGCGCTTAGCGCGAATATCTCCAAAAGTTGGTAATAGGAGATAGCGATGTTAGCGACTGTTTCCAGTCGCTAACATCTTGCCACGCCCACTTTGCATGTCATTAGTGATAAATATCACTGACATGCAAAGCGGGGCCCAAGATGGTCGCTATCTCCTATTAGCTGTCACTAACTGGTGTTAGCGACAGCTTGGTAATAGGGAGATCATTTTATCTCCGCTTTCTTGGCTTTTAAAGCCAAAAAAGCGGAGATAAACCCCCTTGATAATATGCCCCTTAGAAACTCCTACATGGTTCCTTACTCTAAGCTGTGCAGAGTATGCTTGGGAAGATTTACTTCAATTTCTTCGAGAGGCAAATGCAAACATAGAAAATATAGAATACACGACACCTGGAGAACTGTGCTCTTTGGATCCAGTTAATGTATGCAGGAATTTCAATCATAGATTTGAAGCTATGATGTCTTTTATCACAAACAAAAAAAATCCTCCTCTTGGAGAGGTTCTGGATTTCTTTTGGAGAAAGGAGTATCAAGCAAGAAGTGCTCCTCACATACATATGCTGCTATGGATCAAAGATGCCCCCAAATTTGGAACAGATTCAGATGACACAGTGATGAGTTTTATTGAACAATATTCTACATGTGCTGTACCAAAAAGTACAGAACAAAAGAATTTAAGACATCAAGTCTTACGGTTTCAAACCCGTCATGTGTCTAAGATCACATTGTGAGTCAGTATTCATTTCAGAAAAATGTGGCAGAATAATTTGCTTAGTTGGTGTGTTTAAAAATATGGGAATACATGTACTCATAAAGTGATTTAGGCTTTAGGACATGCAGTGCTTTATAGTCTTAGCCCTTGCATGATACCATACACTGCCCAAACACAACTGCATTGCTCTAAACTCAGACATATCAGTCCCACCTTGACCCCCTACTCTGCCTGACCACTGCACTGTCCTAAACCCTGAAACAGCACTCCGTGCAGGATCTCCTATACTGCCCGAACACTGCTGCTGTGCCTTAAACTCTCAAAGAACACCACCTGCTATACCCCCTAAACTGGGTGAATACTAGTGTAGTTTTCTAAACCCTCAAACAGCACTCCCAGCAAGACCCCCTTTCACTGTACTAATCATTTTACTGAATTGCAAGGGATATTGTCATGTGTCTAAGATCACAGTGTGAGTCAGTATTCATATCAGAAAAATGTGGCAGAATAATTTGCTTAGTTGATGTGTTTAAAAATATGGGAATACATGTACTCATGAAGTTGATAAAGCTAGTTTTGTATTATCTATTAGTGAAAATGATAAAATGAAGTGTTTATATTTTTCTGCAAGGTACAGCAACATAATAAAATGTATTATGGATCAAAATCAGAACAACATTGAAGTCACTTTTGAAATTTCTAACACTCTGATAGAGGACTTAAATGTACCTTTTGTGGACAGCAGCAATGAAGAACAACCTATTGGTGCAGGAGATATAACCTGTGATTTTTGGGATGAAAGTTTATAGATGATATTGAGTTTAATGTCACAAGTTTTGAAGTTGATGAAGAAGCTAATGAAATTCCTGATTAAATCATGCTAGATGTTCTATTACAATATGAAATGTTACAAGAATACATTTATGATTGAAAATTAAAAATGATTTGAGAGAGTCTTCTTGTACAATTGTAATCTTTGAGCTAGTAGCCAAGTTATTGTGATATAAACTGAGTCTTACAGCATAGTTTTTATTTCCAGGTGTATATCCTTTGACTTTTAGCAAAATCTCTGTGATTGTTGATTTCGTATTGTACAAAGCTATTCAACAGAATGTCTTTTTGTATGCACTGTGGTAAAAAACTGAAGCTATTTAAAATTCAGTAGGTACTCTCCTTGCAGTACTTTAATCAATCCGTTAGTACCCAAGTACTCATGCAGTGACCAAGGCCTTAACACATAGACTGCTACAAACCCCTCTCTAATTCACATGCAGTCCTTTAACCACCTACACACTTGTGTTTCACACTTTTAATTCCCCAGTCAGTATCTAAACACTCCAGCAAACATCCTGTCACTCCTCTTGCACTCCTTTAGTTTATTTTACTGAATTGCAAGGGATACTGTCATTTGTGTAAGATCACACTGTGAGTCCAATTCAAAGCTTTATTCGACAATTAAGTCATAAAAGCATACATAAAATCCACAGTTTTTCAATATAAAATCCATTAAAAACAATACAATGAATATTAAGAAAAGATTAAACTACTATAGACTGTTGCCGGATATAATTTTTCACAATTTCATAAAATCCTAAAAAACCCATCATTTTTCATACAGTACAGGGTACTATTGCACGTAACTCATATAAATAAAGCATCCCCCGTAATTTTCAACTAATTAAAAGTGATAAATACTTAGTATTCAGGACTCGGCCGCAATTAATCGCATACAAATTACCCATGCCCATTTAAAAAATTTGGCCAGAGCAATAGCAATTGGGGGACTAGAGTCTGTACGTAGGATTCTTAAAGCCTCTGCATATCTGCGTGTGCCAAGCAATTTACAAATTGGCTTAACCCACATAATTCTAGGGGCAGTATACAAGGGATAGCAAAAAAGGAGATGACTTATTGTCTCTCGTTCCTCCCCACACTTAGGGCATTTATCCTTACCGTTTTCACCCGCCCATTTAGCTGTAAAAGACCTAACTGGAAGGGAGACTACTCTAAATTGAAAATAGAGTTTGCGGTCCTGCTGTTTCTCTATGGCATCCCAATATATTTCCAGCTTCGGTTGGGCCTTAAACTCCAGAAAACGTCCTGTTAAGTGTGAGGAGAGACCCTTTGTACAAACTTCTGCATTCACCATCTCCCAATACTTTTCTTTCAGGATTTTCTTGGAGGGGAATGCAGCATTTACCGGGTTATCACATAGTTCCCTCATTCCCAATTTGGATAATAGGATCCGAATGGTCTTCAGCCAGTGTATTTTTTGACAAACATGCTTAGCCATTATCTCCCTTCAGGCCCTGTGCATAGTGCTGTAGCTCATCTGTGGTCCATAGGCGGTGCCAGTACAACAAAGGCCGCAGAGAGGCAAGATCTTGAACCGCTTTTTTCCCAAGATCCCACATAGGAGGTGTTAAAGGGGTACTTATAGGAACGCTGGCTGCTTTTCGCAGAAATTCATTTTCTGCTAGCGTCAGGTTTCTCAAATTCTGAAAACCCCAAAGTTCGGCACCATAAAGGGCCGAACTTAGCACCCTCATCCGATAAAGTTCCAATAATGGGCTAATGGGCTTTTTTGTGGAGGAATTAAACCTTTTCAGAAGAATGCCAGCCTGCTGGCGGTGCTTTAACACTGCAAGGTCTAATTGGCTGGTCCACCCCAGATCTCTCTGGAGGGTAACCCCCAGGTAGGTAAAGGCATCAACCCGCTCCAACGGGGAGCCATTCATATATGTCATCCCTCTGAAGGGTCTAACAGGCCCAAAAGGTGTACGACCACTAAGAACCATAAACTTTGTCTTTGCCGTATTTATTTCAAGGCCTCTCTCCAGACAAAAATCTTCAAAGCGCTTTGAGGCGCGCTGGAGCCCACTAGGCGCTTTTGACACTATCAGGGTGTCGTCCGCGAACATGAGGATCGAGACCCGCTCACCACACATCGCAGGGGCATCAGTCGCGATCAGGGAGAGGAACTCCGCCACCCCGTTCACGGAGAGCGAGAACAAGGTAGGCGCCATGACGCAACCTTGCCTCACTCCCCGCTCAACAGGGAAGGTTTCCATGACCTCGAGCGAACGTATCCTCATGTAAGCGGACGATTAGGCTCAGCAGCTCAGGTGCCATCCCTAGCCCTACAAGAACTTGCCACAGGATATTACGTGGAACGAGGTCAAAAGCCGCCCTTAGGTCAACAAAGACGGCATATAGGGTGCCTTTCTCCAGAACCACAGTACGCCAGTATAACATAATAAACCGGAAGACCTGATCTATGGTGCTTGTTTTTGGTCAAAAGCCAGCCTGGAGGTGACTCAGAATGTTATCATCATCCATCCAGGACTGGATTTTCCCAATACAAGTCGCCCCACAATTTTTTGGATGGAGTCGATCAGACTTATTGGCCTGTAGTTACCTGCTGTCGACTTATCCCCTTTTATGTACACTGGCACTATTTCTGCACCTTTCCATGATTTAGGTACTTCCATCCCTTGGGCTATGGCATTTGCCACATACCGAATATAAATCCGCCAGCGGCCTCTATTGTTTAAAAATAGGTCAGCGGGGACACAGTCCATGCCTGTAGCACGTCCCTCATTGACTAGGTCTAATGCCCTGTCCACTTCTCCTACACTGAAGGCAGCCTCATTGTAAAAAGTATGGACAAACGCCCCCTCACTATTGCCAGCTACACTGCTAGCATATTGGGGCCTGAAGTAATCGACCCTTGAGTTTCGGTCAACTCATGGGTCAACTCATGCATGCTACAAAGAGAGTTGCTATGGCATTTCTACAGCACACCCAGGATCTTTATTACAAAGCATGGAGACTATTTGGGAATTAAGAGACCTGACACACATGCTGCATAGGACTTTGTAAAAAACAACAAAAAACACAGTTGATGGACAGAATGTAGAACAATGTCATATATTCACCCCAGTACAAGGATCTGGGCCTAAATCCATTTTGCACTCCACACCACCCTGGGTTAGACACTGGCTATATGCAAATCAGCTCTTTGTAGGATCTTTATTACATGTAGTGCTACAAAGTCCTATGCAGCATGTGTGTCAGGTCTCTTAATTCCCAAATAGTCTCCATGCTGTGTAATAAAGATCCTGGGTGTGCTGTAGAAATGCCATAACAACCCTCTCTGTAGCATGCAGTAATCATTTCAGTGAATTGCAAGGGATATTTTGATTTGTCTAGAATCTGAATGTGAGATAGTGTGTTTTTGGGAATATTGTGACAGAATCACTTGCTCGGTGCATGTGTTTGTAGACATGGGAATACATGTACTCATGGAGTGAGTCAGGCTTTAGGACATGCAGTGCTTTTTACTCCTAGCCCTTACATGATACCGTACACTGCCCAAGCACAACTGCATTGCTCTACACTCAGAAATATCAGTCCCACCTTGACTCTCTACAGTGCCTGAACACCACTGCACTGTCCTAAACCCTGAAACACCATCCCTAGCAAAACCTGCTAAACTCATTCAACACTACTGCACTGCTGTGAACCCTGAAACATCATTTTCAGCAAATGCCCCTATAATGTTCAAACACCACTGCATTGTCCTAAACCCTGAAACAGCACTCCCTGCATGATCTCCTACACTGTCCGAACACTGCTGCTGTGCCTTAAAATTACTGATGGAGTGAACCAGACTTTACAACATTTAGGCCCACATGCATCATTGTGTCTTTTTGCATTTCTTAATTTGCGAAAAATAAGGAATCGCAAATTAAGAAATGCAAAATGATATGCATCAATATTTTCGGTATTCTTGTGGGATTCGGTAAAAATCGCATTTTTTACCGAATCCCAAAGAAATACCGATTTCTTAACTTAATTTTCGCAATTTCCATTGATTCCTATGGGCCAAAAGGCCCATAGGAGTCAATGGAAATTGCGAGTGGCACTTAGAAAATTTCATGGGTGCAGGGGGGGGTCCAAAGGACCCCCCCATGCACCCCTGAAATGTACTTTTCAGCATAAGTTACATACACACATGTCCTAAGGACATGTGTGTGTGTAACTTTACAGTTTAAAAAATGCATTTTTGTGTATTTTTAATCAATTTCGCAATTTACCACGAAGTTGAACTTCGTGGTAATTTGCACTTCCAATTTTAAAAAACGCATATTTTTCTATAATGATGCATAGCATTTAAGAAATCGCACAATTGCGATTTCTTAAATGCTAACGCAATTTTAGAAATCGTAAAAAAGATGCGACTTCTAAAATGGCATGATGCATCCCAACAAGCACTTTTGCATTCGCAAACGGCCGATTTTAAGGAATCGCACCGTCTGGGACTGCAAAAATGCTTGATGCATGTGGGCCATAGTGCTTCTAATTGCTATATAGTATGCTAGTAGTGGTCTATAATTGTAAAAAAAATAAATGTAGCATTTTTTTTTCTTCACAACAGATTTTAATTATCTACAGAAAAAAAACAATATGTCGTCAAAGAGTGAGAAAAGAAAAAATTATAAACAGGCTTACTTTTCCAAGAACAAAGAAGTACAAGATTTATCTAAACAGCAATGTGTGGAAAAAACAAAGAAAGCTCCTGGTAAGACAACAAAGGATTTTACAAGGAAAATAACACAAACTAAAAAAAGTGTGGAAAGTCAGGATTTTTTTTTTTATCTGTAACTACAAAGAAAAACCAGATAAAAAAGAAAAATTATGGAAAACTATGTGGTAAAGATATTATATATAGTAATAGACGAAAAAATCAGTTTGTTGAAATTCGCATGCAAATGTTTTATAACAGAGTTGTTTTAAATTTATTAAAAAATATAAAGAATTGTAAAAGAAAAACAGCTTTTTATAAGAAAAAGAAACATATTGAAACAATTGTTGAGAAGGCTTTTGAATTAAAAAAAAATGTTTATTTTAGTAAGCAATAGGATTCGAAGACTAGATAAGCCAATCAATGTTATGAAGGCCAAAAGTAAGTGGAAAAGACTAATTAATAGAACAAATTTTTGTAATGTTGTTTCTGGAGAATGGAAACGTAGTTCAAGTTGTGAGCCATTTTTTAATGAAGAGAGTTACCTTCAGAGTAATGATTTGTTGCATGCAGTTGACACCAGTGGTCGAGCTTATGAGGTTAAGAATGGTTGTCCGATTGAAAAAGAGAAAATTGTCCCTAGAAATGCAGAAGAGGTGTTAGCAGATGAAGTTTTAGGGAGACATCCTAAGGCTCCAGTATACACTTGGAATTGTAGTAGTATTTGTAGTGTACGACAGGATTCAATAGATTTTTTTCACAATTTATTACGTTAGTATAGTAAGAAAAGTGTTAAACAAAAGATTAAGATGTTGCAAGAATTAGACCCTTGCAGAGTGAGAGAAAAAACGGGTTTGCAAGGTCATTCTCTGGCTTGTCTTTCTAAAAAAGTATGTCAGAGTTTTTTTCACCATTTCAGGATGTTAGCAGTGCCTCATACTCAAGTGAGGAAATTAGTGAGAAGGTTGTATTATGCAAAAAGTCCAGCACTTAAGCTAAAACAGTAAACAGTGCTCTTTTGCATGGATCTGTATTAGATGTAATCAACATTTGTGAAGAAATTGAGGCTAGTTACTTTGGTCCTGAAGAAGACAGTGCAGAATCAGATACATTAATAGAATAAAATGTGGAAGAAAATGTACAGAATTTTAGTACAGAAAATTTTGAGCAAGAAATTACAAGGTTTAAGGTCATTTCAGGTGAAAGGCCACACTTTTCTTGTATTTGTTGTAGACAAATTCATTATAAAAATCAGACCAGGTTAGTTGATCTATATTTAAAAAGTGAAAAGGAGAATAATAATGAGTGGAAGGAATTTGCAACCTATTTGTTGGTAGAGAATTGTTTTGATTTGGGTTCTGATCAACGTATTTGTAAATATTGTTATAATAAATTAAATGAAAACAAAATGCCTGCTAGGGCTGTACATAATAATCTTGAGTTGGTAAATATTCCTTCTGAACTGATGGATTTAAATACTTATGAGTCTATTCTTATTCAATGTGTGCATTCATTTCAGGCTATTGTTCGTATGGAGCCTAAGACAGGGAAATTGCCTCCTTCAGATTTACAGAGAGGATTAAAGGGAAGAGTTGTATATTTGCCTCTAGATTTAAAGAAAAATATTGAAACAATTGGTGTAGAAAATGTGGAAGAGGAACCTCTAGTTATTCTAGTTAATGGCGTTCCTACGAAGAGTAAGACAATCTGGCAAGAATTAGTGGATGTTAGGAAAGTGAAAAAGGCAACGTTGTATTTGGTAAAAAATAATCAATACTATAAAAATGTATATGTATGGTAGCAGAGAGGGCTGTCTTCATCCATCGTGGTTGCCCGAAAAAGTGGGAGGGAATCTGGGGGCCTGGAACAACTTCAGAGATTGTATTTGTGAGCCGCCGCGTCCAGCTGCGGTTGATGAGGACTCAGACTGATTAATTGCAGGAGCCACGCTAGAATGGGTTATGATATGCTCTATCATGTTATTACTTATGTTTTTCTCTCACAAAGCCTTGAACCGAATGTGACTATTCTGTACCTGCTGACTTGTTAGTGTATGATGTGAAAAACAGAGAAGAAATTGTAAGAAGCTGTTCCTACTGTTCTGTTGAGATGAAAATAAAAATATTTAAAAAAAATAAAATGTATATGTAGGAGAAGAGGAAACAACTGTAGAAGATGACAGTGATTTGTCAACTGCACAAATTAAAAAAGTGGATGTGTCCAGAACTGAAGAAATTTATGAACATTATAGTCTGCATCCACTTCACGCTAAAGAAGTGATGGGGAATACTATTGAGTTACTCCAAATGAAAGAAGCGAAAGGAAGTCCTATTAGCGTATGGTAAGAAAGCTTGGAAGCTCGTTGTTTCTCTCAGTTATTTCCAACCGGCAAAGGTGGACGATATGATGAACGACCTGTGCAAATTCCTGCATCTGAATACCGGACATCAAGATTATATGCAGAAGATCCAAGGTTTCGCCAATGTATTCCATATTTGTTTCATCTTCTGTTTGAGAGTGACTTGTCTGGACTTTCTTATGCAGTGAACCATAAACTAAAAAGTGGAGTACATCTGCAAAATGTTTTGGCAAAGGACTTTATGGATAAAGTCCAACAGAAAGATACTGTTTTGGAATCACAGCTAATTATTCTCTTGGCATGTCAGCGTGGTACTAATGAGTATTGGTACGGTCGTCATGGGGAATTGAAATGTATGCTAAGAAACTTAGGAACTCCTACATGGTTCCTTACTCTAAGCTGTGCAGAGTATGCTTGGGAAGATTTACTTCAATTTCTTCGAGAGGCAAATGCAAACATAGAAAATATAGAATACAAGACACCTGGAGAACTGTGCTCTTTGGATCCAGTTAATGTATGCAGGTATTTCTATCATAGATTTGAAGCTATGATGTCTTTTATCACAAACAAAAAAAATCCTCCTCTTGGAGAGGTTCTGGATTTCTTTTGGAGAAAGGAGTATCAAGCAAGAGGTGCTCCTCACATACATATGCTGCTATGGATCAAAGATCCCCCCAAATTTGGAACAGATTCAGATGACACAGTGATGAGTTTTATTGAACAATATTCTACATGTGCTGTACCAAAAAGTACAGAACAAAAGAATTTAAGACATCAAGTCTTACGGTTTCAAACCCATAGTTGTGGAAAATACTGTTGTCTAAAGTACAAATCTAAGGATAAGTATTACACAAAATGTCGTTTTGGATTTCCACGTCCAGTAATATCAAAAGGAAGAGTGAACAATTTTATGTCATCTTTGCGAAATACTGTCACAAGAAAATCACCGAAAAATACCTACAACTTAAGAAGAAATGAAGAGTCAAAATACATAAATGACTATAACCCAGTCATTTTGTCCATGTGGAATGCTAACGTGGATATTCAATATGTTGCAGACAACTCCATTGCTGTGGCTCGATATGTAACGTCTTACATTACTAAATCTGAAAAGACGGAACTAAAGGAAATGTGGGAAGAAATTTCTCATGAAAAGAGCCTAAGTAAGAAAGTGTACAGCTATAGTTTGAAGATGTTGTCTCATCGAGAAATTGGAGCATATGAATGTTCAGATCGCTTATCATCTGCAAGTCTATACTCCAAATCTAGAACAATTTTTTGGGTGAGTTTAGGTCTTGTAAGAACACGAAACCAAGCTTTGAAATCTGTAGAAGAAATAGAATATTTAGCAGAAAGAGAACCAGACAGTACAGATATTTTAAAGACAAATATGTTGGATACATACTATCCAAATAGAAGTAATCATCTTGTCTCTATGAAGTACTGCAAAGCTATACTTTTAAGAGGAATATTACAGAAGATATCAATAAAGGAGTATATGCTGTGATTGGATCTGAAGGATGTTTAGTGAAATAAAGAAAAGGACATTTGATTAATCACCGAAAACTGAGTTGTGAAACTCCTGGCAAAAGGGAATTTTACTATTTAGCTCTTTTGCAACTCTTTAAGGCATGGCGAACAGAACTGGAACTACTTGGAGATTTTGACAGTTATGAAGATTCCGTCAATGCAACAAAAAATACTATAGAACGTCCTGTTTTTACTAATTATCTGAAAATGTTGAACGACGAAATACAGCAAGAAGCTACAATTGCAGCAGAGATTGCTAGAGACCGTTCTCAAGACAGTCAAAGTTCTGCTTCGTTGAGTCAGGATCCACTAGGAGAACCAATTATCCAAAATGAAGCAGCAACTGCCATGGATGAGGTGGAAACAGCAATGAAACAAGCTCAAGAGGATGTAATAAACTTAGAAGAATTGGAAAAACAACTAAATGTTGAGCAAAAACAAATATATGATCAAGTGACAGAACAGATTGAGCATGGTTTATATCATGAGAAAAAAGAGTGCTCATGTACGTCATTTAAACCTGTCCAGCTGTACGTGAGTGGAGAAGCAGGAACTGGAAAAAGTTTTCTAATTAAAGGAATTGCAACTTATCTACAGAAAAGAACAGAGTCGTCACTCTCTTGTGTTGTTACTGCTCCAACTGGATTGGCAGCACATAACATTAAAGGGATTACTTTACATCGTTTATTGATGCTGCCAGTAGAGCATGAAAATAAATTAGAATACCACAAGCTATCTGGAGAAGCTTGTTGTGAAGTTTCTAGAGTCTTGAAAAAAATGAAACTTCTCATTATTGATGAGGTAAGCATGGTATCAAATTTAATGCTTGCCTTTGTGCATTTAAGAATGCAACAAATCCTTAAAACAGAATATGATGTGTTATTTGGAGGCAAACACGTCATAGTTTTTGGAGATCTACTACAACTAACTCCTGTGAAAAGACAACCAGTATTTAAAACAGTTACACATGAAGACACCAGAAAGTGCCTGGGAAGCATTGGAAATGTTAATATTTGGTCATATTTCAAATATTCAGAACTCATTACAAATATCCGACAGGCAAAGGACGCTGATTATAAAAGTATTCTTGAAGATATAAGAATTGGAAAAGTGAGTGAACATGGCAAAGAAGCTTTACAGGCACGATTACTTACAAATTTGTTTCCAAACGAAAATATTCTCCCAGAGAATATATATAGAAAAATTGCAGAAAAGAAATCAGTGATATGCTTGATGCCAACTCTGCAAGAATGTTTAATATTCAATGAAAACATGTTAAAGTTAGAAATTCAAGAAATTATAAACCTGGAAGCTATTGATAGAATAGAGCATGAAGGAGCTACTATTATTTTGTCAGAAAAGTTGAAGTCAAAATTGGATTCTTTAGAGAAATCAATATCTAAAACTGCTGGTTTAGAAAAGAATCTATATGCATGTATAAATTGTCGGATAATTTTACGACGTAATTTACATGTGGAAAGAGGTTTAGTAAATGGAGCAATGGGTAATGTTGGTGATTTTGTGAATTACCCAAATAGAGATGACATTGAATTTATGAAAATCAAATTTGATGAAATTGAAGAAGTACAACAATTGAGTCGTTGTTCACCTCGTTTTTTGCTTGTAAAAGATTTATATGTCCGCCGAAAACAGTTTCCTGTTTGTTTGGCATATGCGTTGACTATTCATAAATCTCAAGGTTTAAGTGTAGATAGTGCTTTGGTGAATATTGGAAGTACTGTGTTTAAAGAGGGTATTCAACATAGATGGGGGTAGAAGTACTGCTCCCAATTTTGAGGTGTGCACACTTTGCTTTGGACCAGAAAATGGTCCTATTCCTGAATCATCATTATTCAATCAAAAAATTCATTCGAAATGCTTTTTATAACATTTTTCTGTGTAATATTTATTGATGATAATTTTCTCATCTCATTTCTTCATTTTTTTCAAAATATCAGCAAATTTCATTTTTTTTAACGTATTTCACATTAAACCCAATGCATTTCGGGTACAAATGGACCCTTCATCAGGGGTCTCTATGGAAAGAACAAAGAACAATTATGAGCCCAAAGCTGTGTTCATCTTGATGCAAAAAAACAATGTGGTACAAAATATAAACGATAACTGTAAGCGAACATAATAACCCATCTGTAATTCAAAGAATATTGTTACAAGTCTCGTGATTTATGTGCATTCTGTATCAGATGTTCTAAACAGTTCCACTCACTACATCATTACCAAAATCTAAAGCTAATAAAACCTCTATGCATTTCGCGGTTATTTCCCAGTCGGAACGACCAGCGTTCCGTGTCCGTTACTTACAGAAATGCTGTGCTTCAAAACGCCTCTCCTTCTCACCAATAGCAACCTGGTTATGATCACGTACAACATTCTGTCTTTAATGTTTGATCTTATTGGTTGACAACGCGGTCACGTGACCGCAACTCAAATCCCAGTGTTTACATGTCTATATCTCATCTAAACCAATTCATATGATTAGTGTGCACCCACTTACGCTGATATATTTCATGACGGTCTCTTACAAAAAATATATGCAATCATTTTCCATAACTCAACAATCATATGAATTTCATCATTGTTCATATGTTAGTTCCGCGATCTCAAAAATATTGAAATACAAAGCAGACTAAATTTCACACTGAGTTACCAACATTAACATAATTTTGTCAACCAACAGAGATGCGCAATGCATTTAGCTTTAAAAAAACCTCAGGGTATGTACACGTGTGGTGATTATTAGCTCATGACGCGGTCCCAATGTATCGGCCATATTGGAATGGAGTGTAACAGAGAACTAAACCCATACTGTTATCATCAATGACTTTTGTACTGTAATTTCAAAATTACCCCGGGATGACAATGTTCGCCGAGGCTATCACAGGACCAATCAAATGACTTTCTCTAAATTTACAATAAACATGCTAATTCCAGTCTGTCATTAAGCCCATCCGGCTGAAGACTTCCCATCTTTTTTATCCAAAAGTATTCTGATCTGAGTCTCATTTTGTGTGCGTCCAGGCCTGGGCGTGCGACAACCACTTCTAGTATAGTATAACGTAACTGGGAAATGTTATGTCCTGTTTCTGCCCAGTGTGCTGCCACTGTGGATTTCAAATTCTTTTGACGGATGTTACTTTTATGTTCAGTAATTCTTACCTTAATCTTACGTTCGGTTTGCCCGACATACAATTTCCCGCAGGGGCATTTGATCCCATAAATCACTCCTTTGGTGTCACACGTGCTTGAATGTTTTAATGGAATCGATTGGCCAGTTCTAGGATGTGTAAAGGACGATCCAGTTATTACATTATTGCAGTGTGTGCAGTTTTCACATTTACGCATACCTTTGTGAATTGTCTTATTAGGATTCTTTTCTTTCTTTCTCAACAATTCTTTTAAATTTTTTGATCTGTTGTAAGCGAATGTTATTCTTTCTGCAAACAGCGGTTGAAGATCAGGTTCTTGAGTGATAATAGCCCAATGCTTCCTCATGATGTTACTGATTTGTGATGACTGCATGGAATATTTAAGAACACACACTGTGAGTTTTTGGTCTGTTTTATCTTTTTTTGTGAGTAGAGACTCTCTCGTCATGGCCATGACTTTATTTTTTGACTCTTGTAAAAGTTGATTTGGATATCCTCTTTTTTCATATTTTTTGATCTGTCTGTCGATAGTGTCAGAAGCATCCATGGCATCCGATGTGATCCTTTTGTAACGGATAAACTGTGATAATGGCAGATGTTGCTTCAAAGCTTGATGGTGAAAACTTGAATAATGCAATCCGCTGTTGCGGTCCGTTTCTTTTATATGTGCATTAGTGCATATTTGACCATGTTTTATGGATACTTTTACATCCAGAAAGGATAGTTGATGTTGATCAATATCATATGTAAACTTGATTCTTTCATGGATCACATTCAATCTCTCAATGTTTGCTTCCAATTCTTCTGTCTTTCCTCTCCACATGATAAAGATGTCATCTATATAACGTTTATAGACCATCAGGCCAGTTTTCCAATCTGGGTTGTTGAGTATATGATCACTCTCAAACTTGGACATAAATATGTTCCCGTACGACGGTGCTCCAGCAAAACCCATGCTGGTCCCGCTGCATTGCGCATAATATTCTTCTTCCCATTCTAGGTAACTGTGGAAAAGCGCGAAATGCAAAATTTCCAACAATTTTTTTTTTTCTGATCCCTCAATTTCATTCTTTAATAGACACCACTCCATTGCTTCAAGTCCCTCATTGTGAGGGATCGAAGTATATAACGCGGTCACGTCAATAGAAGTGAGCCAGACTTCTTCATTTTCTGGAATCTTCACCTCCTGTAGAATGGTTAAGAATGCCGTAGTATCTTTTATGTGGGTGCACCAGTTTTGGACTAATGGTTGTAAAAACCAGTCTAAATATTGTCCAATAGGTTCAGAGAGAGATCCGCAAGCTGATACAATTGGCCTGAATGGTGGTCGTGTTAGGTGCTTGTGCACCTTGGGTAACATGTAGAATTGTGGCCTCCTTGGATATTTAATATTCAGAAATTGATAAGTTTTGTTGGTAATCCATTTCATCTCAAGTGCTTTGTCTAGTATCTCTTTGAGTGTAACTGCAAAAGTTTCTGTTGGATCACATTCAAGTTTATGGTAAATATTCGTGTCTTGTAAATGTTGATTGACACTTTCTTTATAGAAGGTTGAATTCATTACCACCAGGGCTCCCCCTTTATCCGCTTTCTGAATGGTTATTTCGGTCATATCTTTCAAAGATTTCAGTGTGTTCCATTCTTTCTTTGAGAAATTGCTTTTAGTGCCACTCTTGTAATTGATGTTCTTAATTTCTGTTGTGATCACTCGTTCATAGGCATCAATTGTCTTATGTGATGTGGGGGCACAAAATATGCTCTTGACTCTGAATTCTTTCTTTGTGCTTTCTCCTTGATCTGTGGGCGGAATAGTATTGAAAATTTTTTTTTGCCTCAATGTGCGAAAAAATTTAAATAAAGCGATTTCGGTTTCCTCCGGGTTAGATTTACACACCGGGACAAATGTGATGCCTTTGTTCAATAAGTTCAGTTGGGCTTTAGACAATGTCCTGTCTGAGATGTTAATTACAAGTTCGTTTTCTTTTTCTGGGATCTCAACTCTCGATCCGCTGCCGACTCCTTTGCCTTTTCTTTTTCCCCTCCTGGTTTTGAGGGCTCTGTTATTGCGGATGTTGTAGGTGCATTGTTGGCCGCTGGACTTACGTCTAAAAAAGCCTTGTCTATTGGAGCTTTTTGTCCTGTTGGTATATTCTTCTCTATTGGTCTTCTGTTTTGAGTTGTATCGGACTCTGATACAACGCTCTCCTGAGAGGAACTGATGTTTGTGGATGGTCTTTGCCATTTTCTTTGATTATAGACCTCTGCCCAACTATATACCTCCTCCAGCTTGTAATCCACTGTATCTCTTTTGTATTTCTTTATTTTTCTGTCTTCTATTTCTTTAGCGTATTTGTCCAATTTTTTATTGATGTCTTCAAGTAATGATGTTAAATCGTCGTGTTTGTCGAGCTCTCTTTTGATGCCTTCCAATTCTTCCTCCACTTCTTTTAGTTCCTTAGATAGTTCCTCTACTATCAGCAAGATCAGATCTAAGCTGCACTTGTTGAGTATTTGATACCACTTATTGAGAAAGGGTTTGTTGTTCCTGCATAACATCGGTTTAAGTGCAATCCTTAACCTCTTGGTATACGTTTGTTACGATGATAAACAGAATGTTGTACGTGATCATAACCAGGTTGCTATTGGTGAGAAGGAGAGGCGTTTTGAAGCACAGCATTTCTGTAAGTAACGGACACGGAACGCTGGTCGTTCCGACTGGGAAATAACCGTGAAATGCATAGAGGTTTTATTAGCTTTAGATTTTGGTAATGATGTAGTGAGTGGAACTGTTTAGAACATCTGATACAGAATGCACATAAATCACGAGACTTGTAACAATATTCTTTGAATTACAGATGGGTTATTATGTTCGCTTACAGTTATCGTTTATATTTTGTACCACATTGTTTTTTGCAACAAGATGAACACAGCTTTGGGCTCATAATTGTTCTTTGTTCTTTCCATAGAGACCCCTGATGAAGGGTCCATTTGTACCCGAAATGCATTGGGTTTAATGTGAAATACGTTAAAAAAAATGAAATTTGCTGATATTTTGAAAAAAATGAAGAAATGAGATGAGAAAATTATCATCAATAAATATTACACAGAAAAATGTTATAAAAAGCATTTCGAATGAATTTTTTGATTGAATAATGATGATTCAGGAATAGGACCATTTTCTGGTCCAAAGCAAAGTGTGCACACCTCAAAATTGGGAGCAGTACTTCTACCCCCATCTATGTTGAATTATTGAACAGTGTTCCGAGACAAAACACTTCATGAGGGAGTCGCACAAAATTAAGACAATTCGTAAAGATCGGTTAAACAATAAGCATAAAAGTGTGCAACTGATGGCCTAAGAAAGTTTTTTTTTAAAGAGGGTATGGCATATGTTGCTTTATCTCGAGTCATAACTTTATCTGGATTATACTTGATTGATTTTGATGAGACAAAGATGAGTGCAGATGTAAATTGTGTAAAAGAGTATAATAGGTTAAGAAGAGAACATGCTCCCAATTTACCTCAATATCCAGTATTTGAAAAGCGTGTGGTAAGTCGAAAAAGAAGATATGAGAAAATTTGTAGCGAGGTTGCAGAGAAAAGAAAAAAACTAGATGAACCAGTGATAGTAACCAAAAAGAAAAAGGATTTTATTGAAGAGGTTGTTGGTTTTCAGTTTGAAAACAGTTCTGGTGTCAACTGCTATGCTAATGTAGTGGTTAATGTTGGTTTTTTTCTTGAAACTTTACAACAACAAATTGTTGAAAATCGGGACAAAAGATTTTGTTGTTTGTTGAATTCTGTGTTTGAGAAATGTAGTAGTGATAAAACTAAAATAGAAAGTGTTTCTGATATTCGAAATGTTTTAGACATATGTTCTGGTTTAAATCAATTTTCACAGAATATTCAGCAAGATTGTCAGGAATTTCTAATGTATATGCTTGTTGTATTGCAAGATGAAGGTATAGATATTGAAAATCTTTTTGGCCTTTCTTATAAATGGCAACATGACTGTGACAATTGTTCGTTTTCAAGTAGTACTAAAATAAACACTGAAAGATTTATATATTTGACTTTACCAGACTGCAAATCAATGTCTTTTAATAATCTAGTTAGAGAAGCAAATCAAAACATAGTCTGTACCAAATGTAACTCACAAATGTTATCAACATTATTTATACAAAGATATGGACAGTATGTAATTTTAATGCTGCACGATGCAGACCTGATGGAAGAAAACTGACAACTTTAATAAAAAATGTTGTGGCTTCTCAACTATCAATATCAGGAAGAACTTTTGTAACTGTAGCAATTATTTTCCATGATGGTTCTTCTACAACATCAGGACATTACACAGCTTTTTTAAAATGTACAAAAGGCTGGACTCATTGTAATGAAACTCAATTGATTTTTAAACAACGTTTGCCTTATGACTTACCAAATTCTTACCTAGTGTTTTTACAACCAAAATTGTAGGGAAAATAATTGGCCTGGGAAAAATACTGCTGTTAAGAAAGGGTAGTCCGGTGTTGAAATGTACATTGTGAGTGAGGGTGATGAGGTTCAAAAAATTCTTGTAGTTGATGTAGAGGTAGTGTAAGTTTATCAGATAGTGGATGATGTGGCTATCACAGGAGATGTTGAGCATCAGTGAGAAAGAGGTGTTTTAGATTTGTTGTAGTTGTTGTAGATGTTGGTGACATTTTTTATTCCAATGCAGAGGTTTCTTTTAATGGTATACAGCTCCTTGGTAAGATACAGGATGAGTAGAGTGTCATCGGCATACCAGATGATGTTTAGATTCTGATAGCATGCTAGCTGTTTAAGGTTCTATGTACATGATAAATAGCATCAGGTGGAGGTATAACCATTGTTAGATGGTACAAAAGATGTTGGTGCTTTTTATTCAGAAGGTTGGGAAACGGACGCTTAAGAGTACTATTAAATATCTTCCAAACTAAGAATTTCACACATACTATTTGGGCATGAGGAATGGTATTTGAAACAAAAAAATGACTATTTCAGGTAAATATTGTTAGCATATGTTTGTACATAACTTTATTTAGAGTATATAAAAAAGAAGTAATAATGTTTTGTTACTTTGTGATTGTTGGAGATGTCCCATATTTACGTAAGAAATTGCTGTTCGAAAAAACATTTAAGATATGTTTTTTCTAAATTTTACATTATTAATGAAAATGTTGAATGTTTTTTTTAAAGACAATCTTATTGATTGTCTTTTTTTTGCCCGCTGTTATATGATGAGTACTATTGAACTCACTGTTTTCAGTGTAATTCAATATATTCTGAGAACAGCAACATAAGATACATAACATACTGTACAAATTATTTTGTATTGTGAAATATATATTATAACTCAATTTTTTCTTCTCTTCCACAGATACTATATTTATAAAAATGTTTTTTTAACTTTTCATTACTTATAAGGTAAGTATGACAAACAAAACATACTTTCTCATCACTCTCTTATTTCTCTTCCACTTTTCCACTTTCTTCACTCTGTCCCTTAGTCTCCTTTCTTTACTCATCTTAGTCCCCTTCCCTCACTCTCCTTACTCCCCTTCATTCACCTTTACACTCTTTCTCTCACCATCAGTACCCTTCCCTCACCCTCACTTACCTTCTCCTGCTCCCTCTTTCCTCTCTGTGTCCTCACTTCTCTTTTCTTTCTTGCTCCATCACTACCCTTCTTTTGCTCTATCCCTCACTCTTTTCTCTCTTCCCCCTCACTCGCTTTCCTTCACACCATCCTTCACTCACTTTCAGTCACTCCCCTTCTCTTATTCCCTCACTTCCTTTTGCTCACTCCCCTTCCTTTATTCCCTCCCTCACTCCCCTTTCCTCCATCCGTCTCTAAGTCTCTTCCTCTGTCTCAGTCACTATAACTGCCTCACTCCCTCACAGTCCCTCACTCTCCCTCTCTTTCTCTCTCTCACTGTCTCTCTCTCTCTTCACCACTCTTCATTTTCTTTCCTCTCTCTTTCCATAAATCCTTCTCTCTCACTCACTACTTTTTCCTCTCTCTTAATATGCTTCTTTTCCCCTCACTCCCCTTCCCTTACCCTCATATCCCTTCCCTCACTGTCACTGCCCTTCACTCAATCTCACTCCTCTTCCCCTACTTCATATTCTCCTCTCTGTGCATCACTCCCATTCCCTTTCTCCTGCTCCCATTCCCTCACTGCCCCTCACTCTCTTTCCCTCACTCCATCCGTCAGTCCCCTTCCCTCACTCCCCTTTCCTCATTCCCTTTTGCTTACTTCCATTCCTTTAGTCCCTCACTCCCCTTCACTACATTTCTCTCTCCCTCTCGCCCTCTGTCTCACTCAGTCTAACCGCTTCACTCCCTCTCAGTCACTCGCTCTTTCTGTATTTCTCTCTCTCTCACTCTCTCCCTCTCTCTCTCTCCCTCACCCTTCCTCTCTTTCCCTTTCTGTTTCCTTCACTCCTACTTTATCCCTCAGTCCCCTTTCCTCTCTCTTAATCTCCTTCCTTCTCTCTCATTCCCCTTTCGTTACCCTCATACCCCTTCTCTCACTGTTACTGCCTTACACTCACCCTCAGTACTTTTCCCTCACTCCCCTTCCCTCACTCTCTTTCCTTCACTCCTCTTTCCTCACTCCCTCACTCCATCTCACTTACTCCCCTTCGTTCACTCCCTCACTTTTTTTTCCTCCATGTTTCTCTCCCTGTCTCCCTCCGTCTCACTCACTCTAACTGCCTCACTCTCTCTCAGTCCCTTGCTCTCACTCTCTCTCCCTCTTTCCCTCTCTCTACCTTACCCTTAATCTTCTTTCCTCTGTCTTTCTACCATTCCTCCACTCTCCCTCACTCACTTTCCTTCTCTCTTATTTTTCTTCCTTCTCCCTCATTCCCCTTCCCTCACCCTCATACCCCTTCCCTAACTATCACTGCCCTTCACTCACCGTCACTCCCCTTCCCCCACTACACTTCCTCCTGTCTGTATCTCACACCCCTTCCCTTTCCCGCTCTCTTTCCCTCACTCCCCCTCACTCTCCTTCCCTCATTGAAATCCTTACTCCCCTTCTCTCACTCCCCTTTCCAAACTCCCTCCATCCCCTCACTCTACTTCTCTCTCCCTCACTCCCCATCTCTCACTTTCCCTTACCCCTCTTTTCTCACCCTCATACCCCTTCCCTCACCGTCACTACACAACCACTACATTAGCATAGCAGTTGACACCAGAACTGTTTTCAAATTGAAAATCAACAACCTCTTCAATAAAATCCTTTTTCTTTTTGGTTACTATCACTGGTTCATCTAGTTTTTTTCTTTTCTCTGCAACCTCGCTACAATTTTTCTCAAATCTTCTTTTTCGACTTACCACACGCTTTTCAAATACTGGATATTGAGGTAAATTGGGAGCATATTCTCTTCTTAACCTATTATACTCTTTTACACAATTTACATCTGCACTCATCTTTGACTCATCAAAATCAATCAAGTATAATCCAGATAAAGTTCTGACTCGAGATAAAGCAACATATGCCATACCCTCTTTAAACACAGTACTTCCAATATTCACCAAAGCACTATCTACACTTAAACCTTGAGATTTATGAATAGTCACCGCATATACCAAACAAACAGGAAACTGTTTTCGGCTGACATATACATCTTTTACAAGCAAAAAACGAGCTGAACAACGACTCAATTGTTGTACTTCTTCAATTTCATCAAATTTGATTTTCAAAAATTCAATGTCATCTCTATTTGGGTAATTCACAAAATCAACAACACTACCCATTGCTCCATTTACTAAACCTCTTTCCACATGTAAATTACGTCGTAAATTGATCCCACAATTTATACATGCATATAGATTCTTTTCTACACCAGCAGTTTTAGATATTGATTTCTCTAAAGAATCCAATTTTGACTTCAACTTTTCTTACAAAATATTAGTCTCTTACCTTCACTCCCCTTACCCTGCTCTACTTCTCCCTCTCCGTCTCTTACTCCCCTTCCCTGTCTCTGTCTCCTGCTCCCCTTTTCCCACTCCCCCTCCCTCACCTTCCTTTCCTTATTGCCCTCCCCTTACTCTTTCACTCCCCTTACCTCACTCCCCTACCATTAGTCCCCTTGTTTCAGTCACTCTTTGACTCCCCTTTCCTCACTCACCATACTACCCTTTCCTCACTCATTCCCTGAGTCCCTTCCTCCCCTTCACCTAGTCATTTCAGTCATTCATTTATCCACTACACATTCATTCAAAAAAAGTATGACACAGTATATAAGAAATATAGCTCTTCTTTGAGAAGTGAAGTTAGTTCTTACAAGAACTGTTTTTTTTTGTTTTAATTTTTTTTTTGTTTTTTGAACAATTTTATATTTTTTGTAACAAAAAAATAAACAGGTAACCAAAAACTGCTCAACAGGAACAGGAACAAAAATAATAAAAGAAAAAAATTAATTGCGGGGTCATGTGTGCTGCCTCTCCTTTAGCACAATCAAGTCTATGCTCTGCTCTCCGTAACACAAGATTTCATTGCAAAAGTTGCAACGTACGTGCAAGTCCGCAAAATCCGTCCGGATGTCTAGAGCACTTGCAGATGGAGATGCTCCCGATGAAGATTTACTGGGGACAGCAGCTGCAGGATTGTCCCTGATATGCTGAGTTGATGCCCGAGCATTCTTGTTTGGATGAACATTTTTTAGATGACGCACCATAGTATGAATACTAAAGGAATACTGTTTGGTGGGATCACCTCTCGATAGAATGGAGCCACAGATGTTGCAAGTAACCTTTGGGGCATTCACCTTTTTTTTACCCTTCTGGGTATGTAAAAATTTTCCAAACAAAAGACTCTTTTGTTTTCTTCACCTTTGGTTATTCAGGTAAATACTCCACATCAGAGTCTGAAGATTCCTGTGGCTGCTGTTGTTCTGCCATTTTCAAATCTTGAAGAAAACACTGAAGATGCTTCTCCCAAGGAAGTGAAACAGATGGTGAGGGAAGTGGGTGGGGTTTTTGAAGATTTGGAAAAGAAACTACTATAAACCAATCAAAAGTGTTGTTTTCAAGTCACATGACTTTACGTGAGCGCTGGGTGCGCACACGGTGCACGACCGGGGCACGCACAATCGCATATAAATGACGTTTTACCTGATTTTCGTAAATGCTTTTAAAAAAAAAATCGCGAGGTGCGCACACAGTGCACGCACCCTCGAGGCAGAAGTGAGTCAAAAACCAAAGTGGGGAACGTGAAAAGGGGGCAGGGTAGAGACTCCCTGACCCCCTAGGCCTTCTCATGGGGTCCCCGAAGGACATGGAAGGGCAAAAAGAAAATTTTTTGTTTAAAAAAAAAATTGCGAGGTGCGCGCACGTTGCACGCACCCTCGAGGCAGAAATGAGTCAAAAACAAAAGTGGAGAACATGAAAAGGGGGCAGGGTAGAGACTCTTCCTAGGCCTTCTCAGGGGGTCCCTGAAGGACCCTGAAGGGCAAAAATAAAATAAAAAATAAAATATAAAAATCGCGAGGTGCGTGCACATTGCACGCACCCTCGAGGCAGAAGTGAGTCAAAAACAAAAGTGGAGAACGTGAAAAGGGGCAGCGTAGAGACTTCCTCACCCCCTAGACCTTCTCAGGGGGTCCCTGAAGGACCCCGAAGGGCAAAAAAACCCATTTTGTTTTTTAAATCGCGAGGTGCGCGCACGTTGCACTCTCCCTCGAGGCAGAAGTGAGTCAAAAACAAAAGTGGAGAACGTGAAAAGGGGGCAGGGTAGAGACTCCCTGACCCCCTAGACCTTCTCAGGGGGTCCCTAAAGGACCCCAAAGGGCAAAAGAAACATTAAAAAAAAATCGCGAGGTGCGTGCACATTGCACGCACCCTCGAGGCAGAAGTGAGTCAAAAACAAAAGTGGAGAACGTGAAAAGGGGCAGCGTAGAGACTTCCTCACCCCCTAGGCCTTCTCAGGGGGTCCCTGAAGGACCCCGAAGGGCAAAAAAACCCATTTTGTTTTTTAAATCGCGAGGTGCGCGCACGTTGCACTCTCCCTCGAGGCAGAAGTGAGTCAAAAACAAAAGTGGAGAACGTGAAAAGGGGGCAGGGTAGAGACTCCCTGACCCCCTAGACCTTCTCAGGGGGTCCCTAAAGGACCCCAAAGGGCAAAAGAAACATTAAAAAAAAAATTGCGAGGTGGGTGCACGTTGCACGCACCCTCGAGGCATAAGTGAGTCAAAAACAAAAGTGGAGAACATGAAAAGGGGGCAGGGTAGAGACTTCCTGACCCCCTAGGCCTTCTCAGGGGGTCCCTGAAGGACCCCGAAGGGCAAAAAAACATTTTTTTTTTAAATCGCGAGGTGCGCGCACGTCCCTAAAGGACCCCGAAGGGCAAAAAAACCATTTTTTTTTAAACGCGAGGTGCGCGCACTTTGCGCGCACGTCGGGAAAAAAAGACAAACAAAAATACAGTTAAATAACAAGTTTGAGTGTTTAGATGTTGGTTGGCTCTAAAAAGAGCTGTTGTGTTCATTGAGTGTTTTTTGTACCTACAGGTAAGTACCGATGCAGAGTCTAAAGTTCAAGAGGAAGACTCTGTTTCCCTCATCTGTGAAATGTACACCGTCTCCTCTATAAATGCCTTGCAAGTTGTAACGCAAGTTGTTGTGGTATATAGAACCCATACCATAGTCTCTGAGGAAAGCAGAAACAGACTTATTCACATGTTTCCTTGCTTTCTCAATCTGTGGACAATATTGGTTGGATCAGTTCCATTTTTGCCTTTGGCATATATTAGAATATACAAAGGCAGTTTGTGGAAAAATAAATATGTAATAAATATAATAATTGATACATTTTAAAATTAGCATTTTAAAAACCTTTGAAATTCACTTTAAAAACCATAGGTTTCACACACGTTTTAGTTAGGAATTAGCATTTAAATAACCTTAGAAATTCACTGAAAAAACCATAGGTTTCACCCATGTTATAGTTAGCTGGACAATTCTCTCATACAAAACCTTTGAAATGCCTCCATTATAGTTAGTTCAGCTAACTATAACTTGCGCGCCCGTAATGCACTGCTGATGACGTCACATATTACATCACTCATGACATGGTCAGTGACATCACTCATGACATCACTGATGACATCTCAAATGACATCCCTGATGACATCATTTTTTGTCCTCATTTGCCACATTGGTTTTGTTTCCATGATGAAGTCCAGAGGTATACAGGCGGGAAGTCTTGGTTTGGGGCAGATCAGGGGGCTCTCGCTCTCCTGGGAGCCCCCTTGCCGGTGTTTCAAGTCGGTCCCGGGCCTTCAGCTGCCTTCTGTGGCCCGAGGACCAATTGGGACGCGGCGTGAGGGAGGCGCAGCAGCCTCCGCCAATGGCTGTGCAGCTTCAGAGGAGGGCGGGCTGCAGGAACCAATGGGGCCACGCCTGCCACCAGACGCGGCCGATGACGTCAACCCCGAGGGAGCGCTCCCGGGCCTAGCGCGGCCTTCCCGACTACTGCGGCGGCCCTCCCAGGCTTCGGGGGCCGCAGCGGGGATCTTCAACGGCGCTTCTCCTTGTCACAGCGCTTACAGACGGAGGCCCGGCCAGCGGCGGTGAGTCTCCCACGCCCGCGCTTCTCCTCTCTGTGGCTGGGGGGGAATTGGGTGATCTGGGGCACAGGGCACCGGTTGTTGCAGCGCCAGGTGGCACGCTCCCGTCCTGGGCCCACAGCGCTTCTCGGCCCTAGTGCTTGAAAGTTATCACATGCAGGGGCACAGCAGCAGTTCCCTCAAGTCCTGAGCTGCGGTGGTGACATTGGCAAGCAACACTCAGAGGACACAGCGCTGAGCAGTTCAGCAAATTACTTCTCCTTAATACCGGGGGGCTCAGCTCTAGAAGTATAGCGCTAGATGGATATTGTTCTCGCAGTATAGCGCTTTACCTGTTGATCCCCCCAGCAGCAGCAGTCTCAGCAGGCAGTCCACTTCTTCAATACAGCGCTTGATGGCATAGCGCCTCTCTGGGGGGATGGATGGCAGGTTTCAGTTGCAGGTTCTTGGGGAGGGGTTGAGTTGGCAGGCTTCAGATGCAGGATGGGTTCCTGCAGCACACTGGAGTTGATTCCCTGGGTTCCCCCTCACTGGGCTAGATCAGCAGGCTGGGAGAGTCCCTCATCCAACTTGGGTACAGCAGGGCCTAAGCTCAGTCAGTCCCAGCAGTGTAGGTTCCTCCCCTAGGCCCAACCGCTTATACTCCGGCAGAGGTTCCCCAGGTTCAGTGGTGGGCCAACTGACAGTCAGGTTTCCCACCTTTCCTCTTATACCCCTAGGCCAGGTGACCCTCCTGTAAAGGCAGCAAAGCATAACCCCTCCCAGGTCTGGAAGGTTCCAGGAGCTTCCACATGTTGGACTATAGAACAAAAAGGCAGGATGGCAGAGATACTGTATCAGGATGTCCCAGCCTGCTCCTAACTACTAGTGCGTGTATTCCATGGTCACTCCGCAGTAGAAGGGGCCTGTGGCAGCCATGTTGTTGGGAGAAAGCACCTGCACCTCAGCACTGTTTGGCAGTGGTAAGGCACCCAGAGACCTAGGCCCAACAAAAGATGGTGGCAAAAATAAGGCGAAAGGGCAAAAAAATTGGGTAAGACCACCCTAGGGCTGACAGGTCTAACAGGACACAATTTATATTTTAAAAGCAATCCTGCAACACAGAGTTGCTTGTAAACTGACCTCAGGCCTGGGCTGTACACACATGCAAGTCCAGAAAGGGCTGTTGGCCTCTAAACTGCAATGCCCTATTATATACTAGGGATTTAAAGGTATTTTTAATCCCCCTGCCCTATTCTGTACTAGGGCCTTGTAGGTGAGGTAATGCCAATCACAGGGGGTACCCTAACCCATAGTGTTCCCTAGTGTATGTAGGTGTTTTCACTGTATTGTGTTTTTAATCATAGCACTCACCCTGGGGCTGGTTAGGCAGAGCCAGGGACAGTCAGAGTCGGTTACCACCAGTACCGGTCAGAAAAAAATGCGGCTGCCAAGGGCACAGGATAAATTTGCAATAGGTGGCATCAGAGCTTATTTGTGCAGATACTTTTCAGTTGGCATCACAACTTGTGTGTGTGTTTCGATGGTGGTGGTCCCAAGGGGTTTGCTTCTAGCCAGAAGATAATGGCTGTACTTTCAACCATCACATGAATTAATCTGGTATGCGCTAACATTGTGAGCTCGCTTGGCAACCTGAACCTGTTTGCAACATAATTAGGACAACAATCATTTTTTTAATGGTTTTCATTTGTTACAGGCCAGGGCCGGTTAAAAGTGACCATTCTTTCAGCAATGCGAGAGGGCCTAGAGTGCCACAGTGGTGAATGGGTGTTTTCAGGAGGGAAGGGCTACCGATTCTAGTCCTGATATTACCCAACCACTTAGCCAACCCTGGCCCTTACTGGTGGAGCAGTCTGTGATATATCACATGCTTTCAGTGCATGCTCATATGTACCCATATGGTGGAGGTACCAAGCGGTAATCAGACTTTACTATGCTCAGACATTATAATAGGCTCGGAGCTAAAACGGGGATTTGTGGCTTCGTTTGCTAATGCTTGTGGCCAGTCACTTAGAAATAATGTAAAGATATATGAGAAAGGGGAAGAGTTGCAGTGGAACCCAGGATTAAAGAACAGCAATACAAAATAACAAGCATTGGCAAAGTCAATAGTTTTCGCCTTTCAAGGAAAAAGTCAAACTTTTAATTTTGCCAGTGCTTGTTTCCGAAGCAGAGTTAAAATGCCCACCACAATGTATACACGTCGGTGCAACATCAGTCATGTATATGTATAACACAATACACTTTGTAATGGCATGCGATGTAATAGCATCTGCATTGTAATGGCGGGAGCTGTAATGGCATGCGTTGTAATGGATCCTGCGTTGTAAAAGTTTTGTTGTAATGGTATGCGTTGTGAATTTATGTGTTGTAACGTCATACATTCACAGAGAAAGCCAAATGCATTGCGTCACATACTAAATAATGATTTTACAAGTACCTAAAGGACATTGATTTTGTTCACTTCATATGTGCACATGAAGGCAGGGGCATTGGTTGTGAAGGGGCACAGCAGTCAAATACCTAAGGTGAAAGGGGCATGGTACTCTAGTAGCAAACCTGAAAGTGAAACAGTGCTCCGGTGGCATGAGTAGGTGGTAAATATTCCTACCAGTGAAGATAACATAGCACAATACTCGGTTAGCAAAAGTGAAGATGAAAGTGCACTAGTAGGTAGAGTACAGTGGGCACAGCACTGTGGTGGTAAAGTAACATATGCACAGTACTTCAGTAGCAAAAGGTGAAGAGGATGCATTATTCTGGGCGGGGAAAGTGAAGAGGTAACAGAAACGTTGATATGAGAGCACAGCTTTGGTAGCCAGGATGTAGCTTAACGGCTAGGACAGTTGATCTCAGTTCTGGGGACCTGGGTGTAGAGTCGCCGCTCTAGTTGTTCACGCTACGTGATGACGTAGCGTGAACAGCGGCCATCTTGAGATCGCGCGGCCCTGAGCGCGATCAGTCGGGCGCCGGAGCAGTGCCGAGGCAGCACGCTCGGCGCTCTATGTACAGTGTAATTAACATATTAAACCCTTACTCCCCAGCAACAAGGGTACTGTCTTCATTGTAGAAACGAGATTATTACAGTGGCGACGAGGTGGGATTCGAAAAAAAAAAAAACCAAAGATACAAGAAAAACGGACCCTGGGGCATACACCCACAGCACAAGCAGAAGGCAGAGAGGCCTGCACCACAAGCTGTACCACAGGAGAAAGGGGAAAGCACAGAGAGCGCGGCAGAAGCAGCTGCACCCTGCACCACCAGGAATACTTCGAGGAGCTGAGGTACGAGGGGCACCACCTGAGGCCTACCACGTGCTGGAAGGGCGGCACAGGGGTCACATCCTGTGGGAGTACATGACTGAACAGTAGCACTGGAGGAACCAGGGGTTAGAGATAGTGGTGACGAGGGAGACCCCCAGCCCCAGCCAGGTGAAGGAGAGGAGAGCAGTGCACCGGGCAGCCCCAAGAGCCAGAGTGTTACACCAAAGAGGCAGGAAACCATGTGCGCTCAGTCATCGGCGACGGCACCAGTTCCATTCCTACCTAAACCAGGAGAGCCCCTAATGAAGTGGGCGGACTGGAAGGAGTACATCTCGAATTACATTGAAGTCCTGGAGGACGAGAACGAAGAGGCATTCACGAGTGTCAGGAAAAGAAGGATCTTACTACATAACTTAGGCCCGGAGGGGATCAGAGTATTCAAGAACCTAGTACCCAAACAGAGACAAGTAGGAGACGACGATGTGTATACCCATGCCTTAGAAGAGCTCGACGAACATTACCGACCGGCAGTTTGTGTGTCGATAGACCGATACAACTTTCAACAGCGGAAGCAAGAACAAGGCGAATCTATCGATGAGTATGTGGCGGCGTTGAAGAAATTGGCATCCACGTGTCAGTTTGGCGCACTCCACGATGATTTCATCAAAGACCAAATAGTAATGCACACGACTATGAAATCAGTACAGGACAAACTATGGTCAGGCGGTGATATCACGTTGAAAGAGGCGATTGCGATGGTGAAGAAGGCGGAATTAGCACGAAGATGTGCGAAAGCGGCGAAAAGAGAAATGGCGGCAAAGCCCATGGTCAACAGAATAGAAGAGGAAGAGCCCAAAGGTGGGAACAGGAACACAGGTACGACCTACAAAGGACCCAACAAATGGCAAGGGAAGCCGGGTCCGCCGGGGAAGCAGATGAAAGGAAGTAAGACTTCATGTTACCGGTGCGGCAGTTGGGCCCATGAAGTGAATGACAAAAGATGCCCGGCCTTCCGGGCTAAGTGCATGTTCTGTGGAGTGATGGGGCATTATGAAAAAGGTATGTCGGAGAAAAGCGGCCCGCAACACGGTGAAATTCGTTGACATGGACCAGGAAGACGGGGAAGGAAGTGGAAGAGGACGAAGTACTATGCATAGAGGAGCAAGTTCTGAGTGCGGGCGCCAAGAGATCGAACAAACCGGTGCTGGACATGCTGATAGGTGGCGTGATGATAAGCATCGTGGCGGACTCAGGTTCGCCATACACATTGGTACAGAGGGCAGTATGGACTGAGAAATTCATGCCCCATTTAGGCCCACACTTGGAACCACGAGACATCAGACCGGTCACGTACCTGGGAAACCGTATCCTCATAGCAGGATTCCGACCATTGACATTTGAATTCAGAGGACGCAGTGCAGATTGCAAATTGTACGTGACGGAGAAAGGCCCGTCAGTATCAGGCTGGATGGACCAAGGAGACTTAGGCATCAAGTTGGACCCTGGCAGAGCTGTACAAGTACTGATGACGGAACCAGAAACATGGCCAGATGTGGAAAAATGGAAGAGAGACTTCCCTAAGGTATTCGGCGGAAGGGTCGGGAAATTAGAAACATTTTCATACAAGATTATCCTCAAGATGGATGCCACACCGGTGTCACACAAGGTGAGGAATGTGCCGATAGCTGTGAGGGAAGCGGTGCAGCAAGAGCTGCGCGGATTGGAAAGGAATGGCATTATTGAACCCATCACATGTGCGGAGTGGCTGGCCCCCCTGGTGGTGGTGATGAAACCAAACGGCAAGGTCCGGCTGTGTGCGGACCTGCGCGAACTAAACAAAAATATCGTAGTGGAGAAGTTCCCGTTGCCCCGCATCGAGGAAATGCTGGCGAAGACCAAAGGAAAGAAATGTTACTCCACCATTGACTTGACGTCGGCGTACCACCAGATAGCGTTGCACCCTGAGAGCAGGAGGCTGACATCGTTCATAACCCCCTTTGGGTGTTACCAATTCTGCAGGATGCCCTTTGGTCTTGCATCTGCAGCGGCGGTCTTTCAAAAACGTATGCATCGTCTCTTCAAGGACATGGAAGGGGTCCAATACTTCCAAGATGACATTTTGGTCATGGGAGGTGATCAACGGGACCACGACACCAAGTTGGCTAAGCTACTGAGGGTGCTGGAAGACAAGGGGCTGACAGCAGAATGGGAGAAATGCCACCTAGGCATGGCCTCTGTCACCTACCTGGGACACGAGATTGGTGAATTAGGGATCACACCTAAGAAGGAGAACGTAAAAGCAATCTGTGACGCTCCACCGCCTGCCAGCAAGGAGGATGTAAGGTCCTTCCTAGGCATGGCTGAGTATTATAGCAAATTCATACAGCACTTTGCTTCCAAGACCCACCACATGCGGCAGTTGACGAGAGAGAAAACGGCATTTGCATGGATGGAAGAGACTCAGAAGGAGTTTGAAGGTGTTAAGAAGGATGTTGTCCAAGCCATACCCCTCCAAGGGTACGATCCACAGGGACGAACAGTGGTAACAACGGATGCCAGTGACAAAGGACTCGGTGCGGTCCTAATGCAAGACAGGGGAGGCGGAACGTTGGAGACCCTTAGTTTTGCGTCCAGGGCCCTGACAGACACTGAGAAGAAGTTCAGTGTTAGTGAAAAGGAGATACTGGCAGTAGTATGGGCCATGGGGAGATTTCGCCAGTTCCTATGGGGCACAAGGTTCCAGCTCAGAACGGACCACAAGCCACTGGTGCGGGTTCTCACGTCCAGTGGGCACACAAGTGCCACTCCGAGAATAGCAAAAATTACTCTAAAGCTGTTGGAGTATCGATATGATGTAGAATACATCCCGGGCAGCAGAAACAAGGTCGCTGACTATTTGAGCAGGGCGGCAGCTATGGAAATCGTGGAAGAAGAGAAGGAAGAAGGGGACGAAATGGTGGCATTGATGGAAGACCCGGAGAAGGTGATAAGCAACCAAGAATGGAAAGACGCGTATCAGGCAGACAGGAGCATCCACGAGGTGAAAGGATACATCACTGGAGGATGGCCGGAGAAAAGGCATCTGAGTGGAGACATGAGGAAATACTTTGAAGTGAGAGAGGAGCTCTCGCTCGGCGACAAAGGAGTCTTTATGTACCGAGGGGACAAGGTGGTACCCCCAAAAGGGCTCATCCCGAGACTATTAGCAATATTGCACGAGGGCCATCTAGGAATCGGAAAGACCAAACTGAGGGCCAAACAGGGATACTGGTGGCCAGGCATGGACACACAAACGGAACGACACGTAAGGGAGTGTAACCAATGTCAACAAGCCGATAAGACGATGACACCATTGAGGCCGTCCATAGGAAAATTCGACACACCGAGGAATCCTTGGGAAGAACTCTCCATTGATATATTGGGACCTATTCTGGATGAGCAAGGGACCCCAAAATATCTATGTGTCCTGGTAGACAGATACTCTAAATGGCCAGAAGTATATGTCAAAGAAGAGATGGACACGGAAACCATACTAAAGTTCCTTACGGCTACCTTCCTCAGAGAAGGCATCCCCAAATCCATATTAAGTGACAATGGCCCGCAATTTATTTCGGACAAGTGGCTAAAATACATGGAAAGGAATGGAGTCTGTTCCAAACACACGTCCATATATCATCCTGCAGGGAATGGACAAGTAGAACGATTCAACAGAGTCCTAATGGGTTCCATTCAAGCAGCCATCATGATGGGAAAGGACTGGGAAAAGGAACTTTCACACATGATTTGGGCGTATCGCATCACCCCCACTGGAACGGGGTACAGTCCTTTCCAGATTCTCAGAGGAAGAGACCCGTTTACTAAGGACAATTTGGCGTGGAAAGAGAAGACGGTAACCAGCAAGTGGTCTCCGGCGATAGTACAAGCAAATTTGGAAAAGGCTCAAAGGATATACTTGGAACACTACAATCAGAGAAGGAATGTAAAGGACACGTCGTTGGAAGAAGGAGAATGGGTGAGAGTCAAACTGGCGACACTACAGTGGAAAGGGGACAGTAAATACAGCAGACCGCTCCAAGTTTAAGAGGTCTTTGGCCGAGCAGCAAGGTTGAGTGACGGAAATGTGTGGTCCCAGGATCGCATGGCTCGATGCAACAAGGTAGTGCAATGGGCTCCGGAGGGGCGAGAACCAGAAGTGGCGGATCAGAGCACACCAGAGAATGGAACAGACAATCAGGAAGGAGACATGGAAGGCACGGAGCCGGGGTCGTAACAAGAAGGCGGTGAAACTCCACAAGCAAGGATAATAAGACGAGAAGGGAGAGAGCCAGCGGACAGTGAGAGATCGTATGTCCAAAAAGGTAAAGAGGTGGAGTCCTTGACACTGGAGCAGAAGGAGGCGACGTCCACCCCGGTAAGGTGCACGAGAGGTGGGCGATTGGTGGTGAGACCCTCCAGGTTCCGAAACTATGATATGGGGGATGGACACCGAACCCAAATAAACTGTGTTACTTGTTTAGACAAAAAGGGGGAGATATGTAGAGTCGCCGCTCTAGTTGTTCATGCTGCGTGAGGACGTAGCGTGAACGGCGGCCATCTTGAGATCACACGGCCCTGAGCGCGAGCAGTGTCGAGGCAGCACGCTCGGCGCTCTATGTGCAGTGTAATTAACATATTAAACCCTTACTCCCCAGCAACAAGGGTACTGTCTTCATTGTATAAACAAGAACATTACACTGGGTTCGAGTCTCGGCAATGACGCTCAAGATCCTGTGATTCTGGGCAAATCACTTTCCCCCCATGCCCAACAAAAAAGAATGTGTCCTACCTTGTGTAAGCAACTGGTGCACGTGTAAAGCGATTTGATACCCGATACCTTAGAGTCAAGATCGCACTATATAAAACTCCGAAAAAAAAGGCGAGGGGTCAGTAGTCTGGAAGAGATGGCAAAGCTATTATGGAAGCAACAGTGAAGAGAGCACATCACCTTGGTGGCAAAGAGCGCTTTTGTAGCAAAGGTGGAGGAGCACAATACTGTGGAACCAAGGGTGATAGAAAGGGTAGAATATTCTAGAAGCAAAGGTGAAGATTGGCACTACCCATGGTGAAGGTGGCACAGTGCTTTAAAAGAAGAGTTGAAGGGTCACAATTCTTTGGTAGTGAGTTAAAATGGGCACAGTACTAGCGTTAAGAATAGGGTGATGTACAGTGCTTTTGCTCATTTAGCATTAAGTGTAGCATAATTCAGAGAACATACAAAAGCATTTGAGCATGGCTGTGATGAAATAATGTTAGAACCTTTCTTTAAGAGCCTCAAAGCTCTGCAAATCTTTGTCAATAATCTCTCTCTATATATGCTGCATTATTATTATGAGTCCTCATTTTCGTGAAAGAACTAGAAACAAGTATGGCACACAATGTGCCTTTCATTCACTTTAATTCGAAGCTGTGTTGGGTACCCTGTGACGTTCTTGTCAAGAAGCATTGGATGCTAATATTTTTTAACCTGCCCTGCACCTTTAGCACTCCGATAAGCTGAACACTAAGGGGCTTATTTACAAGCCTCTTGCGCCGCCTGTGAGTCACTTTTTCCCATGTTAAAAGTGACGCACTGGAAGCGCAAGGGGCTTTTAAATAAGCCCCTAAATACTCTAACTGGACACATTGCAGTATTCGGTTCTAAGGACAGCCGTGATTGTATGCCCTGTGTGAAAGGGGCCCATCTGATAACCACCCCTCCAGCAGTGCAGTCACTGCAGGGTGTAATATCACTTTATCTGCGGGGGAGAAATGAAGAGCAAACTTGTGACTTCCTTTCACTGTGTGAGATTTCCCCAGCAGCTGGAGTTAGCAACTTAATTTATTTCTTTCATGCATATTTCTTCTAGCCCTGTACAACAAAAGGGTTCAGCTATTTATCATTCAACATCGAACTTTTTACATAATCAAGAATAGCTGAAAAATCAATGCCAGTATGCTAAATGTAAAATACGTTTTTCTAATGATGCCATATAACCTGATATAAAATCATAATATAGGTTTTATGTTTGAAAAACCGACTGAAATGGGACATTACCAGCAAAAACAAAACAGTCCTCAAAGCGAAGGTGATCATACAGTGCTAGTGATAACACAAAAAAGGGAGCCCAGCAATTGTGATCGAAATAGCAAAACAGCGAAAGACATAGTATACAGTATTTTTATTTAAAGGTTACATGGTCAAGTCCAAATTTTTCCCGTCCCCATGCTTTATTGGAAATATGTTCATCAAGGATGTCTTTGCAGCTGTCAATATCATTGATGTTTCAACCCCAAGGCGAATTGTGGGGTCTTCATCAGGACAAAGGATATTGGAAGAGCAAAGTGGGAGTAGAGCCTAGCAAATGAAAAGGTCCAAGATGCAATGCTAGACTCGTACGGAAGTCTGGCAAGAGGCCAGTGCCATAAATTGGTTGGAACTGGCAACAAAAATTATAAAACTCAGCTGGCCAGCGTGAACCTGAGCTGGGAGAAAACAGGAATGAAGCCTGAATTAGGCTTATGGAAAGTAAGCCTAGAAAAAGCACCAACCCAAAAGAGAGCTCTGAAAGGCTGAAAGTTAAACTGGTTGTGGGATTCAAGGTAGTGAGAAAGGACTGTAAGTTAAGGAAATGCAGAGCATCCGAAGATACACTTATATTTGCATAACAATTTTGAAAAATATCCGAGGGGTGAGGAAGGACCCTACCTGCCACAAGGACCATCGTTGGGTGCTGGGGGGGTCACGCCGTGAGTTCACTCCCGCCGCCGGTGCCACCATCAAGCCCGGCCGCTGTGGGGAGGAACTACGGTTCCCAGCGACCCTGCGCCGGATTTCCGACGCCCACTTCCTGCTTTGCACGCCCGGAGGCGCATAAACACTCGTGGCTCCCACAGAGGAGCGGGGGCATTTTGAAAAATATCCGAGGGGTGAGGAAGGACCCTACCTGCCACAAGGACCATCGTTGGGTGCTGGGGGGGTCACGCCGTGAGTTCACTCCCGCCGCCGGTGCCACCATCAAGCCCGGCCGCTGTGGGGAGGAACTACGGTTCCCAGCGACCCCTGCGCCGGATTCCCGACGCCCACTTCCTGCTTTGCGCGCCCGGAGGCGCATAAACACTTGTGGCTTACTCCGCGTCGCGGACGCGCGCGGACGGCGCCGGGCGGAGCCCGGGCAGAGGGCGGGCCGTCTGTGGCCACCAGAGGCCGCAAGAGGCAGGGCAGGGCCACCCTATTTGCATCTCGCCTGATTTCCACTGGATAAAGGAGGTAAAACTCATCGACTCATAACAGGGTCTGCCGTGACTCACACTTGGGCTAACAGAAAAGGACTATTGTCATTATATGTTGGCCCAGCACTGGTGTTTGGTGTTCGTTGTTGCTTTCATTACTCTCTCATATATAAAAGCAAACCACCTTATGGCTGGTAAAGGGGCCATAAATAATACTAACTCCCATGGGGGGCCTGGGAAGGGGACTTTGGACATTTTACAATCCAGTTGTGAATTGGTGACAGCTAACTACTGCCAATCACTATCCTTATTGGATGAACTTAATGCGCTTTGTAAAACTAATCACACCTGGATTGAAGAGGGAAATAAACAAACAGGTGCTCCAATAATTACAAGTCCTGAGCATAACACACCACCCAATCCTAAAGTAACCTACCTAGGAACCCCCTCTCCAACTTCAGTTAAAGATAGCACTCTTTTAATAACTAACCCTCAGACTCTCCCTTCTAAAAGAAAGCGGTATGCAAGTTCCCCCTCAGCCACTAGCAATACCCCGAAATCATTCAGGGCATGCTTCACTTCTGATTCACCCCTATCTATCATACCAACTGACCCATTGGCCCTGATTGAACTTATTGTCAAATCTCTAATATCACCATTGGTTCAAAGAATTATGGTAATAGGGGAAAAAGTAACATCTATAGAAGAGACAATGAAAGCAAACGCAATCCTTTTAGAAAGCCTGGTAGGTGCTAACAAGGTAAAACCCCCAGCCACTGCCGATCTCCCATTAATTTCTACACAAAGCAGTACCCCCCCCAACCCAGTCATCTGCCCCTAAAAAATCTAAAAAGCCACTAATATCCAATACTCGGCAGACAACATCAAAAATGGTAATACCACAGAGCACTGATAACAGAGTAGGGTCGACCAATGATCCATCGCCCTTAGTGGGGACTCTCTCCAACAATGGCTATAGGCAAAGGAAAACCAACCAAATTGATCTACCGCCGGAGGCCGCTCCATTTGTATGCATTCTTTCAGGTGTGCCCGAATTAAGTAACGGTAAGATCGAGGGACAAGCGGAGTTGGCAAATAAGGTATCTTTCTGGCTAACAAAGAACAGGCCCCTCCCACCAAACATCGTCGGGAAAATTTTGAACGTCAGAAGGGTGAAATGGTTGGGTCCTCTAACTAAAGATATAGCGGGTGATCTGATCCTCGTAAATTTTAAGGATCCCCGTGTTGTCCCTTATCTGCAAGGCTGGCAGCCTCAATGGGGTGACGGCCCAATAGTTATAAGGGAATTGAGAGACTTTTACCCCAGTACCGCATTCATGCCCCCAGTAAGGTTAAAGACAGAAAAGAATCACTGCAGGGGCAATAAAGGCCATACACTCAGCAATTACAATCTATCCACTCGGAATCGTTTTTCTGTACTTTCCGATACAGATTGGGTGTATTGACCTGATAAACTGATCCTTGAATGGTCTGATAATAAAATCCTGAATCCTGGGGTTATCTATTACCATATTTAGTGCTACGCCAGGAGAACTGCAGGGGAAGTGGTATTAAGTGTGGGAAGTTGCTATGATTAGACTGTTTACATCTAGACTGTGCGAGGGTTGTACCCCCCTTTTTTAAACGAATGAAATTCTTTGCTAATGCATTTGCACTTTCGCATACCTTAAAACCCTTTTGTAATACTGTGGTGAACTTATTGTATGTATGAACTCATCTATTCCTTGGTATGGTATCTCTTTTTATAATGTATTGATATGAATGTATTTTTAAAAATTGTATTGTGCTTTTATGGTTGCTTTGTTTCAACCGAATAAAGCTTATTGATGATGATGCATAACAATGCTGGAACATCAAAAATTCTGCCCAAAACCTGGAGCTAGTCAGTCTTGGGCAGTGAAGAAGATGCTGCTAAATCAAAGTAAAAAGGTGGAAACAATTGAATGAATAAAAAACATCAATTGAAAATACACTTGGCAGTAAAGGGTCACAGCATGACCAGAGTTGGGTGGTTGGAAAGAATGCCTATTCAATGTGAAAGAGATGGTGCAATACCAGTCACCGACCAGAAGAGAAAGGAGGGTAGGGGGTGGAAGAGGGGTGAAGAGTAAAAAGGAGTGAAGAGAAAATTATAAAACTAGTGGGAACAAGGAAACAAGGGGGAAAAAAACTAAAACAGAGTTATCTGTGATAAAAACTGTTTTCTTATAGTCAGAATGCAACAAGATCATACCTGTTTTATTTTTCATTTCTTTCTTTGTGGATCTATTATTTTCTCTTCTCTCCTTTTCCTGATTTGCTGTGTGCCTGAGAAAATAGGAGACATTTCTTCGGGGGAACTGGGGTGGAGAACAGCCTGGCAGAAAGGTGGAGCACAAATCAAATCCAAATTTAGGTAAAAATCCAACAGTGCTTACCATCTCTTCACAACCCACTTGCATGTATTGCATAGTTTGTGGTTACTTTACTGTTAAAACTAAAGAGAAAAATTTCTGTTCTCAGGGTAGGAGACAACAGGGAAGAACTGAAAGTAGTTAGGCAGGTAGAAATGATAGGAGTACAAAGGGAAAGGGACTGTGAATGTAATCCCATGGTCTGGAGCAAGAGGGATCTAGAAAAGTGAGGCAAAGGGGAAGATAGGTAGAAGTGCCAAAACCCAAAGCACAGACCATGTAATCTACCCACCCCAATCAATTCACAAGCCTCGCCGGGCATAGACTGAAGGTTCATTGAACATAAGGGGGTGTGTGGTTGTGAGTGTGTGCAAACTTCATCCCCTCTCAACAAGATCAGTTAGAAGAGGTTATTGAAGAGAACCCCAACCTCTCTCCATTCCCTTACCTCCCTTCCTCCCTCCCTTCCTCCGTGGCATGAGCTGCAGGCACAAGTAGTGCAGACTCTTTTTCTTCATTCCCAAGTGTGAAAAGTTCAAGTGAATCCCAATGGGTACAGAACAATCTAATTGTAGTGAACCCCCCACCAGAAGCGAAAATAGTGGGTGGAACTAACTAATACAGATGAAAAAAAGTTCCTTCCAGAATATGGTTACTTAGATATAGAAAGATTAGCTGATTTGTAGAAAAACATGTATCGCTTGTTCAAAGAATGAGGGATACACAGGAAGGTTAGTGTTCCAAATCAGCAACCGCTAGGATAAGGTAAGAACTTGTGCTGCAACTGCTTCATGTCTCCCTACCTATATCCCCAGATCATTGATCAGGAAGGGAAGAAAGAAACAGATGAATCAAGGAGAGGGGGATGTACTATATATATTTTCCATGCTGGTTGATGGAGCAGAGGTGCAGCTCGAGTTGTATCCGGAAATGGAGCAATGACTATGGTGAACAGAGCACAAGACAATAATACGCTAGCAAGCAATGCAATGCATGCGGTAGGTAGCAGAGCAATTTTATCAGAGTCTAATTCATTTATCAAGGACTGGTTGATAGCTAGAGCCCATCAGCCCTGGACAAAAGGACCAGAGATATAGAAGCCCCACTATTACTGTTGAGAGTTGAAGACAAACCTCAGGGTTGCTGCTGTCGAGTGATGCAGACTAGCATCCATCCCTGAAAGCCATCCCCTAGTAACTGGCGGTGGAAGTATGGTCCATGTACACTGGACCATCTATAATGTAATGAGCATTATGGGCCATATGTATCAATCGCTTTTCCTGTTCGCAAACAGGACGATTCTGAGAAGTTGTGTGATTTTGCATTAAGAAACCGCAAATTACCACCAACTTCAAGCTAGTGGTAATTTGCTATTTCCTAGAGAAATGCACTTTTTCAAATTTTTCAAAGTGCCATGTGACGTACATACATGCCCTTAGGGCATTAGGTATAGGAAGAAGGGGGTCCCAGACACAACACAACAAATTCCACAATTCGAAGTAAAATACGTGGGAATATTTCACAAAAGGTCGAGTCAAGGTGCAAAGTGTTTTAATTTTCACAGCACCGGTGCTAAACATTCATTAGCTCATTACTCACAACATGAATACACACATATTAAACACAATTACAATAAGCCCAGAAAGGGGGGAGAGAGGGAGAGGGAAGTGCAAGGGGGAAAAAAGAATTAACATTTCATGCTAGTTAGACATCACTATTTCAAAAAACATATTTACAAATACATGTGACCATATTTGGAAATTCACAAGAGAGAATATACACAGATCCCCAAGCGTGGGGTCTACAACAGCGTGTGAGAAAACAGCATCATGTTTTGTTTTGTTATTGTGTCTTTTTTATACAGAATCTCCTATATGGCTGTGTACATTAAACCATTCCGTGGGAGTTCAAAAACAGTAGAGAAGTCTACGTTTCGACCCTAGATTGTAGGACAGTGTATCCTTACTAGGCGGGTCTTCGTCAGGACGTGAGGGAAGGGGAGGAGTGTAGGGCTGTTCCTAAAGGTGAAAATAGAAAAGACTTTAAAAAAAGGTCTCCGAAGGGAGTCCCTATATGATACATCAAAAGCGACAAAATTAAAGACAAAACGTTTCTCAGAGAGTTTGTGATTGACAAGGAGGTATGAAAAGCGTGTTACCTGCTCAGGAGTCATATAAATTCCTGTTAACACATAGTTCTGGCCAAAGCCGGGCGGAGTGGTGGATCGTTAGAAAATCAGCGGTATCTGGGGGCCAAATAATGAGGAAAGGGGACCATCATTGAATGTGCTAATCACCCAAGGTTGTCAGAAAACATTACAAATATTAGAAAAACACTTGAAAAACACTAGGCCGGTAGTCCTACCTCCAAAGCGTTGCTGGGTAGGATCAAGGTGCGTGTATCATTAAAATGAAGTATGGTCCATACCAATCATAGTTCAGCATTCGATCTGTGAGGTATGGGGGAGCCCAATTAGTATACACGTCTTAAAAAAATGTTTCCAGTTGCCTGTAACACAGGCGTCTAAGCACAAAAGGCAATTAAGACACTTAATTAATAACTCACCCGCGATGACCTGGTAACGCTGAAATGCGAGTCAGCGTCTGTGGTGTTCCGGGTCCGATATTACAATGCAAAGTCTAAGGGCCAAACACAATTGGGAGTGGCATTCAGTAAATATGCGCCAGAATATGGACGATTGTACATCAAAATATATTGGCCTTAAATCGTACCTCTGGATTAGAGGGAACCTTACAGCAAATAATCAATTGAGGTCGGAGGATTTTCTTAAAGGGCGGCGGTGTGCTCGAGTCGAGATTCCACCATTGAATCTGTGGAATTAAAATAAGCGGACTTAGTGAAAGCGTTTCACTAACACGTGGATTTTAAGGCGCTGCAAAAATCGGGACAGACAGATAGCGCAACTGGACTCACCCGAAGTGTTTGTCTCCATGCGCGCGTGCATGCAGCAGCGTCTCATCTCAGTCAAGAAGAATCAGGAAGTGCTGCCTAGGATACGGGGGTCATTTTGTAACCTCGCATGCGGCGAGACTGGTGTTACCGAGGTAACCCAGGACGCCAGTCACCGACACGGCCAGCGTCAACGGAGTTAGAGGGGAACACAGGGCTTGACGAAGACTTTCGTGGTAGATGTAATCAAAATACAGTTGGCAACCTTTCAAGGGTTATAAATTATAACGCCCCAGTGCTGCATTTCGTGGGAAATGATGATAAACTAACATTAAAATGAAAGTTAAATAAAATATTGCAAATGAAAAAATGTAAATAAATAATTAAGCTAGCTGAGCGGACCTGCCCTTAACATGGTAGTCTAAGCGCAGCATTTTAAGCTCTCAAACGGTAAATACCACAATATTCACACAGATACTGGACATTGATGAACTCATCTCGCAGAAACCGTTTACAAACCAGATATTTACAAGCGTGTATCATTTTGGATATAGTACTGTATGGACCTACCTAACAAGGTGGTCAAAACACAGATACTCCATACAGTGAAGCAAAAATTATTATTGACACACTAGTCGATAGAGAAATCACACATCAAATTGCAGTTATTCACCGCATGGGTCATTACCGACACACTCACCAGAGTAATGCGTGAACCTACCACATGGTGGTTAAGACGCAAGATTTACAGAGTAGCCATTTGAGAGAAACTGCTTTCTGATTCATTCAGCCCCAGCCGTACTGAATCAAAAAACCTGATCCATTTTATCTCTCTGATGTTCAGGATTGGCTCAAGGTTCCCACCCCTGGGGCCCAGTCTAACTTGTTCCAAAATGGTCCATTTAAGACTTTCCGGGGGGTGAGCAAAGTTCTTGCAATGGTCTACCAACGGTGCTTCCTCAACCTTGCACCTAACACGGCTGCAGTGTTGTAAGAAACGTACTTTTGCACGTTGCTGGGTCTGGCCAATGTATATTAAATTACAGGGGCACACTATGCAATAAATAACGTTGGATGAGTTGCAGTTGGTGTGTGACTTTAGTGTCACTTGATGTTGTCCATGAACAAAGACTTTAGTCTGGATTGTAGCTGGGCAGGCTTTACAGGATCCACAGCGATAATGACCCACGACGGGAGGTAGATTCCACATTGATGTTAGGGATTGTTCCTTTGCCGTATTCAAGAAAGAGGACACCACGTGATCTCGAACATTCTTCGCTTTCTTGAAGGCGTGAAGTGGTGGGTGGCTGCAATTTAGGTCCTCGGCGATCAAATGCCAGTACTTGTTTACAGTTTTCTTTATCGAATTGCTTTTTGTCGAGAAAGTGGTTACACATACGATGCGTTGATCAACATTGTTTTCCTGTTGAGCTCCCTGTTGCAGTAGAATGTCCCTTGGGTTATGCCAAGCTCTCTTTTTGGCTTTTTTGACCAGACGTCTCGGGTACCCACGTTCAGACAACCGTTCCATCAGAATGGCAGCTTGCTCATCATAGTCATCCTTTTTGCTACAGTTACGGCGAATCCGTAAAAATTGCCCGAAGGGAAGGTTATCGCGTAGTCCCCGTGGATGATGGCTCGAATACAGAAGCAAGGAGTTCCTCTCCGCAGGTTTTCTAAAGAGGGTGGTGTGCAAAGTCTCATTCTCCTCAAAGATGGTAAGATCCAAGAAGTCTATGGATTTCTTGTCATACTGAATCGTGAACTGAATGTCCGCCGTGCGTCCATTTAACCAATTGAGGAATGTTATGATCTCCTGTTCATTCCCAGTCCAGATACAGATGATATCGTCTATGTACCTCATCCACATGTTTATTTTGGGTCTGAAGGGATTGGTATCATTCAGTATGAACACCTCTTCATACATGGACATGAAAATGATGGCCAAATCGGGAGCAAATGCCGCCCCCATCGCCACGCCCTTGGTCTGCAGGTAGAATGAATTGCAAAAAATGAAGAAATTCCTCATCATTGCGATTTTTAATAGCAAGATGATAAAAGATGTAGGGACACGAGCCGGTGCCTCCCGTTTGTCAAGTGCAATGGTCATGGCTTGAAGGGCCTCATCTTGGGGTATGCTGGTGTACAGTGACACGATGTCGCAGGTTACCAAGATTTCTTCATGCGAGTTATATGGACGTCCGTCAATCAAATTAATGACCTGTGTAGTGTCTCGCAGATACGTTGTAGTTGCTTCTGCTAGGGGCTTCAGAAAAAAGTCAATGTACCTGCATAGTGGTTCCAGAAGGGAGCCGCAGCCCGATACAATTGGTCGACCAGGTGGATGGTGTAGGTCCTTGTGCACCTTCGGCAGTGTGTAGATGGTGGGAAGGCGTGGGTTCTTTTGGTTTAGGTATTGAAATTCATGGTCCGACAAGAAGCCTTGTTGGAGGCCTTCCTGGGTCACTCTCAGGATTTCGGCTTTTAGATCTCCGGATGGATCCCCATCCAATCGTTTGTAACTCACCCCATCATTTAATTGTCTCATTATCTCACTAGTGTAATTGTCCAGGTCCTGTACCACAATTGCACCACCCTTATTGGCAGGTTTAACTACCACATCGGTGTTGTCCTTGAGAGATCTGAGCGCCACTTTCTCTGCTTTGCTGGTATTGAACTTGACAAATTTGTGTTCTCCCAAGATTTTATTCACATCCCGTAGGACGAGGCTCTCAAAGGCCAGGATACGCTGAGTCATAGCGTGAGTGGAAGGAACAAAGGTAGAAGGTGGCCTAAAATGGGTCGCCGAGAGAGGCTGAAAGGAGGGTTTATCTTTGAAAAAATATCGCAGTCGTACCTTACGAAAGAACTTGTGAAGTTCTACTATGGTGTTGAAGGTATCAGGCTTGGCGGTTGGAACAAATGATAGACCTCGACTGAGTATCTTGATTTCGTCATCAAGTAGAGTGTATTTGGAGATATTGATAATGGGGGAAATCCTTTTTACCACCTGTAGTTCTTCCTGCGGGTGGATCGTTCCCCGTGTTCCTCCTGGGGGAAGCTCACTTGTTTCGTACCCCTCCCTCTCACGGGGTCCCACTCCTGACCAGCATTGGATTGGCCCCTGCTGTTGCCTCTGTTCCAGTTGTTTGATCTGCCACGTGGGGGTCTCCATCCGGCCTGACCTAAAAAAGGTGTGGGTTGGTATGTAGGTCCGTAGGGGTCTTGATAGCCGTATGTACCACTTGGGCCAGCCCGTTCAGAATCTTCTCCCGAGCTATACGACGAATCAGAGAAAGTGGTGTAATTGCGTCTACCTCTGAAGGAACCGCGGCCGCGGTTAGTGAATCTTCCCTGGCTATCTTGCCTGTAATATTCGTCCTGGAGGTAGGGATATGTTCTTTTTTTATCATACAATTTCACATCACGTGCCAATTTCTCAAGTTTCCTCTTTATCGTATTAGTTTCAAAGTCTTGTAGAGTGGCCACAAGTTTAGTCAAAGCTTCTTTTGAATTTGTGAGGGTAGCGTCTCCACTTATTTCGGCCTTGAGGTCCGATATCTGCTTTGTTAAGATGGCAATTTGCTCATTGGCAGTTTCAATTCCTAAGACCATCCAATGTCGCGAACAATTGTTCGCGACAAAACTGAAGCCTTCACGGAATTTGGGCACGTCTATAAAAATTGCTGGTTCTACCTTGACCTGTAGGCCTACAGGGATAATGTTCAATTGCAAACACTGGGCCAGAAAATGACCATGGAGTTTGGTTCTAACCAACTTCTTTTCCAGACGTTCCAGGTTGTTTATTTTGTCATTAAGAGAGAAGTCCAAGACAGGTGTGGTTGGTGACAAAAAATTATTAGCAGGGTCTAGGAGAAGTTGTTTAATGTAATCATCGGTATAGGAAAGGACCTCCTTGTCAACCATAGTGGTTGAGTAAACTAACAAAAATTACAAAAATTATAAGAAGAATCACACAAGGAGAAACCTCGCAGACCAGCGTCTGCACGAAGTATTTAGTAAATATTGGGGTTGAACCCATATAGTCAATGGGACCTGGGTATTTATTCGGTATAGGAAGAAGGGGGTCCCAGACACAACACAACAAATTCCACAATTCGAAGTAAAATACGTGGGAATATTTCACAAAAGGTCGAGTCAAGGTGCAAAGTGTTTTAATTTTCACAGCACCGGTGCTAAACATTCATTAGCTCATTACTCACAACATGAATACACACATATTAAACACAATTACAATAAGCCCAGAAAGGGGGGAGAGAGGGAGAGGGAAGTGCAAGGGGGAAAAAAGAATTAACATTTCATGCTAGTTAGACATCACTATTTCAAAAAACATATTTACAAATACATGTGACCATATTTGGAAATTCACAAGAGAGAATATACACAGATCCCCAAGCGTGGGGTCTACAACAGCGTGTGAGAAAACAGCATCATGTTTTGTTTTGTTATTGTGTCTTTTTTATACAGAATCTCCTATATGGCTGTGTACATTAAACCATTCCGTGGGAGTTCAAAAACAGTAGAGAAGTCTACGTTTCGACCCTAGATTGTAGGACAGTGTATCCTTACTAGGCGGGTCTTCGTCAGGACGTGAGGGAAGGGGAGGAGTGTAGGGCTGTTCCTAAAGGTGAAAATAGAAAAGACTTTAAAAAAAGGTCTCCGAAGGGAGTCCCTATATGATACATCAAAAGCGACAAAATTAAAGACAAAACGTTTCTCAGAGAGTTTGTGATTGACAAGGAGGTATGAAAAGCGTGTTACCTGCTCAGGAGTCATATAAATTCCTGTTAACACATAGTTCTGGCCAAAGCCGGGCGGAGTGGTGGATCGTTAGAAAATCAGCGGTATCTGGGGGCCAAATAATGAGGAAAGGGGACCATCATTGAATGTGCTAATCACCCAAGGTTGTCAGAAAACATTACAAATATTAGAAAAACACTTGAAAAACACTAGGCCGGTAGTCCTACCTCCAAAGCGTTGCTGGGTAGGATCAAGGTGCGTGTATCATTAAAATGAAGTATGGTCCATACCAATCATAGTTCAGCATTCGATCTGTGAGGTATGGGGGAGCCCAATTAGTATACACGTCTTAAAAAAATGTTTCCAGTTGCCTGTAACACAGGCGTCTAAGCACAAAAGGCAATTAAGACACTTAATTAATAACTCACCCGCGATGACCTGGTAACGCTGAAATGCGAGTCAGCGTCTGTGGTGTTCCGGGTCCGATATTACAATGCAAAGTCTAAGGGCCAAACACAATTGGGAGTGGCATTCAGTAAATATGCGCCAGAATATGGACGATTGTACATCAAAATATATTGGCCTTAAATCGTACCTCTGGATTAGAGGGAACCTTACAGCAAATAATCAATTGAGGTCGGAGGATTTTCTTAAAGGGCGGCGGTGTGCTCGAGTCGAGATTCCACCATTGAATCTGTGGAATTAAAATAAGCGGACTTAGTGAAAGCGTTTCACTAACACGTGGATTTTAAGGCGCTGCAAAAATCGGGACAGACAGATAGCGCAACTGGACTCACCCGAAGTGTTTGTCTCCATGCGCGCGTGCATGCAGCAGCGTCTCATCTCAGTCAAGAAGAATCAGGAAGTGCTGCCTAGGATACGGGGGTCATTTTGTAACCTCGCATGCGGCGAGACTGGTGTTACCGAGGTAACCCAGGACGCCAGTCACCGACACGGCCAGCGTCAACGGAGTTAGAGGGGAACACAGGGCTTGACGAAGACTTTCGTGGTAGATGTAATCAAAATACAGTTGGCAACCTTTCAAGGGTTATAAATTATAACGCCCCAGTGCTGCATTTCGTGGGAAATGATGATAAACTAACATTAAAATGAAAGTTAAATAAAATATTGCAAATGAAAAAATGTAAATAATTAATTAAGCTAGCTGAGCGGACCTGCCCTTAACATGGTAGTCTAAGCGCAGCATTTTAAGCTCTCAAACGGTAAATACCACAATATTCACACAGATACTGGACATTGATGAACTCATCTCGCAGAAACCGTTTACAAACCAGATATTTACAAGCGTGTATCATTTTGGATATAGTACTGTATGGACCTACCTAACAAGGTGGTCAAAACACAGATACTCCATACAGTGAAGCAAAAATTATTATTGACACACTAGTCGATAGAGAAATCACACATCAAATCGCAGTTATTCACCGCATGGGTCATTACCGACACACTCACCAGAGTAATGCGTGAACCTACCACATGGTGGTTAAGACGCAAGATTTACAGAGTAGCCATTTGAGAGAAACTGCTTTCTGATTCATTCAGCCCCAGCCGTACTGAATCAAAAAACCTGATCCATTTTATCTCTCTGATGTTCAGGATTGGCTCAAGGTTCCCACCCCTGGGGCCCAGTCTAACTTGTTCCAAAATGGTCCATTTAAGACTTTCCGGGGGGTGAGCAAAGTTCTTGCAATGGTCTACCAACGGTGCTCCCTCAACCTTGCACCTAACACGGCTGCAGTGTTGTAAGAAACGTACTTTTGCACGTTGCTGGGTCTGGCCAATGTATATTAAATTACAGGGGCACACTATGCAATAAATAACGTTGGATGAGTTGCAGTTGGTGTGTGACTTTAGTGTCACTTGATGTTGTCCATGAACAAAGACTTTAGTCTGGATTGTAGCTGGGCAGGCTTTACAGGATCCACAGCGATAATGACCCACGACGGGAGGTAGATTCCACATTGATGTTAGGGATTGTTCCTTTGCCGTATTCAAGAAAGAGGACACCACGTGATCTCGAACATTCTTCGCTTTCTTGAAGGCGTGAAGTGGTGGGTGGCTGCAATTTAGGTCCTCGGCGATCAAATGCCAGTACTTGTTTACAGTTTTCTTTATCGAATTGCTTTTTGTCGAGAAAGTGGTTACACATACGATGCGTTGATCAACATTGTTTTCCCGTTGAGCTCCCTGTTGCAGTAGAATGTCCCTTGGGTTATGCCAAGCTCTCTTTTTGGCTTTTTTGACCAGACGTCTCGGGTACCCACGTTCAGACAACCGTTCCATCAGAATGGCAGCTTGCTCATCATAGTCATCCTTTTTGCTACAGTTACGGCGAATCCGTAAAAATTGCCCGAAGGGAAGGTTATCGCGTAGTCCCCGTGGATGATGGCTCGAATACAGAAGCAAGGAGTTCCTCTCCGCAGGTTTTCTAAAGAGGGTGGTGTGCAAAGTCTCATTCTCCTCAAAGATGGTAAGATCCAAGAAGTCTATGGATTTCTTGTCATACTGAATCGTGAACTGAATGTCCGCCGTGCGTCCATTTAACCAATTGAGGAATGTTATGATCTCCTGTTCATTCCCAGTCCAGATACAGATGATATCGTCTATGTACCTCATCCACATGTTTATTTTGGGTCTGAAGGGATTGGTATCATTCAGTATGAACACCTCTTCATACATGGACATGAAAATGATGGCCAAATCGGGAGCAAATGCCGCCCCCATCGCCACGCCCTTGGTCTGCAGGTAGAATGAATTGCAAAAAATGAAGAAATTCCTCATCATTGCGATTTTTAATAGCAAGATGATAAAAGATGTAGGGACACGAGCCGGTGCCTCCCGTTTGTCAAGTGCAATGGTCATGGCTTGAAGGGCCTCATCTTGGGGTATGCTGGTGTACAGTGACACGATGTCGCAGGTTACCAAGATTTCTTCATGCGAGTTATATGGACGTCCGTCAATCAAATTAATGACCTGTGTAGTGTCTCGCAGATACGTTGTAGTTGCTTCTGCTAGGGGCTTCAGAAAAAAGTCAATGTACCTGCATAGTGGTTCCAGAAGGGAGCTGCAGCCCGATACAATTGGTCGACCAGGTGGATGGTGTAGGTCCTTGTGCACCTTCGGCAGTGTGTAGATGGTGGGAAGGCGTGGGTTCTTTTGGTTTAGGTATTGAAATTCATGGTCCGACAAGAGGCCTTGTTAAAAAAAGAACATATCCCTACCTCCAGGACGAATATTACAGGCAAGATAGCCAGGGAAGATTCACTAACCGCGGCCGCGGTTCCTTCAGAGGTAGACGCAATTACACCACTTTCTCTGATTCGTCGTATAGCTCGGGAGAAGATTCTGAACGGGCTGGCCCAAGTGGTACATACGGCTATCAAGACCCCTATGGACCTACATACCAACCCACACCTTTTTTAGGTCAGGCCGGATGGAGACCCCCACGTGGCAGATCAAACAACTGGAACAGAGGCAACAGCAGGGGCCAATCCAATGCTGGTCAGGAGTGGGACCCCGTGAGAGGGAGGGGTACGAAACAAGTGAGCTTCCCCCAGGAGGAACACGGGGAACGATCCACCCGCAGGAAGAACTACAGGTGGTAAAAAGGATTTCCCCCATTATCAATATCTCCAAATACACTCTACTTGATGACGAAATCAAGATACTCAGTCGAGGTCTATCATTTGTTCCAACCGCCAAGCCTGATACCTTCAACACCATAGTAGAACTTCACAAGTTCTTTCGTAAGGTACGACTGCGATATTTTTTCAAAGATAAACCCTCCTTTCAGCCTCTCTCGGCGACCCATTTTAGGCCACCTTCTACCTTTGTTCCTTCCACTCACGCTATGACTCAGCGTATCCTGGCCTTTGAGAGCCTCGTCCTACGGGATGTGAATAAAATCTTGGGAGAACACAAATTTGTCAAGTTCAATACCAGCAAAGCAGAGAAAGTGGCGCTCAGATCTCTCAAGGACAACACCGATGTGGTAGTTACCCCTGCCGATAAGGGTGGTGCAATTGTGGTACAGGACCTGGACAATTACACTAGTGAGATAATGAGACAATTAAATGATGGGGTGAGTTACAAACGATTGGATGGGGATCCATCCGGAGATCTAAAAGCCGAAATCCTGAGAGTGACCCAGGAAGGCCTCCAACAAGGCTTCTTGTCGGACCATGAATTTCAATACCTAAACCAAAAGAACCCACGCCTTCCCACCATCTACACACTGCCGAAGGTGCACAAGGACCTACACCATCCACCTGGTCGACCAATTGTATCGGGCTGCGGCTCCCTTCTGGAACCACTATGCAGGTACATTGACTTTTTTCTGAAGCCCCTAGCAGAAGCAACTACAACGTATCTGCGAGACACTACACAGGTCATTAATTTGATTGACGGACGTCCATATAACTCGCATGAAGAAATCTTGGTAACCTGCGACATCGTGTCACTGTACACCAGCATACCCCAAGATGAGGCCCTTCAAGCCATGACCATTGCACTTGACAAACGGGAGGCACCGGCTCGTGTCCCTACATCTTTTATCATCTTGCTATTAAAAATCGCAATGATGAGGAATTTCTTCATTTTTTGCAATTCATTCTACCTGCAGACCAAGGGCGTGGCGATGGGGGCGGCATTTGCTCCCGATTTGGCCATCATTTTCATGTCCATGTATGAAGAGGTGTTCATACTGAATGATACCAATCCCTTCAGACCCAAAATAAACATGTGGATGAGGTACATAGACGATATCATCTGTATCTGGACTGGGAATGAACAGGAGATCATAACATTCCTCAATTGGTTAAATGGACGCACGGCGGACATTCAGTTCACGATTCAGTATGACAAGAAATCCATAGACTTCTTGGATCTTACCATCTTTGAGGAGAATGAGACTTTGCACACCACCCTCTTTAGAAAACCTGCGGAGAGGAACTCCTTGCTTCTGTATTCGAGCCATCATCCACGGGGACTACGCGATAACCTTCCCTTCGGGCAATTTTTACGGATTCGCCGTAACTGTAGCAAAAAGGATGACTATGATGAGCAAGCTGCCATTCTGATGGAACGGTTGTCTGAACGTGGGTACCCGAGACGTCTGGTCAAAAAAGCCAAAAAGAGAGCTTGGCATAACCCAAGGGACATTCTACTGCAACAGGGAGCTCAACGGGAAAACAATGTTGATCAACGCATCGTATGTGTAACCACTTTCTCGACAAAAAGCAATTCGATAAAGAAAACTGTAAACAAGTACTGGCATTTGATCGCCGAGGACCTAAATTGCAGCCACCCACCACTTCACGCCTTCAAGAAAGCGAAGAATGTTCGAGATCACGTGGTGTCCTCTTTCTTGAATACGGCAAAGGAACAATCCCTAACATCAATGTGGAATCTACCTCCCGTCGTGGGTCATTATCGCTGTGGATCCTGTAAAGCCTGCCCAGCTACAATCCAGACTAAAGTCTTTGTTCATGGACAACATCAAGTGACACTAAAGTCACACACCAACTGCAACTCATCCAACGTTATTTATTGCATAGTGTGCCCCTGTAATTTAATATACATTGGCCAGACCCAGCAACGTGCAAAAGTACGTTTCTTACAACACTGCAGCCGTGTTAGGTGCAAGGTTGAGGGAGCACCGTTGGTAGACCATTGCAAGAACTTTGCTCACCCCCCGGAAAGTCTTAAATGGACCATTTTGGAACAAGTTAGACTGGGCCCCAGGGGTGGGAACCTTGAGCCAATCCTGAACATCAGAGAGATAAAATGGATCAGGTTTTTTGATTCAGTACGGCTGGGGCTGAATGAATCAGAAAGCAGTTTCTCTCAAATGGCTACTCTGTAAATCTTGCGTCTTAACCACCATGTGGTAGGTTCACGCATTACTCTGGTGAGTGTGTCGGTAATGACCCATGCGGTGAATAACTGCGATTTGATGTGTGATTTCTCTATCGACTAGTGTGTCAATAATAATTTTTGCTTCACTGTATGGAGTATCTGTGTTTTGACCACCTTGTTAGGTAGGTCCATACAGTACTATATCCAAAATGATACACGCTTGTAAATATCTGGTTTGTAAACGGTTTCTGCGAGATGAGTTCATCAATGTCCAGTATCTGTGTGAATATTGTGGTATTTACCGTTTGAGAGCTTAAAATGCTGCGCTTAGACTACCATGTTAAGGGCAGGTCCGCTCAGCTAGCTTAATTAATTATTTACATTTTTTCATTTGCAATATTTTATTTAACTTTCATTTTAATGTTAGTTTATCATCATTTCCCACGAAATGCAGCACTGGGGCGTTATAATTTATAACCCTTGAAAGGTTGCCAACTGTATTTTGATTACATCTACCACGAAAGTCTTCGTCAAGCCCTGTGTTCCCCTCTAACTCCGTTGACGCTGGCCGTGTCGGTGACTGGCGTCCTGGGTTACCTCGGTAACACCAGTCTCGCCGCATGCGAGGTTACAAAATGACCCCCGTATCCTAGGCAGCACTTCCTGATTCTTCTTGACTGAGATGAGACGCTGCTGCATGCACGCGCGCATGGAGACAAACACTTCGGGTGAGTCCAGTTGCGCTATCTGTCTGTCCCGATTTTTGCAGCGCCTTAAAATCCACGTGTTAGTGAAACGCTTTCACTAAGTCCGCTTATTTTAATTCCACAGATTCAATGGTAGAATCTCGACTCGAGCACACCGCCGCCCTTTAAGAAAATCCTCCGACCTCAATTGATTATTTGCTGTAAGGTTCCCTCTAATCCAGAGGTACGATTTAAGGCCAATATATTTTGATGTACAATCGTCCATATTCTGGCGCATATTTACTGAATGCCACTCCCAATTGTGTTTGGCCCTTAGACTTTGCATTGTAATATCGGACCCGGAACACCACAGACGCTGACTCGCATTTCAGCGTTACCAGGTCATCGCGGGTGAGTTATTAATTAAGTGTCTTAATTGCCTTTTGTGCTTAGACGCCTGTGTTACAGGCAACTGGAAACATTTTTTTAAGACGTGTATACTAATTGGGCTCCCCCATACCTCACAGATCGAATGCTGAACTATGATTGGTATGGACCATACTTCATTTTAATGATACACGCACCTTGATCCTACCCAGCAACGCTTTGGAGGTAGGACTACCGGCCTAGTGTTTTTCAAGTGTTTTTCTAATATTTGTAATGTTTTCTGACAACCTTGGGTGATTAGCACATTCAATGATGGTCCCCTTTCCTCATTATTTGGCCCCCAGATACCGCTGATTTTCTAACGATCCACCACTCCGCCCGGCTTTGGCCAGAACTATGTGTCAACAGGAATTTATATGACTCCTGAGCAGGTAACACGCTTTTCATACCTCCTTGTCAATCACAAACTCTCTGAGAAACGTTTTGTCTTTAATTTTGTCGCTTTTGATGTATCATATAGGGACTCCCTTCGGAGACCTTTTTTTAAAGTCTTTTCTATTTTCACCTTTAGGAACAGCCCTACACTCCTCCCCTTCCCTCACGTCCTGACGAAGACCCGCCTAGTAAGGATACACTGTCCTACAATCTAGGGTCGAAACGTAGACTTCTCTACTGTTTTTGAACTCCCACGGAATGGTTTAATGTACACAGCCATATAGGAGATTCTGTATAAAAAAGACACAATAACAAAACAAAACATGATGCTGTTTTCTCACACGCTGTTGTAGACCCCACGCTTGGGGATCTGTGTATATTCTCTCTTGTGAATTTCCAAATATGGTCACATGTATTTGTAAATATGTTTTTTGAAATAGTGATGTCTAACTAGCATGAAATGTTAATTCTTTTTTCCCCCTTGCACTTCCCTCTCCCTCTCTCCCCCCTTTCTGGGCTTATTGTAATTGTGTTTAATATGTGTGTATTCATGTTGTGAGTAATGAGCTAATGAATGTTTAGCACCGGTGCTGTGAAAATTAAAACACTTTGCACCTTGACTCGACCTTTTGTGAAATATTCCCACGTATTTTACTTCGAATTGTGGAATTTGTTGTGTTGTGTCTGGGACCCCCTTCTTCCTATACCGAATAAATACCCAGGTCCCATTGACTATATGGGTTCAACCCCAATATTTACTAAATACTTAGGGCATTAGGGCACGTACGTGCGCCACATGTGCACACATGCATATTTCAGGGGTGCTACAGGGTGTCCTTTTGATGCCCTTGCACCCTTGAAATTGCATTTGCAATTTGTGAGTACCTATTGGGTACTCGCAAATTGCGAATGTCTTCCTATTCATTCCTATGGGCCTCTAGGCCCATAGGAATGAATGGGAAGGTATTCCTTAATTGCGAATTGCAATTTGCGATTCACAATTAAGGAATATGTACGAATCACAATTATTATTGCGAAACCTACATACATTGCATTTTGCGAGTCCTTAATATCGATTCGCTAAAATTTGCCCCAAAGAAACTATCCCTCAATATTCTGGAAAATACAAAAACACTTCTGAGAGGAGTTGCAAAGTGTTTATGAAGTGTACAGACTAAACTGGGCTGAAAGAAAATGTGGAGTCAAAACTGATTTCCTTAAAATGATAAAGCTTAAGGAGGGAGTGGCCATTCAGCACCTCAAAATGGGTTAGGCTGAGGAGGTCAAGGGGTGGATGAGGGGAAGGGAAATTGGGGTAGAGGAGAGGTCATAAGAGTGAGGGGCTCCTGTTTTGCACGGGGCAGCTCAGGCATTGGAAGAGGGATTGTCCTAGGCTCAAATTGGCAAGGTGAGCAATTGGCCATCTGCTGATGAGCCTGTTGCTGAGACCAGTTGGTGGGCCGTGTTTTTGGGTTGACTGTGCAGTCTTCATCTCCACTGCAAGCGTACAAGGTGAAAGGCTGTGGTTACAGCCTTAGCATCATACACTGAGCCTGAGCCTGTGAACATTAAATCAGGCACGCTAATTGTGAAAGGCAGACTGACAATGTGCTGGGCTGAGTGTCACAGCATGAGGTGTTCTTGCCCTATGGCTCCCCCGTGTGAGACAGAGGCCTCAAGGAGATGCTGATGGGAAGCCATTACCACTTGCTTGGCAGAGGAGTAGGGTAGGGGGAGGACTGGAGAGTTGTTAGTTGGGGTCTGGTGAGGTGCAGCAAGGGAACTCCTCAGTTTATCTGTGCCACTTACCCTTGTATAAAACAAGGGTGGACTAATTATTCCCTGTTGTTCACCTTTGCCTGCCAGATATCAATTCCTGCAGGCAACAGGGTGAGGATGTGGCCTTGGCTGACTTTGAAAGTGGAAAACCAGATTCCTGTGCCTTTGTCAGCTCAACATCTTGTGATTCTGGGTAGCTCACTTAATCTCCCCGTGCCTAAAAAGTTAATAATCAAAATGAATTTGATATTGTCTAATGTAATCTAGTGCTCATGGGAAGCCCTCAAATGCTCTTTTACCAGGTTTGTGCTGAATAAAAGAACAAAAAAACAAAAAACGATACCACGTCTCCCTTTCCTGCCCCTCACTGAAAGTCAACCTGCTCAATGAATCTCGGTAGCAGAGATCGTGGCCCACTCAGTTGATCACCCATCCACTTTTCTGAATGTCAAACAGCGTCGACAGACGGGATGTTGTGCACAATTCATTGATTTAGGTAGCATAGCCTGTGGTATTTCATGTTTTACATATTCCATCCCCCCATTTTTGTTTTCTACAGCAATCTTGTCTTCTTCCTGCACTTCATTTTCACAGAGTGCCCAATCACGGCACACTCAGTAGCCTCTTGCTCTGGAACATGGTGTTTTTGCATTCTCTCTGTGCCTTTTTTATGTGTCTTTTGAGCTAAAACGAACAATTAGTGTTTTAATTGTGTGCACAGTAGTACTGTATTGGTAAGGAGCTTCATCAGCCTGTGTGAGCCACTGAAAATGTACGCTTTTCAGCAAATATGAGTTAGTGAACACACTTGTAAAGACAACCATGTTCTCTTTAGCCACTTGTAGCCTGTGTTATTGTTCCCTAAATCAGTGGCGCCCTTGTTAACAACCTCGAAAGGATGTCAGACTGGGTGACTTTAGCGATTCCAAGCTGAACCCTTCAGTGATTCCTACTAAAATCTACCCATAATGACTAATGGGCAGATCTGCAGACTTTATTTTATTTATTTAGGGGGTTTTGTAAAGCGCTTGGTGACGCACAGCGGCGTGTCCCCGCGCTAAGGAGCTGATGCTTACTGGAAACTACCGGAGCGGAATAGCTTATTGGGTGAATAGTACAGTTTTGAGCTTGGCTCTGAAAAGTGATTCTGATGGTTCTAGGCGCAGCGCCATGGGTAGTTTGTTCCATCTAGATGCTGCTAGATACCTAAAGGATCTGCCACCCATCCGTGCTTTAGACACCTTGGGAATGGACAAGAGCCCCGTACCGGAAGATCTAAGGGAGCGGGACGGCTCGTAAGGTGTCATCAGTCCTTTCAGAGGGAGGGGAGACCTCCCATTGATAATCTGATGGCAAGTACATAGTGCTTTAAAATCTACCTTGCTTCTAACTGGAAGCCAGTGCAGGGACTGGAGGGCCGCTGTAGAGGCAGATCTTCTGGGTAGTCTGAGCACTAGCCGGGCAGCAGCGTTCTGTAAGACCTGTAAGCGGCTCAGATTCTTCTCCAAAGTCCCTAAATAGAGAAGGTTGCCATAGTCCATCTTAGATGTAACTAGTGCATGCACCAGGGTTTGACGGGTTTTAATCGGTAAGAACTTCAATACCTTCCTGAGACTTTTGAGTGTCCCAAAACATGATCCAACCACCCGATTAATCTGAGGGCCAAAGGTCAAGTCGGTATCAAACCAGATACCCAGGTTCTTTGCTTTTTGGCAAGGGGTAGGTGTTGGACCTAGGCATGGCGGCCACCATGCCGACGTCCACGCCGCCTGGTCTCCCCCCACGACCAGCACCTAGGTCTTGCCTCCATTGAGCTTGAGGCAATTGGCGGACATCCAGGCAGCTAGGTCTTGCATGCATGCTCTGAAGATGTCCGCCGAGAGACCGGGCGCACGCGACAGGGAGATGACCAGCTGCATGTCGTCGGCGTATGACACCATGCGGAGGCCGTGACTCTCTACTATGGTGGCAATCGGGGCAACATAAAGATTGAAGAGAGTTGGCCTCAGGGACGAGCCCTGCGGCACCCCCTGGTCCAAAGAAACTCGCTCCGAGTAGTAGTCACCATGCCTCACTTGGAAGCCTCGGCCAGCTAGAAATGAGTGGATCCATTTCAACGCTGCCCCTCTCACCCCTCCTTTGCTCAGACACTGTAGCAAGATGGAATGTGCTACAGTGTCGAACGCAGCGCTGAGGTCTAAGAGAATTAAGGCCATGGTTTGGCCCTCGTCAGCACCCTGCCTGAGGGTTTCAGTAGTCATGAGAAGGGCAGACTCCGTGGAGTGACGAGGCCGAAACCCAAATTGGGTAGGATGAAGAAGGTTGTTCTCCTCCACAAATTTCATTAGCTGTTTGTTTACCACCTTCTCCGCTACCTTAGAAAAATAAGGCAGCAGGGAGATGGGACGCAAGTTGTCCAGCTTCTCAAAGCTTATGTTGGGCTTCTTGCGGAGGGGGAGCACCACAGCCTGTTTCCAGTCCTCTGGTATGGAACTGGACCGGAAAGAGACATCCAGCAGGTGCCTAATGTAGGGTTCAAGTGTCTTCAGGCTGTCCCCCAACCTTTTTGGGGAGGCGGGATCACGCGGGGAGCCTGATTTCACCGATCTACATATTTTAACTAGATCCTCGGGTGTGGGGGTGATGAAATTGAGTAGCAGGTTTTGACCAACTTCCTCTCTTACTGAGTCTGCTGGCTCTTCCACTGCTGGTGGTATAGCGGGAAAAGCAGAATAAATCTTAGACACTTTGTCCCCAAAGTAGTTGGCAATGCGATTGCATGCTGCTACCGAGTGGTCTTCGGCTAGAGTGGAGGTTTTTGGGATGGCCAGGGATTTATATATGCTGAACAGTTCCCTAGCAGAGTTCTCTGCTCCCTGGATTCTGTCTGCGTAATATGTGGCTTTCTCCATCCGGATCTTATTATGATAGACGCGTCTCTTAGCGAGATAGCCCTCTTTCAACTGGTCGTCATATGCCACTCTCCACTGTCTTTCTGCTCGTTTACAGTCCTTTTTGGCACAGCGCAGCGCCTCGCTGAACCAAGGAGCAGATCTTTGTCTGCGGGCTCCTATTATTGACCGGCCCAGTGGGGCCGTACTGTCCAGGGCAGCCGTGATGCGGTCGCTGAGCAATTTATTAGCCGTAACCACATCATTGCCTCCTGGGGGCCCCTCCGCGGTCAGAGCCTTGTTAAACTCTGTCAGGGAGAATCTTGCCCACCTGCGTCGTGGATAATTAAGTGGGGTGGGGCAGTGGCTTTGTGTTTGGGCAGATAGATTACAAATGGAACAAAAAATGATCGGTCCAGGGCAAGGGCACTGGGGGAGCAACTGAGACATCCTCCCAGTTGGCAAATATTGGATCTAACAGATGCCCATGATTATGTGTTGGGAGCTGCCCCTTTAGCTCTAGCTGTAGGGTGTGGAGTTCTTGACGGAACTCCATTGCTCCTTTATCTGATAAATCTTCCCAGTGTGTGTTTAAGTCTCCAAGTAACAGGAACTTATCCCTCCTCATCGTTGTTTCTGTGACACACTCTAAAAGATTGCCTTTAAACCTGGACATAGGTCCTGGTGGGCGATAGATTAAGAGTCCCTTTACAGTCGTGCTCCCATCGATCTTTATGGTGAAGACACCCGCCTCGCATCCCGCCAGATGAGCTGGTTCCAGTTTACAGGCCCATTGCTGTTTAAAGCCAATCGCTATTCCTCCCCCTCTGCCTTCAGGTCTATCCAGACGCACCATCTGGTAATGCCTGAATAATATCGGGATCAGAGTTGGCATCCAACCAAGTTTCTGTGATGAACAACAAATCTGGTTGTTTATCCGTAAGGAGATCATATACATCGTGCTTGTGACAGCTAAGCGACCTCACATTGATCAGACCGCAAGACAGCAAGGAGCAGCTAGCCCTGTAGTCTGCTAACACTGTGTTGAAACGGAATTGGCAGTATCTACACCCTTCGTTCTCCCCGACCCTTATACTGTGGTGGCCAAGAGTACATGCATAGGAGGAAAGACTTACTAAATCACTCCTGCTCCATGTGATTCGACTGTCAGGACCAGGGGTTGTGGCCCTGGGCCGTGTCCGGTCGCGGACGGGCGCAGACGGGCTTGGCTTAGGCGCGGCTTCGGCGCGCATCCGGCGCGCCCGCTGCGCCAGCCCGCTGCGCCGTCTGGCCGTAGTGCACATTGTATAGGGGGTGAGGAGGGTGGGAGGCCGGCGCGACTAGAGCGCACCCCCAGCCCCACCTAAAATGGCGCCCACCGCCGCCAACACCGATTCACAGAAAACGGCTGGGCGAGGCAGGGAAAAGGGGGAGTTCGAGTTCCAGGACCAGATTCTTTTAACCCAAAGAGGCTGTGCTATGTGACAAAGAGATAGCACTAATAGTGATGTATATTGTTGTAATGGGTTGCTAGGTGTGTAGGTGTAGAGGGTATGAAGTTAATTAAGTAATCATTAATTAACAATAATTAAAAAAATTATTATTAATAATTTAATTGATAAATAATGATGTATATTGTGTAATAGTTATTTTTTTTGTTCTATTTTAGGTGCGGGCTGACTAGTTTTGTAGGGATAGAGGGTGGGAAGTTTATTAAGTAATAACTAATTAAAACTATTCATTATTAATGTTTTATTCATTTTTTAATCGATTATTATTAGTGTAAATTGTGTAATAATTATATTTGTTAATTATATTTTAGGTGAGGGCTGCCGGGCTTGCCGGGGTATAGGGTGGAAAGGTAATTAGGTAATAATAAATTAGCAATTACTTATTATTTAATTGATAACTAATTATCTACATTATGTAATTCTGATTTATTTTAGTTATATTTTTGTGGGTTGCTAAGTTCGTAGGGGTATAGAGTAGGAATGGTACTCGAGTAAAATTCTATTAATAAAAAAATATTTATTAATTAGTTAATTGCCTATCAATTATGTGAAATGTGTTAAACATATTTATTTTTGTTACATTTTAAGTGTGGGCAGCTAGGTTTGTAGGGGTATAGTTTGAGAAGTCAATTAAGTAATAAATAAATAGCAATATTTATATTATCTGGAGTTAACTAATAATAATAATGTTCATATTAAGAGTTTTATATATTGTTCTTAGTAGGATTACTTAAATATGTAATGTGTTTGAAGTGAAATACTTTCCTTACTGTTTCTTAGTCTGCAGGGGGAAAAGTTATTTAAACCGCTCCGAAGTTTAATGCCTTCCGTAATGTTGCACACACTGGAGTGGATGTAATAAATCTTATCCCTCTTAAGTCCAACACTTTCCTTACTGTTGCACAGACTGGAGAGGGAATAGTAAATCTTACGCCTCCGAAGTTCAACACTTTCCCTACTGTTACACAGACCGTAGTGGGAATAGTCAATCTTACCCCTCTGAAGTGCAACTCTTTCCCTACCGTGGCACAGACTGGAGTGGAAATAGTAAACCTAACCCCTCCAAAGTTCAATACTTTCCCTACTGTTGTATAGACTGGAGTGAGAGTAATATATTTAAAACCTCCCAAGTCCACCACTTTCCTTATTGCTGCACACACTGGAGTGGGAATAGTGAATCTTACCCCTCCGAAGCCCAACGCTTTCCCTACTGTTGCACAGACTGGAGTAGGAATAATAAATCTAACCTCTCCGAAGTCAAACATTTTCCCTACTATTTTGCTGTTTGGAGTGACAATAGTAAATTTAAACACTCCGAAGTCCAATTTTTTTCTTACTGTTGCACTGTCTAGAGTAGGACTAAACATTGTTACCTCTCCAAAATATAATGCTTTCTCTACTGTTGTTTAGACTGGAGTGGGAATAGTAAATGTAACCCCTCCAAAGTCCAAGGCTTTCCTACTGCTGCACAGACTGGAGTGGGAATAGTAAACCTTACTCCTCCTAAGCCAAATACTTTGCTTACTGGTGACCTCTTTGCAGTGGCCATAGTAAATGTAACTCCTCTGAAAGACCACGCTTTCCCTACTTTTGCATAAACTAGAGTTGGAATAGTATATCTATTAGTCCCAGACTCCAATACTTTTCAGAATATTGTTAAAACATATCTATTATTATTATTTGTTTATTTTTTTAAATGTATAATATTTATGTGTATATAACAATATTATTTCTTAAATATTTAGTAAATGGCTTTTTTCAATATTTATTTCCTATATTTATTTATTTGTTAATTCACTTAATATTTTGCAATTGATTTGTTAATATTTTTTATATTTCACACATATATAATATATATATATGTAATATAAAACATATTAACAAATCAATTGCAAAATATTAAGTACATTAGTACATTAACAATATATATATATCATACAATTTTATTTACATTTAATTAATTTACATTATATTAATGTTATATAGTAAAATATTTAAGGTTTACTATTTTAAACTATAATATATATATATATATATATATATATATATATATATATATATATATATATTAAATACAACATTGTATGTTTTTAACGATATTAGTGTGAAGCTATATATTATTTACAATATTGTTGTACTTACCATTAAAAGTAGAGGGACACAATATTTTTGTAAACAATGATATTGACACAATATTGCTGGTTACTATATTGTGCCAGTAATACATTTAAAAGTGCCCCACACCAAGAATTAAGAGGGACACGAGGTATACAGGAATTGCACACAATGCACCTCCAACTGGCTGCAGTGCACGGTCGCTGGAGGACTGGAAGAAGCACCAAGAGTTGGCAGCATCCCAGGGGAAGGTGAATGAATGCCACTGCATGACAGCTGATCCTGGAGTTCTTAGCAAGACCGGCGAGACCTGCACTTGGAGAGACCTGTAGCACTGCACTTACCGTGCCTTTACAGAAACAAATATAAAAGGAACAAAGATCCATTTGACTTGTTCTCTCTCCCTATGCCCTTGGGGCAGAGGGACAGTGAAAGGGAGATTATGGACACCGCCATTAAGGCTAATCATGGGACGTCGGAAGGAAATCTAATCCTGCCATCCCTAAGAGACCTGCAGTGAACCACATCAAATATCAGGAAGGCAACCACTTTAGAAATGACAATGGCCTCATTGACCAGCAGCTGTGCTAAACAGAGGGAACAATGCAGGAAGCACTAACAACCTTCAGACCTCAGTGACAGTGTTGTAGGATGATGAGAAGCTCAGGAAATTCAAGGGTTGCACCGTTCCAGTTTTAGTTTTCAAGGAGTCACAAAGTGAATGTCTGGAAGACCAGATCTGTGCAGCCAACATCAGCCTTCTATGAGTTCACAGAAATCTGGTAAGGAAACCATGATACTGAAATTGAGAGGATTTTGAATTCCGAGAACCTTCTTGTGGAGAATAGCTCCAGAGATACAGTAAGGAAAGCATACAGACTCACCACAAAGAAAACAAGGAGTCTAAGGAATCCAGTGAAACTGATATAGTGGAACTTTGAACCACATGACAAAGAACATATTTTCATATGGGCATACAGTCGCAAGACAACCACCATGGATGGTTAACTGATTTTCATTTTGCTGTATTACAAACCACAGAGAAAGAGCCAGAGATTGCAGGTAATCAAGAAGGAACTGCTTAATTTAGTCTTGGCGATATCTCTTTGGCAAAACAAACAAGATGATGGACGGAATGTTGCACAATGGCAAAACATTCACCCCCAGTCACCGATCTGGGTTTAATCCATCGTTATTTTGCTCACCAAGCCACCCCAGTTCAGACACACAAATATCTCTTTGGCATCATGCCAGGATGAAGGCAGCCCCTGAGGGCAAATCCCATGTTTTCACACAGAATGTAGCAACATAGACTTTCCCACAAGCAAAGAAAAAGGAGCATGAATACTTTTGGTGGGATATGAACTAGGTGCTCATACACTGGACTGGATCCAAGATTCTGCTGGAATTGGCATGATTGAATCATGCCCATGCTGCAGATTGAAATAAACTTTCAGTTTGACACTGAGTGGGCTCCCTGGTTGTGATGAGGATCTGATTTTTTTCCTGCCCACCTCTTCTGTTGGCGCACACCCGTTCAACACTTCCACCATTCCTCTATTTCAATTGCTGTGGGACGTGGTCAGAGTGGGAATTCAGTGGCAGATAACGTGTATTGTATTCCTTTTCTTACGTTATGTTAATCTCTTTGTGCATTTCTGGGGCCCTTATTTTAAGTATACAGGGTATTACAATAACAATGATCTTTTCCTTATGTCAATGTATTTTTGTAATTGTTCTCAGCAAAACTACAGCACTGCTTCATGACCTGTAAAAACAGTGAAATGCTGGACCAAATTGATCACCCTATCCAGTCACTTCAATCTTGGCACTTTCTGCCACAACTACTTGCGGTCATCCAAGGCACTAACCCAGATTATGAGGCACCAAGGGAGAGTTAGCAGGCTGGTGTGCCAATTAAAAATATTAGGGTTTCAAGATTCTGTCCTATTTAGAGGTTTTTCCAACATCATTAATTTTCAATTATGATTATGAACAAAGGCTCTTTATAAATTACAGTATTGACATTACTTCTCCTTCATTTATATTGACTTAGACCCCTAAACTCTAATAGCCCTATTCATGTGGACTGCAGCTAGGCACAACATGCACCCCCAGGGTTGCCAGTGCACTTCACAACTGACATGCAACACCCTTGTGCAAATATCGTTCTGCCAGTCTACCTCATCCCTGACCAGCACATATCCTGTGTACACACAGCTGTGACAGTGTACATCAACATTGACCTGTACATGCCCTGTGTTCATCCAGCGATGCCTTTGCAACTTGGCCTTTATATACATGTAGAAATGCACAAACATTACTGCCAATGGCCCTCAACCTGGATCTCCAAATATCATGTGCATACAAAGCTCAATTACTGCACCTCAAACATGACCTTCACCCACCCACAGCTCTACCAGCACACCTCCATCGTGACCTGTTCGTACCCTTTGTGCATTCAACTCTGTCGCTATACCTCATTCCTAACATGTACATCTTGCACTATCAGTGCACCGCACTCTTAACCTGTAAGAACACTATTAACACACAACTTTACCAGTGCACCTCAGTCATTAAGTGTATTTAACCCCTTCCGTGCGGCCGCGATTCCCCCGTGTGCGGCCGCCGCACGAACAGGGCGGGGCCGTGACGAACCCCAGCCGTCATCAGCACACGAGCACCGTGGAGCGTGACGGCTGGGTTCGTCACCAGCATGGAAGGGGTTAAGATGTAGAAACAGCTTTACCATTGCTATTCAGGTTCAATAACACACTTCTGGCATTGTATGAGTATGAACCCTGGAGACCTAAGAATGAACAATAAACACAGGAAACTAAGGGTCAGCAGGGTCCTCAAGGATTTGGATTTGAGCTGCAACCATGAGGGCTTAAAATGAGCATGGCCCTTCTTGGAGACCTTGTGAGTGAGTAGGAGCCCATGGGGCCTGGAGTTGAGCAGTAGCTTTGAAGTTCTGGTGGTGAGCAAAGGCTGCAATGCAAATTCATGGATCTCAGGGTGAGAACGAGATTTATAGCCATGAAGACGAGTACTAGGAACCTGTGGGTGTTCAGCAGTGGGATAATTAAGTTTGCAGTTATGACAAAAGCTCCTGGCCCTATAAGCTTAAAAATACTTTTATTAATGTAAATATTTGCCATCATTAGCTCCATGATCCTAACCAAGCAGTATTGTGGGAAAGTTTGCGATCTGTGAATGTGGTCCACTTTTTTCGTCTACCCGGGCCTAATTGTGGTCCTAATACGACCCTGTTTCCAGTGCATCGGGGCCATCAGACCTAACTGGGTACCACCAAACCATCCTGAACCCCTACCCTGAGTTTTAGAACAGCCTGAGAGGTCCCAACTGTGAAATAAATATGGTAAACGCTCTACCTGACCCCTTGAAATTGGTGCTAGTCACTAAGCCCTTAGACTTCTGAATTTCCCTCTTTACCTTTCTCAGGCTTATCCATCGAGGCAGTCAATATTACTATTCAACAAATCACCCACCATATTACTAATCCCATGACCATCTACATAGGACTTATTAGCGGCAAACACTCCCCAACACACCTATTAGCTAGGGATATCTCAAACTAATTTGTGCAGTGTTCTACACTCCAGATAGAGTGTTCTATAACCCAGAAATGGGAAAATCAGGTGCTTGCTTTGCTTTGTGTGAGTTTAAATTGCAGTGAGTGTACGGATCCTGCTGCTTTGTCACCAGACTTCCCTGCATTGCTTTCACAGGCCCCTACCACACTGCTATCTATCTACAGGAGTTAATGATGCAGGGTTCAATTCTACAATGGAGCCAGTAAAATTGAAGGCAGACACAAATGCAATTATCAAGAATACCCTGGGGTCCTTTAACGGGTGAAGTGGAGGAAGGGGTACGCCTCATAATAGATGATTTAATTAAGCAAGAGATTCTAGTACACAAGATGCAGGACCTAACAGTGATTAGTGGTGTAGTTATCCCGTGTTTTCCAGTGTTCCACATCCCTGCCACTATCCTTCTGGCATACCGGCCAGTGTTCAGTGGTTTATTGTAGTTAACATTTACTCTGCTTCATTTTCAATCGCTATACATAGAGAAAATCAATATTTTTACTTTACATTATATGGATCTCAGGTTTTGTGGACTTGACTCCCACAGGATTCACAGACAGCAGCGGCTGGTGCAGGTAAGCACGGTGGGGCGATGGGTCCTGGGGCAGGGGGGGCGTGTTGACAGAAGACAGAATAGGATTTATTTATTTAATTTTACCTATTCTGTCATTTGTCGACTCCCCCCCTGCCCCGCCGGCCCCACCATGCTTACCTGCACTTGCAACTGCTATTTACTGAGTCTCCTTCGATCTTCTCTCAAGTCCTTAGAAAGGATTTAGACACATTGGTCAAGTCCCAAGGGTCCACTCTAATACAATATATTGAGGACAAGTTGTTGCCTTTGTAATGCTTGACCAGTGCAAGGTAGACTCAGTCTATCTCCTTACTGAATTGGCTAAGAAAATGTACAAAGCATCTAAAGAATTTTTTTTATTTTGCCTTTCCCGGTTCACATACCTTGGCCATGAAATGTTGGCAGGAGAACTTCACTTATCCCCAGAGAGAGTTGAAGTCATCAGTAAATTGCCCCGTCCTGTGACTGCGTCACAGGTGTGCACCTTTTTAGGAATGGCGAGTATTGGAGACAATGGATTGGATTTAGCATATGCCAAGATAGTCAGACCCTTACAACATTTTAAAAGGAAAGACACCCTCAAGCACTTGTAGTGGTCTAGCGAGGATGAAAATGCATTAGTAAAGATGAAGCAAGATCTAAATTCAGCCCCTGCTTTCGGACTCCCTGATCATGAGAAGCCTTTCATTCTGTTTTATCATGAATGTAATGGATTGGAGTATTGGTTCAAACAGAGAGTGATCAGAAAAGACCCATAATGTACTATGGGGCATATTATCAAGGGGGTTTATCGCCGCTTTTTTGGCTTTAAAAGCCAAGAAAGCGGAGATAAAATTATCTCCCTATTACCTAGCTGTCGCTAACACCAGTTAGCGACAGCTAGTAGGAGATAGCGACCATCTTGGGCCCCACTTTGCATGTCAGTGATATTTATCACTAATGACATGCAAAGTGGGCGTGCCAAGATGTTAGCGACTGGAAACAGTCGCTAACATCGCTATCTCCTATTACCAACTTTTGGAGATATTCACCTGCCCTGAGCAGTTCTTAGCCATGTTATCCAATGGGAGGTGGATAACATGGCTAAGAGCATTAGCTCGGTAATGCATGAATATCGCTGACTTTTCAGCGATATTCATGCATTGCGGCCGTTTTTTATCGCATTTGCGATAAACCTTGATAATAGCAAGGTTTATCTGCGATAATTTCTGACGATGCTTAGCGTTAAAAGATTCGTTGCTAAGCATCGTTAGCGATAAATATCACTTAACGTTGGTAATATGCCCCTATGTTTCTACACTGGACACGGTCACAACTAAACTCCTGCCTTGTTTGCACTCTGTGGTGGCAGCGGCCAGTTTTATTGAAGCGTATTAGAATATTGCGATAATTTGCCCTCTGATGGTTGCTGTATCACATGCCACAATTGCACTTCTCCTCACCACGAAAACGCAGCACTTGTCCACCTCTCAATAATCACATTATGAAATGTTGCTGTTATCTGCATCCCAAGTTAATTTGGACCCCTGTCTTGCACTGAACCCTGCTTCACTAATGCACAGGGGGAGGCGGGGGAACAACACAATTGTAACCTATTTACTGCACAGTTTAGTAAACCACACATTGACGTAACAGATGTGCCTTTACCTGTTTGAGAATTATTTTATAGACGGATCGTGCATCAGGAATGACAATGGTACTTTATTTGCAGTATACGCTGTTTGCACAGTTTGTCTTATTGTAGGGAGCTGTAACCTGCCCTCGGTCAAATTCACCAGGCTCCAGAGCGCATAGCGCTTACAAGAGCATGTATTTTAGCTAAAGGACAACGGTCACTGTATATACAAACTCAAAGTACCCATGACTTTGGACTCCTTTGGATGCAGAGGGGATTCTTGACATCAGCAGATACTCCCATTAAAAATGGACAGTATATCCAAATCCATTCGAATGCTTTACATTTGTCAGAAAAGGTAGCGTAATGTTACGTCTATTTATTGTGCGCACAGATCCTCCAGCCAAGGAGCGTCCTGGCGCAGAGACAAGGTAGCCCGTAACACAACGAGAGGCTAAGAACAGAAACTAAGAAACAGCTAAAACAAGAAGGTTTTTATAGCCTTCCGAAAGGTCAGAAGGTCCTCCAGCAAGCGGATTTCAACAGGCAGGGAGTTCCATGCTGACGCAGCCATTACCCTAAACGAGCGGCCTCCCATGCGGCTAAGCCTGAATCTGGGAACCACCGCAAGGGCCAGACCTTGAGAGCGGAGGCAACGGGCAGGGACATAAAAAGACAGACAACTCGACAGGATTTCCGGGCCTGTACCTCTCAAGATTTTAAAAGCAAGGCACAAGACCTTAAAGAGGATGCGCTTCCTAACCGGGAGCCAGTGTAGGGAGCGAAGGACACCTGTCACTGAGCAGAATCTGGGTAAACCAACACTCGCCCTCGCCGCAGCATTCTGAACCCGTTGTAAACGGGTTAGTTCAGCCTGGTTGGCCCCAGCCAGGAGAGAGCTGGCATAATCCAGGCGGGAGATGATAGTGGCCTGGATCACCAGCTGCCTGGTCGGGGCATCAAAGAACTTGAGAACAGGTCTCAAGCCCCTCAGGAGACCGAAACAGCAGGCCGCAGTTCTTTTAGTATGGCCTATAAAGGAGAGGCCAGCATCCAGCCATACCCCCAGATTTTTCACTTCCGATACCGGGATCGGAGTAGGACCCAACTCCGGGGGCCACCAGTGATCACCCCACAGCTCCACTCCCTTCCCGACGACCATCACCTCTGTTTTAGTGGCGTTTAGCTGAAGGCAGTTGCCTGTCAGCCAACTAGCCACCGCCTTCAGTCTGGACTGAAACCTGGGGGCCTCAGTTTCCGCATCCCCGCTGAGAGTAACCGCCAGCTGAGTGTCGTCGGCATATGAGACCAAAGTAAGGCCCCACTGCCTAGCGACATCAGCCAGCGGTCTCACGTATAGATTGAACAACGTGGGACTCAGCGAGGACCCTTGCGGAACCCCCATGGCCAGTGGTTGGTAATTGGACTTGAAGGGAGGGATGGCAACACAGAAGGAGCGGTCGTCTAAAAAGGAGCGGAACCACTGCAACGCCTGACCGCCAATACCAGTCTCCTCGAGTCGACGCAGGAGGATGCTGTGGTCTACCGTATCAAAGGCGGCGCTAAGATCTAACAAAATAAGCGCCGCCGTTTGACCAGCATCCAACCTTGCCCGGAGATGTTCCACCATCACAAGTAACGCAGTTTCCGTACTGTGCCCAGCACGGAATCCGTTTTGTGTGGAGTCGAGGGCATTGGTCCGAGTCAGATGTTCAGACAGGGCCAAGTTGACGTGGGCTTCAGTGATCTTGGCTGGCCAGGGTAGCAGCGAGATGGGGCGATAGCTTTCAGGCTTAGAGGGGTCCAGGGTGGGCTTTTTAATAATCGGGGACACCACGGCTTGTTTCCACTTAGATGGTACAGTTCCCGTTTCCAAGGAGAGATTGACAAGGGAGCATACAACAGTACGCCCCATAAAAGCTTGGTCTCGGAAGAGAGCAGGCCTTACTGGGTCAGATGGAGACCCAGATTTAACTTGCAACGCAAGTTTGTCAAATCCATCCAAGGTAAGGGGGGGGAAAACAAGCAGTGTGGTCTGATGGTGAACCCCATTAATACTTTCCGCAGTGGACCCTATGCTAGGGAATGTCCTATATATAACTTGGACCTTCCCCAAAAAGTAAGATGCAAGGGATTCACAATGGGAAAGGGAGCTTACGGTCGTAGTGGTAGTCCGCTTCGCCGTGAGTTGTTTTACGGCCTTGAAAATAGCTTTTGACGGATTTGGGCTGTTCCGGAATTCGGTGGCATAGAAGGCCGCACGAGCTCGGCAGATAGCTCGATGGTAGAGCTTAACGGACCTGGTATATGCAGCTTTTAGATCAGCCCCATAGGTTTTCCTCCAAGCCCTCTCTGCTCGTCTACAGGCACCCTTTAGGGCCCGGAGGGTGCCATCGTACCAGGGGCTCGACTCTCTGGGATTGATTTTAGTGGAGACGATAGGTATCAGAGAGTCCAAGGCCCTAGTTATCCATGAACAGAAGAGGTCATACCCCCTTTCCACATCCGTCAAAAGACCCAGCGGCTCCTCTAATAGAAGACGATGAAGGTCCTCTAACCTAAGCTTTTTCCAAGCCCTCTTCTGAACCCGTCTAGCCGTCGAGATGGAAATAGTGGCCGAAACAGGGCAGGAAATGGACACCAAGAAGTGGTCTGTCCATTCCACCGGAGAGACAGAAGTAACTAGAATCCCCAACAGATTGGTAAACAGGGGATCCAGAATATGTCCACCCAGGTGGGTAGGCTGGGAGACCATCTGGAGGAGTTGAAAGGCCTCAAGGTCAGAAGAGATGGAACGCACTGTCAGGCAAGAGAGGGTGTCGAAATGCAGATTTAGATCACCCATGATAGAAAAGTTGGCACAGTCGGCGACCAAAGGGCCAACAATATCAGGGAAAGCATTTCTGAACGCCACATCACTGCCGGGTGGGCGATAAACGACCATCCCGGACAGGGTGAACTCAGGGCTGACAGAGACCTTGAACATGGCACTTTCACATCCAGAGATGTTTAGGGCACTCCAGACGCAAGGGTAGATAGTTTTTACCACTAGCGCGATACCCCCACCCCTAGACAGCCTATTCAAGGTGTACATAGAATAGCCGGGTGGGCAGGCTAGATTGGTAATAGCGGTATCAGCGTCCTGTAGCCATGTTTCCGTCATGGCAAATACGTCTGGAGCTTCCTCCTCAATGAGGTCATAGATGTGCTGATAGTGTTTCAGCGCAGACCTAACGTTTAGATTCAGGATCTTCAAAGTAGTAGGGATGTCTGTAATGCGGCGAGTCTCAGAGGAAATAATCCTTGAGAGGGGGCGCGGCGAGTCAAGAGCCCACCCATTACAAGGGCAATGATAAGGGCCACGCAATGGGTGTACCGGTGGAAGGGTACAGCAGCGGCTTACCTGACCGATGGAAAACAGACAATCCCGCGAGTACGTCAACATGGTAGAGCCAGGATGGAATAATAGTCCTTAGCCAGAGTACCGCACCGTCAAGCGCGTCCTTAGCGCGGACGGGCGCAGACGGGCAGGACTCTGGCACGACTCCGGCCACGCGAGGACGCGCCCGCTGCGCGATCCCGCTGCGCTGGGGGATGAGCTTTAAGAAGGTGTTCCAAGTCCGCGCATGCGCAGTAAAGCGCAGGCAGATCGAACAGCCTCAAACCAATGACCCCACTCCAAAATGGCGACCAGGATCGAATAAGGCACCCACCCCAGGACCAGACCCGCCCAAACGGCGGTGGGGGGCACAGATTAAAGTGCAAGTAAGGGACACATTAAAAACAAGGTCCAAGTGACCAGAATAAAGCAAAATACAGTTAAAAATTGCACTCTTTAACACAGCGCGCTAAGCGCTCGCGCTGCAGTCAGCTACCTTGTCAGGGGGCGAGGTGAGGAAGGACTCGCCTTAAAAAGGTGTTCCAAGTCCGCGCATGCGCAGTAAAGCGCAGGCAGATCGAACAGCCTCAAACCAATGACCCCACTCCAAAATGGCGACCAGGATCGAATAAGGCACCCACCCCAGGACCAGACCCGCCCAAACGGCGGTGGGGGGCACAGATTAAAGTGCAAGTAAGGGACACATTAAAAACAAGGTCCAAGTGACCAGAATAAAGCAAAATACAGTTAAAAATTGCACTCTTTAACACAGCGCGCTAAGCGCTCGCGCTGCAGTCAGCTACCTTGTCAGGGGGCGAGGTGAGGAAGGACTCGCCTTAAAAAGGTGTTCCAAGTCCGCGCATGCGCAGTAAAGCGCAGGCAGATCGAACAGCCTCAAACCAATGACCCCACTCCAAAATGGCGACCAGGATCGAATAAGGCACCCACCCCAGGACCAGACCCGCCCAAACGGCGGTGGGGGGCACAGATTAAAGTGCAAGTAAGGGACACATTAAAAACAAGGTCCAAGTGACCAGAATAAAGCAAAATACAGTTAAAAATTGCACTCTTTAACACAGCGCGCTAAGCGCTCGCGCTGCAGTCAGCTACCTTGTCAGGGGGCGAGGTGAGGAAGGACTCGCCTTAAAAAGGTGTTCCAAGTCCGCGCATGCGCAGTAAAGCGCAGGCAGATCGAACAGCCTCAAACCAATGACCCCACTCCAAAATGGCGACCAGGATCGAATAAGGCACCCACCCCAGGACCAGACCCGCCCAAACGGCGGTGGGGGGCACAGATTAAAGTGCATGTAAGGGACACATTAAAAACAAGGTCCAAGTGACCAGAATAAAGCAAAATACAGTTAAAAATTGCACTCTTTAACACAGCGCGCTAAGCGCTCGCGCTGCAGTCAGCTACCTTGTCAGGGGGCGAGGTGAGGAAGGACTCGCCTTAAAAAGGTGTTCCAAGTCCGCGCATGCGCAGTAAAGCGCAGGCAGATCGAACAGCCTCAAACCAATGACCCCACTCCAAAATGGCGACCAGGATCGAATAAGGCACCCACCCCAGGACCAGACCCGCCCAAACGGCGGTGGGGGGCACAGATTAAAGTGCAAGTAAGGGACACATTAAAAACAAGGTCCAAGTGACCAGAATAAAGCAAAATACAGTTAAAAATTGCACTCTTTAACACAGCGCGCTAAGCGCTCGCGCTGCAGTCAGCTATGAAGACTGCAGCCCATCAGCATCCTCTTGATGATGTTCTAAAGGAAATGTTTAAGCTGACCCAGCAGCTAAAATTCTACATTGTCTAAAACCACTGATGTCGCTATGCATGCTGTAAAAAGTGACTTATTTCATGTACCTTCTCTAAAGAACTTACTCAATTTCAGTAACAAGTCTCTGAAAGTGACAAAGAGGCTTAGCAGAGGCATGAATGTAAAGGAGACCCTGAGGATGTGTTCGGAGAACAGAGTAGGTATGGGGTCACCCGAAATTTCTACTCTACAACCTCACCAGGTTGTATCAAGGAGCAGCCAATGTTAGTATGGCAGCATTACCCAGGTCACTGCAATCTATTGGTATGTGCCATTCTTTGTTTCTATTTCCTAGAGTTATTGCCAGTCCTGTGCCGCCTGACAGTTATTTAATGCAGGAAAAAGGATCAATCCCCCTTGCTCCCCCCTCTTCTTTGGAGCCCTTTCCTGCACATCGAAGGGAATTTCATGCAGTTACCTAAACGTGAACAATATTCTTATGTGCTACCTGTGGTTTGCATGCTCTCAGGGTGACTAGAAGCTTATACCTGTGCCCGAATGGATGGTTAATTACTTTATCTGTAGGCTTCGAGTGCTGAGTCTGATCAGCAGTGATCAGGGGACACAGTTCTTGTTCTCCACAGAATGCAAAGCCCTAAAAGTAGATCAGTACTTTTACTGTGTCTATCACCCTGAGTCAGCGGGTAAGGTAGAAAGAAGTAAAGGGACCTTGAAGAATAAAATAGCTAAGATCTGTGCAGGGACTCAGTTGAAGTGGCCAGATGCTCTAACCCTAGTCCTATGGAGCATTCCTCTCCCAGAAAATCAATCTGAGTCCTTATGAAATCATTATGGGTTGACCCATGATGCTCCCTTCCATCTCTCCCTTCTCACCAGCAAATCTAGACCTACAGCTGAATGATGATGCTGCATTGCAGCATTGCACAAAACATATACAACCTCTTTATAGTTTTCGTTCTCAGTTGTGAGGCGCCTTACCGGAGTGCCCAACTGGAGCTTGAGACTCTCTTCTGCCTAGCGATCTGGTGTATGTACATTTGTACTAATGGAAGACAGCTCTCCAGCTCCACTGGCTTGGTCCATGTCAAGCCTTGCTCATCCTGAATAATGTTGTAAGTGTCGAGGACTGGAAACGTGGATTCATTCCTCTCACCGTTAGCAAGTTGGTCCTTCTTGGGGCAGCGGCGCTCTTACGATCCAGCCAGAGCTTGGAAAGACCCCTGAAGCAAATGCGGATGCCTTCTCTGCTACAGCCTCTGTGACCCCTGGTAGACTGAGACCTGTCGGCCTTGATTCCCTCCATGCTTTTTCATCATAGTTCGGTGTCCCGACAGCCTCTCGTCACTACCGCCTCCACCACCGGTAAGCAACCCCTTCTTCTGGATTCTAGATCAAATTGTGGGTCTACCCTGCTGTATTTGCTGCTGTTCTGAGGATCTGGCTGGTAGTGGGATACATTATTGCGGCTTAATGCATGATTATTCCTAGACTGAATTGTGCCAAGACTCCTCTTGTACTAAATTGCCACTCAGCTGACAAAAGCAACACTTGCATAAATACAGGCGAACAATTAACTCTTCCTCCTGTTGGGTCTGTACGCATATGCCTGTTAATGTAGGAGACAGTATCTCTTTGATCTATTGAACAGTTTTAAAGACACCTGCCTGCATCTTTATCACCAAGGACATACACTCCTGGAATGTGCAGGACATTTTAGCTATTCCTTTGCAGTCCTTGAGAAGTTTAACAACCCTTTTAAAAACAACATGACTCCTCCTGTAATGACGTAAATGTGATTTAACTGTTGAGAACATTCCTTTTTGACCAGCCCACATTTGAGTAACATCTTTCTCATGGACTGTTGTGTCTTCAGTAGCACCCTCAAGAGGGTCATGCACATTTCATTTGTGGGTCATGAGCCTACCCTTGGCCGCCTTTGAACTGGACTGAAACTTGTTATCCAGGGTACACTGTGTCTGCCACATGACAATTTGATGACAACCCGCTACAATGGAGAAGGCATCTGAGAGCTGCTTCAACCAGTTTTCTTCTGCCCTAATCCCCATGTAAAGTGGATCAGATTCCCGCATGCCAAGCACTGCTTGCCCATTGCCAGAGATTATCCAGTGTGTGAGAGTAGCCCTCCACACCTTCCACATGGTCGACATGGTGTTTTGCTCCTTTTACCCTTGGCCGTCGTCATGTTGCAGGATAACTAATTGACTGTCTCGCTCTTTATGGGGATCAGCAGGTCAGCCTTCCTATGGAACACTTGGGATTTCAACAGTTCTTGAGTGTGCCCCTGTGCCACAATGTCTTGCGTGGATTTTCCCGATTATTGTAGAATCTGTTCCCTCAATTTGCCAATGTGCAGCTATGTCTGACATGCACTTTGATTTCCTCCATCTCATACTGCAGGGTACATGTGCTAGGGTGCTACCTTAGGTGGGTGTAAGAACTGTTGACAGACTCATCATAGCCCTGCTGCGCCTGCTGTAGGAGGAACCCGTGGGTTTGAAATGATTGTACAGAGCTGTCTTTAGGGCATCGTATATGAATAGGGGCCTAGTACATATCCCGGATTGGGCTTGAAATGATTGATCAGAGCTGTATTAGGGCATTGTATATGAATGGCAGCCCAGCCTCTGATAGGTTTCAAGACAGCTTGTAAATGCAGCAGCAATGATCTCTTTCTATTGTTCTCCACTGCTGTGAAATACATTTTGAGTTGTTCAACCCATATTGGGGCGTGCACTGAGGGAGGGTCAATAACAGCCATAGTGGCAGCAGTGGAATGTCACACTAATCACTTGGGTGAAAGTGTGTGTATACTCTGTGTTAGGGTCAACTAATCCACCTTCAGCTGCCCTCTCTAAATTTATTGTGAATGTGGTGGGGCTTTTGTAGAACGAAGTTGCACCCCAGAGATCCTGTCACACTTCTTTCTCTAGATCCTTTTGTGCCCCCAGGCCATGGTGCAGCAGTCCTATCACTGAGAGAAAGCTAAGACACCTTGTGAGAATAAACAGTAACCAAGACTCAACATTTCTTTTTGTATTTAACAGCATGTCTTGTCTGCAGCTGTGACTGAAGGTTATGTTTTGCCAGTGGTTGTTTTTCTATTACATTGTTTAAGTGTGTTGACATTCCCTGGAGCATGCTCCTCGTTGTGTTCTAGATCCTTGCTGCTTGTAGATCTTTAAGAGGAGTTGCTTGAAGGAAGGATCAAGGCAGGAGGCAGCCTTTTGCTGCTCATATTATATTAGGGATTCCAGTTGGAATAAAGTATCGTGTTTGATACCTTCAGGAGTAGAAATTACTTGTACTTAACTTTTCAATGAATGCACCCTGGTGGGCAGATGCTATCACCATGTAGTGAAGACTAAGCCCAACTCACTCTGCCCCAGGCTGAGTGGGAACCTTTCCCGACGTGCACCCTCGCAGAGTTGTGGCACCAGATTGTTGCTGGCACTGAGTCAGGCTGGGCTTTGTGAGATTGTGTGGACATGCACAGTCTGGCGGCAGGCTAGTAGGCAGGCAGGCCCGCCATCACAGGTCCATATCAGTTGCGTGGACAGGCAGACTATTCTGTGTCTACTCTTAGGCCAGCACTGGGAGTGAAGAGTAGGTTTCTCATGGGCGTCAGAAGAATTTTTTTTGGGTGGAGAGGTATCATTTTAATGTCATCCATGTTACGTTATGTTATTTATATTTAACCCTAGCAGTGCTGCCGTCGGCCATTGAACGTTCCGAGCACTACCTGGCTGGTGCTGCGCACGTTCAACGGCCGATGCAGCCCCGCCCGCTCTTTAAAATGGCCGCACTGCTGCGAAAAAACGGCCGCGGTAAACGGGTTAATATAGTGCACAAATCACACGGGGGCCTCTCAGCACAGTCATGGAAACATTTTTATACATTGCTTCTTAACATAGATGTTTGCCCTTTGGCTGACATTGCTGAGAAGTCGGGACTGACTATCTTTTGTTATGCCGACGATACCCAGATTATCTTTTCCCTCTCCGCCACCAAGCATCTAGATCCCTCCCTGCTTCAGCTAGGCCTGAGGAATGGCTCCTCGTGGCTGACTAGTAATGCCCTGAAGCTAAATGGCACTAAAACTGAGGTGCTTGTTCTGGGTAATAACCATGAGCATTGTGGAAACAAACATTGGCCTGACACTCTGGGCCCTGTGCCTGACTCCGTCCCCAAATTCAAAAACCTAGGTTTCATTATTGATAGAAATCTTTCCCTTAAACCTCAGGTTTCCAGGGTTATGGCATCCTGCTTTGCTATTTTTAGATAGATCAAAACAATCCTTTGGTTAATTCCACCGGTAGCGCAAAGATCAATTTTGCAAGCTCTGGTGATATCCAGGCTGGACTATGGCAATGTGTTGTATCTATGTGCAGACAAAGCCTAAGTACACCGGTTGCAGGTCTTTGAACATGCAGCTGCTCGTCTTCTTTTCCATCTGCCTAGATGCACCTCTGCATCTCCTCTGCCCCACCAACTTCATTGGCTTAAAGTCAATTACCGCATTGAGTTTAAGGCTCTTTGTTACATGTTTCAGGTCAAATGTGGCCTTGCTCCCTCCTATATTCAAAGATTGGTAACACCTTATGCGCCGGCTCGACAGCTGAGATCCTCCAGCCTTTCACAGTTTTCAATCCCCAGGTTTCGTATTGTCCATATGAGCGGTCACTCATTTTCTTACATGGGCCTCAAGCTCTGGAATGCTCTCCCAATTGATCTTAGGAATTGTCATTCTTTGTAAACTTTCCATAAGCGCTTAAAGCCTCTGCTTTTCAGTGACCTTACTCGATTCCGTTTCTACCTACCCTTGTCTGCTGCCTAAAGTTCCCTGGCTCCACTTGTCCAGCGCCGGGAAAGGGAAAGGATTCAGAATGGATGAGATTTGAGTAGTTTTCTAAAGTTACAGTTATTCGAACAAGAACAAATGTGAAGTGGAAGCTTTTTCCATCCTCCGACCCATTTTGACAATGTTAAAGTGCAAGGGCATAGTCATTATCACATAAAGCGCCGCCTTCCTTTCCTGCCATTGTAGAGCAGCCATCAGAACCTTGGCCATCGAGTTTTTGTAAGTTTAATCCATTTGACATATTTGACTAAGGATACTAGATCTTCTCTTAATGTTTCTTCACATAATGTAATCAATTCATTTTCAACGTGAACTGATGTATAACGTGCATTAACTGGTGCATTATCCAGATGGTTCTTTATGATCACATCTGATTCAATGCGTCATTGGGACAGACTTTGCACATTTGCAGTTGTACTTTTTTTCCCACGTAAAGCAATGTGATGTGTGCCACAAAATAAGATAATGGACAAAATTGGAAATAACTTTTTCCGAATTTCTTCAACATGCCTTTTCACAGGGCAGTCTATTTGGCAAACAATACTTGTTTCCAGTTTCTTTCTGATTGCCAAAAAGTGAGTTGCATCCACTTGTGCGTTTTTATGCTAGGACGATAAAACATGGTTGTGTGCACATTCAGGAAGTCTTTATATTTAATGAAAGGAGTTGATATGAATGCTGCTTGCTTCCCACAATGAACTGGCTGTGGAAAAACTGTGCAATAATTTACAGGAGCACCAACATCATGGCCAGATTCTGTTGGAGCTGAAACTGGACCTGCAGAAATACGTATTCTTGGTTCTTATGCCTCCTGTTCACCATGTCTGGAATCCTTTCTTGCCTCCTTATCAGATTCTAAATCATCCAATTTTCATTTTGAAAAGAAATTGCGGACGTCCTTTTCTAAAAAGAAATGGGGATCATTAAAACTATGCTCATCACCAGGCTGTATTGAATAAACTGAGAATTGTAGATGAGCTGCAGGGAGTTCAAAAATCAATTTAAATTTCTTCTGCCAGGAGAACCAAGCTTTCCTTGCATAATGTATAGTTATTTTGGTAAAATGAGATCTGTAAAATTCAAATAACTCACCTACAATGCAATATTTATTGAATATAGCCCAGTGTGTATGTAGTAATAGAATCTTGAAAAAGGAAAAGTGTATGCGTGTGGGTATATCTACACGCACACATTTATATATATATATATATATATATATATGTATATATACTGTACTGTAGTACTAGATTTCAATTGCCACAGCACCAGATTGCACGCACAGCAGTTGACACAGCACCAGCTATAAACTGACAGCACTTGCATTGGCACTGGATTGCATCCACATTACTAGATATAAGCCTACATAACGCGGTATAACCCCACAACACCAGATATAACCCCCATAGTACGAGATATAAACCCACTGCTTTCTCCTGCTTTTGCCTAGTTTTTTACTGCTTTCTCCTTCCTCTCCCCCATTTTTCTGAGTGCTTTCTCATGCTTTTCCCTTGTTATTTTATTGTTTTTTCCTTCCTCTCTACCCGTTTTTCAGAGTGCTTTTTCCTGCTTTTGCCTTGTTTTTCCTGCTTTCTTTTTCCTTTCCCGTTTTTCTGAGTGCTTTCCCTCATTTTTCACTGGCTCTCTTAGTTTTTTCCTCATCTGCGCACATGAGGCAAACTCCTACAATAAAAGCTGACCGTAAAGAAATAAGAAGCACTATGACGAGGCAAATGCTGGCCACATCATCCTCACATCACTTCTCGGTTTCTCTTTCTCTTAATTGTTCTCTCCTGCTCTTTGTGCCTCACTCTTTCTTTAGCCATTGAGTCTCACTGTGTTTCTCCCTACATTGTTCATTCTTACTATCTTAATGTATTTTGTGTCTCTTATTTTTCCTATCACATGCTCCTTCTCCCTCCATCCTTCTCTTTCCATCCATGCTCCCTTGTCTCCCTTTTGCTTTATCTATTTTGCTTTTACTTTCTCTCGCTTGCTCTTTCTCACCCTTGCCTTGTCTTGCTTTATCTTGTTAATCTCTTTCCCTTCATATTTCTCCCTTCGTCATTCTTTCTCACACTATTTCACTATCACGCAGCTTTAGGAGCCATAGCCATGCGGCACCCACCCACTGCAGTGTAACGCGTCGCTGGTGATTTGCTTTAACGTCTTCTAATTTTCAAATTGTCAGTGTCAGGAAACAAACTATGAGGGAAGTTTGTCAAGAGGCAGCAGGTCGGGGCCAAAAAGTGCTATGTGTCACAGTGAACAGGGTCTGTGCAGAGTGCTGCTGCAGCACACAACACGCTGCTTCTACTTCTCTGTCCTGCCTGTCTCACAGGCGCGAGCCTGCACACTATGCTGTGGGCCGTGGCATGGTGGGAAGTGGGTGGGTGAACTTGTGGAGATGTGGTGACAGAGGTCGGATGCAGACTGGTCCGACCCGGGACACATGAGGGGGCTTCTGCACAGTAGTAGGAGACCAGCTATGTACTCGTACTCGCGTGGAAGAGGTGTGGCGCAGCGGCCAGAGCGACTGATGCTGGAGATCATGGTTGGATCCCTGGCTCCAGCGGCAGGGGTCTGCCCAGCACCATGTGACTCTGGGCAATAGCTCGCTTAATCTTCCCGACGGTCCCCAGCGCCTTGACACCTTCGGGTAATTGTTCACGCTTTACAAATACTGGACATTTACATAGGTAGCACTCAGCTACCAGTGACAGTGGTAGCTGCCTGCTGCCAGGGCCCACCCACCACCTATGACCTGGACTGTTTTTGGTATCATACTAGTAGCGCCTCATAACACTACTGCAACAGTAGTGTTCTGCTGCACTTTCTAAATCCACCAGGCAGCCAGTGTGTGACTGCGGCGAGTGGTGCTTTCCCCAGCACAAATGAGAAAAATGTAGCTCATTTGTGCAGCAGTTCTCCCAGTCTGCTTAAATACAGGGGGGCAAGCACCCCCCCCCCCTTACCACTCCACCCTGTGGATGCCCATGAGGCTGCTAGGCCCTTCTCGTCACCATTCTGTGGTGCAGCTGGTGCAGCAAAAAGCATCAGTTGCACAAGGTAAACATCTGCCACATAACAGAGCTCCTTTAATAACTCATGTATGTCATCCAGGAACAAACCATTAAGCTCCACCCCACAGGGTAAAGAGGCTCATACTATTTCCTCCAACCTGCTGTTGTGCGGCGCAATACTACATGAGATACCATTTTTGTGTGTCTATGGTGCTTGTGACCAGAGCCGGACTGGCCTAATCGGGCACCGGGCGTTTCCCAGGTGGGCCGCTAGAGTGGGGCCGGTTTTGGGCCTCTGTGGGGCCGTTTTTGTTACAGGGACGTTTTTGCAGCATAGCTGCAATAGCGGCCCTGTAACAAAATCGTCCGAAACCAGTCCCGGCAACCTGCTTGTGACTCAGGACCTTTAGTCTTGTCCCACAGGGAAGGCGGAGGCCCAACTGCACCAGTTCGCCCAGTCCTGCTAGAATTGTCCTCTCTGCCCCTGCAGAGACCCGATCAGGGGAAGTAGCGCGAGAAGTAGCCATGGTTTCAAAGGAGACCGGCCCCTCCCAAGCACGGTATTAATATGATATTAAAAGGTCTGGCTCGGGAGGGCATGGAGTTTGAAATGCTGCCTGCTGAAAGCTAGCTGCGCTTCACGCTCCCTTTTGGGTGCCTAATTGTTGCCATGGAAATTCAATATTTAAAGAGGTAATTATTGCTGCGCTTGTTGCATGTGTCCATTCCTGATGTCCAGCTGTTAGCTCTTTAGCTTCAGTCTAGCAGATTAATTACTACTATTGATTACTTCGAGTCTCTCGCCTCACACCTGCAGTCTGTGGTAATTAGCTAGTGGCGCACTACGAAAATTAGGAGCAGTAGCTTTCTGGCTTCGCGCCATTTTTCAGCCATCGCATACATCATACTCATGAACAAAGGAAGGTCTATTTAATTGAAACAGAGATATCTGAGCGTGATCTCTGCGTTCTCTTTCCATCCATAGGGTATTCAAATTGGAAATGGAATAGCAGATTAATACTTGTCAAAAAAGGAAAAAGATGATTGTTACATTTGCTTATCTTTGCAAAAATCCCATTTAGGGGCTGTGCTTTGTTGATCTGAATTTTCTTTGTTTGCTCTTAATATCTTTAGACATCAACGCCTAATATCTACTCAAACTCTTCTCCCGGTCAAATGTATGGTTCCATCTTAGCACAAGATGGACCTTCAGATTATGAGAGGAATTGACACTGTAACTGAGCAAATCCCGTCTGTGTGCATATTAGTCAACGAATCTGCGAAACTATTGTACTTTTGGACCGCCAACATTTTAAGTTAATTAGGCTCCAATTTGACTCTCTATCCCTGTACTAAGTGTATTGTACATCATTTGATGAGAAAACGGAAACGTTAAACCAGTTCTGGAAGCTACCTTGAGAGAGGAAGGAATGCGCTTGGCCGTTTATTTCATGCTCTAAAGCCCACACCTGGGGATCTGGAGTTTGGTCCTGCCAACAATTTGCAGATCACAACTTCCTCCAGGGAAAACAACGTTTTAGGGTGGACTTGGGTAGTGTACACCTAAAAACACCATAAAAGAGCATTACATTTATTCTGTCAGCTGCTTGTAGCAATACAATACAATAGAGTTTATAAAGCGCACAGCTACCTCCGAAGAGGCGTCCCAGCGCTATCGGTTGTAAAATGCGGTAAAGAATAAGCCACAAGATACCTTTTCGCCTGGTCTCAGTAGTGGGTTAGTATCTCATTAAGGATCCATCCACTGAAGAGTAAATTACAGTTCCCTTTACACAATGCCACATCATTAACAATCACCAGCTATCAGCATTCTGGAATAATATGTTGCATGATGAGGACTGCTTGGGTTTTGAGACATACTGTGACGTCATTCACCAGATGGCCCCTTCAGCCCTGTATCCAAGTGCAAAGATGCATTTGAACCCTTCAAAATATGTGTACTTATTTTCTCAGGAGAATACGATGCAGGATCCCACTCTAGAACACCTGAGTTGATCAAAGCTTCTATGGCCCCTTGCTGTGACGCTCCAGTACCATTTTTTTCTCACCTTTGCTTTTTTCACCCCAATTTTATTGGGGACAGATCCCTTTAGCTGGAGGGAAAATGAGAAGTGGCAGGTGTCTTTCACTCCTTCTCAAGCGAATTAGGCTCTGTTTGAGTGGGAGTGTTAGGATCAGAGAAGCCTACGTGAGAATCTTTTACTCACAGGTAATTATAAAATAGAGCCAAGTTCTTGTACCCCAAATCAGAACGAACACACAATGAATGACATTTTACAGTCTTATGATTATTATTATTTTTTTAAATCGTGCACAAGAATGATCTTAATTAATATAAACAACTCAGAAGATAGTGTGCAAATTAGGGATAATGTTAGGTATGTCCCAATCATAGTTCATCACACACCCCAAACTTACTAGTCAGTTCCTTACCCAAAGAGTCCACGATGTTGTCAGCCATCAATCTAGTATGGCTATATTAATTTGCTAAATCCATTTTATGTATTGGCCAAGCCATAGAAAGTTTTCCTATTTAGCCTATGTTGTCACATTTCTCCCTCCTTCCTTCTAAGACAGATCTCTGGAAGGACAACTTTCTTTGCAGACGTGATTATAACGTGCGCCAGAAAAGTGGAAAGTTTATTTTATCTGCCTTGTTGGTTACAATTGTGTCAGAAAACACAGAAGTCCAGATATATCTAGATTTTGCAAAAGTGTGGTGTCACAACAAATGACAATAACTGGTGAAACGTCTTGAATTGGGATTTACTTTCCAGTGCAAATCTTTATTTGCTGCAATATTCTGGATCTGCATTTGGACAGGTCCGACAATTATTTAAAATTGTTAAAAATAGAAATCAAAATAATTTACTGTTGAAACAAATTTATAAAAGCAGCACAAGTTATTCATTTAGTTGCAACATATTTCAATAACCTTTCCTGCATTTAAAAATTAGATTAACAATATCTTTTTAAAGCAATAATGCCATTAATTTTAATGAATTCTACACATAACTTTTAATCCATCTTAATGCACAATAAACATATTTTTTTACTTTCTATGGTAAGGTATTTTTGAATTTACAAATCAGAACAATATTTTAATTAAATGTTTTATATTTACATTAATTAAAGATTTGATGAAACATTTTATTCTTGTTCTAGCAGTTTTTAATTACGTTCTATATTTAAAATAAATATATAACATTAAATTACATTATTATTTATCATGAAACAAATAATATTTCTTTCTAATTTGATAAACTTTTCATATTTTCCTTGTACTTTACCATAGGGAGATTCTGCAGTTGGGCCAGAGATCTTAATGACCCTGTTTGATATAGGCCTAAAGTGGAATGAGAATTTATGATGGAAAGTCTTAATTTAATTAAAGACACGAAGGCGATTATTATGTTGTTTGTTAACTTGCTTTAATGAACACCAGCAGTCAAGACAATAGAAAAAAATACATGTCCCATGAAGTCAAAGAACAAAGGCCAATGGGAACAAAGAAAAACAGAGCACCATGAGACAAACAGGAATGAGGAACAGACTATTATACCTAAGTTGACTGCAAGCAACCCTCGTTTCATGTGCGAGACGTTAGGAATAAGTAGAACACATTGGAAAAATAGAAAAAACAATAGTAAGAGCTAATATATATGTGTAAAGCTGTCCTGAACAAATTCCCTCCAACGTGAGCCAGAATGGGAAGTAGAGACCATCAAAGGACCGTAGCAGGAAGAAGTTGTCTTCCTAGAAAGAGGCTTATACAAGGCAACCTTTAAAAGCAGGACATATTAATTAACCCTGGGCATTGTACTACACTACGTACGGCGTAGTTTGTACTAAATTGCACTCTGCAAATAGCAAAGTACAAAAACTGAGTTTAATCACGTAGCATAGTAGCTAAATAAACAACACGCTCAGATAAAGCAATTTTACATGCTAAAAAGCATATCAACAATTCACAAAAGTGAACTTTTACAATGAAAACATTAGGCAATGAGAGAGGTGATGACTTGAGGTCCTCCCTAACCTAGGGGAGGACCAAGCAGATGCCTTGAACACAAAGAGCATAAACAAAAAGCACATCTTGTTGAACTTTGGTGGTGGTCCCATCCTCTTAGGACCACCCCAAGCACAGTTATTGGCAAAAAACCAATCCCAACCAAAGGCCCTGCAAAGCATTATGGGATGAGATTAGCAGTGGGCAGTGAATATTACAGTATCACATATCAAAATAATTCTACAAAGAGCTGCATTTCAACTAGTCGTTACTAGATTTCCGTCACGAGTCAAATGCAAAGCATTGAAATTATTCTTACATCAAGCTGCAGTTCCACTAGTCGTTACTAGATGTCCCTCATGAGTCAAATGCAAAACCATTGAAACCCTTTCATCACGCATTTGCATTTGACTCGTGAGGGAAATCTAGTAACCAATAGTTGAACTGCAACTCTTTGTAGAATTATTTTGATATTGGATACTATATAATATTCACAGTTCACTATTTTGTGAACTGTTTTCATATTTAGAAGTGAACTGTGCCTCCTGGTGTCGTGATAATGTGATGTCAATATATAAAAAATAAGTGCTTTATTTGACAATATAGTAAATCAGCTGTAATTTTGCGAAACGTTTGAACATCAACACTAAGCGCAAGATCATTAGATTCCCTACTTTCATCCAAGAAAAGTTACTGTGCTTAAAAGTATATGTTTGTTGTAAGAAAGTGCCAATTTTGAATGGCCACTCCCCAAATATTTGGACTTATGCTGCTGTTTTCTTTTACTCTGAAGTGCAATGGGCCCTGCTTACCAGGCCCAGTGCATTTGCTCTGATTCCCCTCAAAGTGTATGGCCAATTGGCTAATCCCTGATTCGCATATTCAATTTACCTATAAGTCCCTAATTTATGGTACAAATTGTATCCACTGTCACCAGTGGACTGCAGAACTAATTGTACCACCACTGCTGTGATAAAGCGAAAACATTTCTGTAGGTCTGCCATTGCAGCCTAGTCGAGCAGCTTTTAAACTGCCAACAAGATATGGCAAGCAACAATTTTGCCATGTCGAAATATTCCTTTTTAAATATTTAGAAGTCACCGCTTAGGCAGGCCTAAGTGGCCCAAGAGAAGGACATATTGAATTTAAACTTTTCATGTCCTGACAGCAAATAATTGAAATTGTAATTGTCATTGTTGTAAGGCCAATAGTTCCATTTGTTAACATGGGGTTTCATTAGCCCACGGGCTAACTGCTAACGTCCATTTGGGACCACCGAATTTAGTACTTCAAGCTATCAAATTAATTGTTGCATTAAACCTAACTTTTACTAACGTCAGACTCAAAGTAACTGTTAATACAAAGGTGAGTTAAGATAGACAGCACTTTCTTGCCCTCAAGTTCCAGTAGCTGTTTTGGATTAACTGCAGCAGTTCACCCGAGACAGCCTGTTGCCCATCTGTCAAGAGGTGTGAAACGCTCTCAGGAAGGGGAAACAAAAGGGCAATTGGTGCGAGGAGGTGTGACATTCTACCCCAGGCTGGCCAGAGGGCTGTGGCAACAGATAGGCCAGCTTCAAATGGGCTGCAGCCTCTGGGAGGCAAATATGAGTCAGACCTCAGCTTGCTCTTTCATGTAGGTAGACCGGCAGACATCTCTTCCGAAGGTTGAAACCCCAGTGCAGAACCAGTTTTCTATGAGGGGTGACTAATTTTACTGGGCACACCTCGGGGGTGGGCCCATGGCTCTGTCCTAGGGAAGAAGTGTCCCAACATCTTAGATTTGAGCAGAGGGATACGCTATGGGATTGCTTAGTGCCTTCCCCACAGAAAATTATGTAAAGGTGGGTAGGGTTGACCCATGGGGATAGTAGTCCTATTGGAGAGTCCTCTCCACCTACAAACTCAAAATTGGAATACAAGCATCACTGCTAGCCTCCAGCGTCAGAACGCAGCTGTACTCAGAAAGAACAGAAGAAAAACTGCACATGGTGGCCTGTTTATCTCAGAAAGAGAGGCTGCACCAAGTAAGACGGCACTTTCTGAGCCATGACATGACTTGAGGAAGAGAAGGGAGGCTTCTGTTGTAGCTAGACCCATGTAGCTAGACCCTTAGGCCTGGATCTAATCACACTCATGCCACGGACCAGTGAGTGGACTCCGAGGGCTAATTGGCAAGCCTCCGGTTGAGCTTAAGGGACACAAAAGCTAAAGAAACCCTGCACCGACAAAGTGTCCAGCTTGCCAGTTCACCCTGAACTTGCTCTGGACTCTTCTGGTGTAGTTGAGAGATTGATTTCTAGCCCCCAAGAGGTTGCTCTCAGGCCCTGGACTCTTGGTCAGTGCTGGAGTGGATTCCTTCTTATCACAGAACTACAAATTGTGAGCCAAAGCCTAAGGGTTCCTGAGCCCAGAGTCTGAGACTCATAGACAACTGCTATTTGCTGGTTTGTAGGTAACTTTAAGTGCCACAGAGAACTAAGGTTTTTACTGGACACCTTAACTTTGCTGATCCGCCAACGTCAAGCCCAAGGTCAGACTCAAGCTGCAGAGGACCAGGCCAATCTTGCCAATTACAAAAAAGAAGCAGAAAAGTTTCTAACTGAGAAGGTAACATCTTGATTGAGACCAACCCAGCTTCCGCAGGTGACCCTGACTTCATCACGGTTGGCCTCAGACTTTGACTTTGTCCCAGATCTTCGCATTCAAGGCTCATAGAGAGTGAAAAGCAGGAATTTATAAACTTTTGAAAACTTTTCCAAATGTTTTGGAGCAAAAAGCAATGATTTATAAAAATCATACAAAAAGCATAACTCCAGGTCTGTTATTGTTGTCGTTCTGGTATCTATTTGAAGGTAACCATATCTTTTTTGATTTAGAGTGGAGTTTTTACTGTGTTGTATTTCTTACTTTTTTTTACTGTACTTAGTCATGACAATAACTACATTCAAAGTACATACAGTGATATAGGAGCATTTCACATAACAGCTCTGTTACAGTGGTACTTGTGGTGGGGGTAGAGTTGCCATTGGGAAATGTGGGAGGCCCAGGGTATAGCAAGCATAAACAAACCATGAGTGCAGAGGCAAGCATCAACGACCATGAGGTGTAAGGTCCAGTGTAAACGACTAGTTACCCACCCCCATTTGGTTGTAGCAGTGTGGGTGCCCTGTGGGTCAAATATGTCACCCTAAGGCAGTGGTAGTCCTGTAGTCACAGGGTATTCCCATCATGGTGGGTGCATATAATATTTAGCTTCAATGTTTACAATGTAGGTATCCTCATTTTTACCCCCACCCTTGCCATTCCCTTGGCATGCTGAGAGTGCAGCACTTTCGATTCTGCATTGCACACATTGTAGTAATGTCGCCAGCCATATATCAGTGTCTGGGGCTGTCGGTGCTTTTCTCTGCATTGCGATCTGCCATTTGAAGAGAACGAACACCAGATCAATAAAGTGATGTAGGTATTTGTCCCCTTTGGCTTTGGAATTAAGGTCGAGGGGGCAGGATTCAGGGGTGAGTGTCAGTGCATGACATATAGTCCGCTGTAGTGGTCGTGATTTTCACCCATGTAATGTGTACCTGAAGACATTCCCAAACCATGTGGTAAAACCCGGCCTCTGTAAGGTTGCTTCTTGGGCTTTCGGGTGTGGATGCAGGGCATATGCGCTTGATAAATTGGGAGGGAGAGGTATGCCTGATGTTTGTAATTCAAATGTGTAAATCGGAATCTAGGATTACGAGACACCTCTTTTGCATATTGGAGAAATTCCATCCAAGCCTTATCCGTCAGTGGTTGACGAAGCACTTCATTCCACGGCGGCAGTACCTTCCCCATGTCTTCCAGATCACTAGTCGTCAGTGTCACAGAGATGGCTCAACGTGCTTCGCCATGTGTGAGGAGCACATGTATAATGGGGGATAGAGACGGTTCCACCTCTCCAGTACTCCATGCAGTTCTCATCATGTACTAAATAGTGTGATAGGTCGAGAAGTGCACAGCTGCCATGGTATATTAATTAACCCTGGGCAAAGCACTATGCTACGCTTGCGTAGTTTGCGAAGTTTGTGCTACTTCGCACTACGCAAACTGCACGTAGCACAGTGCAAACACGCGTAGCGTAGTGTAGTGCAGCGGTCATTTTTTGCCTGCTCGCGATCAGCAACATCAAGTTGCCTATCGCGAGCGTGGAAAACAAACCTCCCGGTGAGATACTCAATGCGGGGAGGTCAAGTTTCTCACTGCGAGTGGTCGCGTATGCTCGCGAACGCTCGCGATGTGAAACTACCAGTCCGCGTTGAGAAAGCTGCTGCTCGAGTAACAATCTACTCGTGGGGCAGAAATCTACAGCTCGCACTGTGCAAGATGCCGTTTTCAATGATTGCACAGTGCTGGATGCTTGTCCTTACTGTGCAATCATTGAAAACGGTATCTTGCACAGTGTACTACGCAGTTCGCGTAGTGCTACGCGTAGCTCGCGTAGTGCGAAGTGCACTTTGCGTAGCTTCGCGTAGCGCTACTTCGCAACTACACTCAGCCCGAATATAAATCCATTATGTCTGCGAAGGACATGAGGGTACTTTCATGGAAGAGATCCTCCAAGTCAATCCCTGCTGTTTTCCATGGTGTCAGATCGTGTTGGTCAGCCGGCCATCACATGCCCGGCAATTGATCTAAGGTGATTAACAGTGAATAGGGGGTGATGGGGTTCTGATGGTGCAAAAACTGATGCCAGCACATCCACGCATTCATCATCAGGGTTGATCCCTGCTGAAGTGGGCAAGTCTGGCTTGTTAGCCAAGAGTAGACATTCAGTTCGCCAAGCCTAAAGCGGACAGCTGTCCGCTCAGCGCTCGCATTAACGTCCAGCCAACACAGCGGCCATTGCAGTTGTGCAGCTGCATTATATAATCCAAAATTAGGTTCACCCATGTCCTCCTCGAGAAGTGGGCGCTTTGCTATGGCGAGACACCGCAAGCCGGTCATATGCCTCCTGGGATATGTCATGTATAAACCGTAATAGCCGGCATAAATTGAGGAAAATACTGTGACCTGGTATAAATCGAAATTTATTACTGTGGATTTGTGCGCTGGTCAATGAGAGCAGACAGTTTTCTAGTACCTCTCCGAGGACCTTGCATTCAAGTTTTAGGAGGGACAGTGGGCGATATTGACCGTACAACTAAGGGATCCTGTCCCGGTTTAGGGATGACCACTATGAGTGCCTCTCCTTGTGAGTCCGGGGGCTGGTCGTGCAATCAGTCTTCATTAAAAACCTCCAGGATGGGTTCGAGTGAGCAGGGCAGAGAATGTGGAATAGTACTCGACAGGCTGTGCCTGGAGTCTTATTCCTAGCTATTCGGGCTACGGGCGTCCTAATTGATCCCAGACGAAGAGGTTCCCTCAATTTAGCTTTCTGGTGTGGGGACAAGTGGTGTAGTGGAAGTTCAGTCATGAAACCTTGTAGCAGGTCGAGGGTGGAGGAGCTTTGAAGTTCTAATGTCCAACTTCCTCATGGATTGGGCCCAAAACAGAGGACTCAGCATCCAGCACTACCATGTTTTAGAGCTTACTTTTAGAACGTTCAGGCATGCCACCAATCAAGGTGCACCAGTTACTTCATGCCAGAGCCTGAAATACCTTTTTTAGAGGTCTTCTCCAGACCGTAGGGTGACTTTTGGGCCCTGGTAGACACCAGCTCTCGATGAGCCAGCACCACAGAGTCCAATCCAGACTCCAATGGGTGCTCAGAGCATAGAAGAGCGAAGGAGTTTGTGCTCTGTTGTGAGGCCTCCGACACCACCCGTGCCTGTTCCGTCACCACTTGATCCCGGGATGGGTTTGTCCTGATGGTCCTTTGCCTGTGTCACTGATGCCTAGGCATCAACCATTCCTTAGCATTCGAATCCTCAGGTGGGCCCTGTACCAGTCCTGCAACCAGGTCCACACATCCTCTGGTGAGGTGAAGATGTGGATCGTCTCTCCGATGACCACTCTGAGCTTTGCCGGGAAAATAAGCGCACACTTAAGGTCGATTTCACGAAGGCGTTGTTTGACTTTGGAGATAGAGCTATGGTGTCGCTGCACTTCCATTGCAAAGTCAGGGTACGCTGTGATCACTGCATTTTCATATTGCCTGGGGTCCCTAGCATGGAACTTAAGTAGCAACAAGTCACAGTCCTGGTAATTAAGAAGTCAGGCTATGATGGGACGCAGTGGGCACCCGGGGCAGGGGGTGGTCTACCTGGCATCTGATGTGTCCTTTCTATGGAAAAGAATGTCAGCACTTTATCTGCAAGTACTGTTGTAATCAGCCACTTTTTGAGGAATAGCTCTACTCTGGAACCCTCTCCTCGTCCTCTGCTCTGCGATGTAGGCTGGCCACTTCCTCCCCCATACTCTTCAGAGGCACTTGCAGCCTCTGTACCATAAGTCTCATTGTAGTGAGGGAGGACTCCGGTTCATCCACCCAGTCAGCCAACTTAGAGTGTTCAGTCCACAATAGATTCCCATCCAATGAGACGGTGTCAATCTGGGCCTCCAGAGAGGTTTTAGTGTCTAAAATGGACTGCAATACCTTGTCAATATGGATGGAGTGGGTTTGAAGAGCTCCTTCAAGGTGGGGCAGAGTGTCCAGGGTCTCGTCCACTGGAGCGTAGGACGTTCTCAACTTGCTAGTACCACGAGGCAATGGTTTGGTGGCCTTAGGTTTCACCATTATTATGGCCATAAAGGACAGCCCCAGAGGCAATCTGGAGAGGGAGGTAATAAGAGTCAGCCACCAGGTGTGCCCTAACCATACGTTTTGCAGGCCTGCGAGGTAAGACCAGGTGATGGTGCGCCTGGTGAACTAGCCAGTGCGTGTAGATGTTATCAGGTGTGGTCAAGGCCAATAAGTTTCCCCTTCACGCCAAGGCTCCTGAATCCCCGGCATGGAGTACAGTGGGTGAGACTTGAAGCATGTTACCTGGTGCCAAGAGCCACAATCCAGGCATCGATGAGCAGACCAAGGCATCAAGGGTGAAGTAAGCTCTTGAGCTGTGCACTGGTCCTGTTAGCCATGGCTCTATAATTTGGTAAAGTCACTGTACATTGCGCATCCCCACTGGCGGGAGTAAGAAGACCGCAAGTCTGTAGTCCGGCTGCGCCTCTCTAGGAAGCAGTAATCGATGGGTCCATGCCAGTTAATGGTGGCGAGCTGTGGCTAATATGGGAGCTATACCCAAAGCATTGCTAGTTTTGGAGACAGCTGCAGCAATAAATGTCCTGTGCATTGCCCATGTGTGCAGTGTCTTGTGCTGTAGGTTCTTGGGGCCCCCCAGGCATTGAAAAGAGTACTCACTATTCCCCCTTCAGCTGTAGATTTTCAAGAGACCTCCACAGCGGTAATTAAAGGTTCACCCTGCCATTGTACCAGCCCCGCTGAGCCGCAGGAAGCAATACAACAAATGTGCCCCTGGCAATCAGAAATAAAGTATGGAAATAAAGTATGGATCTTGTAGAGCTTGACCCCAGGTGAGCTGGGGGCACTGCAGGGCAGAAGCAGCGGACAGACCTTAGCGCGCATGGGCAAGGGGTCCAGACGCAGCAGGTACTGGCAGCTTCAACTCACCCCCAGTTCACGAGAAATACTCACCATCGGTGCAGGATGTCAGATGACCGGAGCGCTTCCCTTTAGCACCGACTCAGGCGTGCGTCATGGCAGGCAGGGTAAGTGCCTGTCTGGGGGTGAACACCCTAAATGGAGCCCACACAGCAAAGTTCCACAGCCTGCCTCCCAGCACACCCCTGCTGATAGAGCTAGGCATGCACTGGGACCAGCACGGCACAGCAAGTCTTTCCACATCCGAGCAGTCGCACCCTTGTCCACAGGGGCTGCAAGCAGTTCTCTTTTTTTTTTTTATTATTATTATTTTTTAATTTTTTATTTCCAGGGTTGTTTACAGATGACACAACAAATTAGATTTATACACTTGGCATAATCAATACATAAATAACAATATTGCTGACTTCTTATTTTTTCCCTTTCCTTCTTTCTTTTCTTCCCCCTTTAAAACATTTGCTTCCAACACAGAGCAAGACCCTAGAGAAAATATTTAAGAGGACAGAGGAAAATATAAAGTGACAAAAAAAAAAAAACATTGATCTAAGTTATCTCATAGTATTTACTATAGGACTCATCCAGTCTCTAGAAAGTCTGTTAAAGCTCCCCAAATTGATGAGTCGATACGTTTTTTCCTTACCCCCTTCAGTGCATATAAACTCCATTCAAGTTCATAAATATTGTAAAGTTTAGCCTCCAGAATTCGAACGTAGGGGGCTCTGGCTGTAGCCATTCCGTAGCGATACATAGCCTAGCGACAGTCATGGCTAAGAATAAGAAGAGTTTGTGTTTGCCTAATACAGAATCGTCATCCACATTTGGATCAGTTCCCAATAACATAAGCATTGAAGATATCTTAATCGGGCCATGCAATACAATGGATATGAATTTCTCCAAACCGTTCTTAAATGGGGACAACTTAATGCAATAAAAGAATATATGCGACATATCAGCATCGAGATCCCCACATCGAAAACACTTCCCATCATATTTACTGCCCCAGGTGGCCAATCGCTTAGGGGTATAATATAGCCTAAATACCGTTTTATATATTTGAGCTTTGAAGTTAGCTGCCATACAAATCTCCTTGGCCATACATAGAGTATCATGAATATCGACTTCTGGGACTGCTAACTGATTTTGCCAATAATGATTACATTTATACATATCATCAACTCTGCCCTCCATCATTAACGAATATAATGATCCAATCTTTTTCCTGAGACGGATCCCTTAAACTAGTGCGTTTGGTACTGGTTTAATTTGTTTTTTTAAACAAAAATCGCGAATTTGTAAATATTTAAAAAAAGATGCCTGGGACAAATCATATTTTTTTACCAATATTCCAAAAGTAGCAAATGTAGAGTTCTCATCATATAAATCTCCAATTTTTCTTAACCCTTTATTAGACCATCCCTTTGTGACATTATCCCAGAAAATAGAAGGTAATATTTTGTCCGCAGTGAAGGGGGTGTAATAAGAGATTCTTCCTAAATTAACTAATTTCCGGACACTTCTCCAATCTTTAAAGGCTGAAACTAACACCTTGAAACGAGTACGCTTGTAATAGTTACCCTCTAGTTCTTTTAATAAACTCCCTTTCGCTTGTTCTCCTAATAGTAGATAAAATATAGAGGGTGAGTCTGCTACATCCTCTGTAGGTTCTCCTGTCAGCATAAAGCGCATCCTTTGCAAGAAACATACATAATAATAAAACAGAAAATCGGGTAAGCCACGCCCGCCCCTTTCTTCCGGAAGCGTTAGCCATTTCATGGCGCGCCGAGTTTTACCCGGGAACCAGAAAAATTTCAGACACAAAGATTGCTTTCCAAAGATTGCTTAGTTTGATTTATTGTTTCTTCCCAGTTGCTATCTACTATTCCTTGCATTTGAGCTCTAATTTTTATACCCAAGTATGTAACCTCAGTAGTAACTCTTGAATCGTTAAATTGTGTAGTCTCTGTACATAAGATTTGAGTTTTTGCAGAATTTAATTTATAACCTGACCTGGCGCCGAACTCTTCTGCCAGTTGCTCTATCTCTCTTAATGCCTGCCCAGGTTTGGTGGTTATAATCGCAATATCGTCTGCGTATGCAAATATTGAGTATGAAATCTCTTTGACTATAAAAGGTTTAATGTTAGGTGAATTACACAAACTAATAATAAAAGGGTTTATAAATAAAGCAAAAAGCAGCGGGGAGCACGGGCACCTTTGCCGAGTCCCTCGAGTGATATTAAACGTTTCAGATTTGAAACCCATAGCACTATTTTTGCGTTAGGTGCCCTATATAGTACCTGAATGGCAGTCATAAAAGCTTGACCAAATCGCATCCTCCTCATCACCTCCCATAAATATACCCACTCCACCCGATCAAAAGCTTTCTCAGCATCAAGTAATATCAATGCTAAATCCCTCTTTTCCACTTCTGCTATATCCAATAATGTGATGACCCTATTTATATGTAAAACTGTGCCTCTTTTGGGGATAAACCCATGTTGAACAGTTGATACCAATGGTGTAATAACTTTGGACAATCGATTCGCTATCATTTTTGAATATAGCTAACTATCACAGTTAAGCAATGATATGGGGCGATATGAGCCAGGTAGCTCAGGAGGTTTCCCTTTTTTACTAAAGACGACAATCGAGGCGTCATCCCAAGTGTTTGGGGCTATCCCCTTCTGTGCCATTCTGAAAGTATCCAACATAACCTGTTTTAATGGTTCAAAAAACATTTATATACTTCCCCCGGGATAAAATCGGGGCCCGCTGCCTTTCATTTGGTAAGTTTTTTACAGCTATCTCTAATTCCTCCATCGAGAAGGGACTATCCAGAAATTCCGCCTCGCTTTCACCCAACTTGTTAAATAAACCCTCGTTCCAATTCTGTCCTACTTCTTCGTTAGCTTGCCTGGTATATAGTTCCATATAGAACTGTTGAAATATATTTAAGATGGCACCCGGCTCTTCATGCATCACCTCGAATTGATCCTGAAGTCTAGGGATCAGACGAGACGTTGCCTTCATTTTTAATCTTAGCGCCAGTGAACGGCCTATGGACTCTCCGTATTCATGAATATGTCTTTTGTTGACTAGGTATTTACTTGCTATCTCTTCCGACCAAACACTAGTGATGCTGGCCCGACAACGTGCTACTCTGCCCTCTGCCTCTGCTATCGTCTGTGGAGTATCTCTATGCCGAATTTTAACAGTCAGTTCCTCGTCTACGACCCTTAATTGGTTATACAGGTCTCTCATGTGTGAGTGAAGTTTGTTTTGATGAAAAATCCCATAACTAACTGCTTCCCCCCTAAAACAGGCCTTAAATGTATCCCATACTGTTTCAATACTGGCGGTGCCCAAGTTAACATTAAAAAATTCTGTTATCCATGTATTCATATATATTGTATATGACTCATCAAGACACAGTTTCCTATCACATGAAAAGCTCCTTGGACAAACTGTCTCTGTTTGAATTGGGCATTCAATTAGAATAGGGGAGTGATCCGATGATATTCTGGGAAATGTCTGTATATTTATTCCAGACTGAATAGATGTAGAGGTAAAAAAATAGTCCAACCGGACAAGTTTCTTGTGGGGAGCAGAGTAATAAGTATATCCAGGAAGTGTTGGATGCTTATTACTCCAGATATCTACCAAAGCATGGTCAGTTACTAAATCAAAAGGAGCTCTAAACACTCGCGGTTTACGACCCTTATAATTTTCTGGGCCTGCGGCTAATTCCATATTATTTAAATTTATATTCATGTCTCCACATATAATTAATGGAGATCTCCATGTAGCTAATTCTATATTTAACAGTCCCAACACCTCGTCCTCATCCATGTTAGACCCATAAATTGAACATATTGTTAAATTTCCCTGACCCAATTTTAACTCCGCAATTGCCCATCTACCCCGTTTGTCACTAAGATTGCGGACTGAAATACAGAAATTCGGCCTGACAAGAATCATCACCCCTCTAATCATATTAGTCTGCTTGGAGGCAACTATTAAAGTATATCCTAAGTCCGCTATAAGCTTCCTTTTATCCCATGCTAGATGGGTTTCCTGCAGGCAGAGGATATCAGGTTGCATAACACGAATTTCAGCTGCGATTCTTTTCCGTTTATTGGCATTGTTAAGCCCGGATACGTTGAATGAACAGATTTTAACCTTTCGCGCCATCCAGTATTATGAGCACCCTCCAACATTCAGCATAATTCCTACCAAAAGACTTTTGTATTATTCTGTATAAAATAACTAAATAAGTGTCCCCACGCCAACGAAAATCTTCTCCTTCAGCAATGTCACCCGCCACAACCCTGGATTTTACCCCCTTTTTCCCCCCTACCCCGAGTACCCTCCACCGACACCCACTGTCCCTCCCCGTCTCCCCTCCCTCTCCCACCCAACCCTCCCCCTTTACCGAGGCCATTGGACTCGCGGTCCAGTTGATGGTGGTGAGCTTGCAACCCTCTCTCTGACACCGTCCACAGGGTCGAGTACAAATAATAGCTCATTTACCACAAATCTCAACTCTTCCAGGTCTCAATTCCTACATCAATACATTGAAACCTATTACATAGCCTAAACCACAATCTGGGTTTAAAACTAACAGCGACAACAGAAAAAAAATAGAATAATAAGGAGGCATTCTATCATTATCCAAATCAGCTACCAAACTCTTGACTATGACCCAATAAGCCTATACTTAAGATTCAGAAACACTCTGTAGATATTCTTTTGCAGCTGAAACATTAGTGAAAAAGCGAGTTTTCTCCCTATAAATAACTTTAAGTTTTGCAGGGTTCATAATGAAAGCTTGTGCTCCTTTGCTTTAGAACTGGCTCACCAGCTGCCACAACTGCCATCGAGTGTCCATTGTATACTTGCAATAGTCAGATGTCGCAAAGAAAGTAAATCCTGCTCCCATATTTTTACTATTTGGACGAGTATGCGTATACACATCTTCCCTAGCCCGGAAGTTATTGAAAGCCACAAGAAGGGGTCTAGGTTTAGTGTCATTTTGTCCTGGTCGAAGTCGAATATTAAAAGCAGTTCTCTAAGGGGGACACGCACACCGGTGACTGCAATCAGTCAAGGTGTGACAGCGCTCATTCGCCAGTTGCTGAGTCGGTTGCCCTCAATGGTGGAGATAAGCCCAGTGGTCATAAACAACAAGCGGAGCCTAAATTTAGAGAGATGAAAGATTATTTACTTATTTAATGCATTTTTATATAGCAGACTTTACCCGAAGGTGTCACAGCTCTGTACAATACAACCAGTTACGTTTCATGAGAGAAATGTTACAAAACAGACCGTTACAAAAATAAACAGGAGACTAGAAGAGGTAGGATACAACCATAAAAGGCAAGAACACAATATCAAACACATCAAGCAAGGGTGAGGAATGTACAATAAAATATTACAAATTTACAATGCTGAACAGACTTCCTAGAGGGGTCTGAGTATGAAGGTATTAGTTCTGTACGTGTCTTTGGAAGAGAAGAGATTTGAGGTCAGCTTTGAAGATCCGGATAGAGGTGGTGGCACGGAGCAATGGAGGAAGCGAGTTCCAGATTCTCACCGCATTAGTCGAGAACAATTGAGCCATCGATCTTTCCCTTTTGAAGGAGGGGGGCTCAAGCAGAAACTGTTCTGCATTCTGAGAAGGTCTCGAGCCTCCAGACAATTTCAGTTTATTCGCCAGGTAAAAAGGGGAGGAAGTGTGCAAGGCTTTGCGGGTGATGCAAGCAGGTTTTTGTAAATAGATCTTGCCTCGATGGGATGCCATCAAAGAGAAGACAGGATAGAAGTGATGTGGTCAATTCGTTTGGACCCAGAAATAAAGCGAGCTGCTGAATGGAGAACGGTTTGAAGAGGTGAGATTTGGATAGGCCAGTCAGAAGAGAATTGCAGTAATCCAGTCTAGATAGAACTAGCGATTGGACCAAGGTTTTTAGGTCTCTCTCCGGTAAGAACTGACGAATCCCCCACAAAAGGCTCAGCTGGTAACGTGCGTTCTTGGCAAAGGAGTTGATGTGGGAGATTAGGTTGAGTCTTTTGTCAAGTATGACACCTAGAGATTTAGCGCTGTCGACAATGATGGGTTTATTGTTGAATAAATTCAGTGGATCCATTCAGGATTGAACAGGAGGAGGGGTGAGAGAGGTAGATAGGAGGAGGAATTCAGTTTCGGAGGGATTGAGAATGATTTGGTGAACTAACATTCAGTTGTGAATAGAGTTGGGTATAGAGTTGAGTAGTGAGAGATTGTGTTCAGGCCTATCACACAGCTCTCCAGAATGGTATAGAGTCAAAATATCGATTTTTTAATATCGACTAGACATAATATCGAGTATAAAATATAGAATGGACATATTATCGACTAGACATAATATAGACAACAAAAATATCGAATTCTAGGTAAGTTTATAATAATTTTTATTTTTAGTGTAATATAATTCTGTAGCGGGTTGTGGGTTTATAGGGGAATAGGGTGGTAAGTAATTTAATTATAATTAATTAAATATGTTATTTTATTTATTGTTATTTATTTAGAATTTATTGTTAATTAATTGGTAATTAATTAAAATATAATTGGTAATTAATTGTAATTGATTAATTGATAAATATTTTAATTTTAGTAATTTATTTTCTGTAGCGGGTTGTGGGTTTATAGGGGAATAGGGTGGGAAGTAATTTAATTATAATTAATTAAATATGTTAATTAATTAATTGGTATTTATTTTGAACTAATTGTTAATTACTTTTTAATTGATAATTAATTAATTGTTAATTGGTCATTAATTTTAATTAATTGTTTAATTGACAATTATGTGAATCATATTATTTTATTTTCTGTAGAGGGTTGTGGGTTTATAGGGGAATAGGGTGGGAAGTAATTTAATTATAATTAAATATGTTAATTAATTAATTGATTGGTATTTATTTTGAATAAATTGTGAATAAATGTTTAATTGGTAATTAATAAATTGTTAATTGATAATTAATTTTTATTAATTGATTAAGTGATAATTATGTGAATCATATTATTTTATTTTCTGTAGCGGGTTGTGGGTTTATAGGGGAATAGGGTGGGAAGTAATTAAATATAATTAATTAAACATGATAATTAATTAATTGGTATTTATTTTAAATAAATTGTTAATTAATTTTTAATTGGTAATTAAAATGTCTTAATTGATTAATTTATAATTATGTGATTTATATTAATTTATTTTCACTCGAGTGGGGATATTAAAATGTACTCCTATGCTATCCAACGCTTTTCTACTGTTGCACTCTCTGGAGTGGGAATAGTAATTTTTACCCCTACGCTATTCAACGCTTTCCCTACTGTTGCACTCTCTGGAGTGGGAATAGTAATTTTTACCCCTACGCTATCCAACACTTTCCCTACCGTTGCATTCACTAGAGTGGGAATAGTAATTTTTACCCTTACGCTATCCAACGCTTTCCCTACTGTTGCGCTCGCTGGAGTGGGAATAGTCATTTTTACCCCTACGCTATCCAACGCTTTCTCTACTGTTGCACTCTCTGGAGTGGGAATAGTAATTTTTACCCCTACGCTATCCAACGCTTTCCCTACTCTTGCACTCTCTGGAGTGGGAATAGTAATTTTTACCACTACGCTATCCAATGCTTTCCCTACTGTTGCACTTACTGGAGTGGGAATAGTAATTTTTACCCCTTCGCTATCCAACGCCTTCCCTACTGTTGCACTCTCTGGGGTGGGAATAGTAATTTTTACCCCTACGCTATCCAACGCTTTCCCTACTGTTGCACTCTCTGGAGGGGGAATAGTAATTATTACCCCTACGCTATCCAACGCTTTCCCTACTGTTGCACTCTCTGGAGTGGGAATAGTAATTTTTACCACTATGCTATCCAACACTTTCCCTACTGTTGCACTTACTGGAGTGGGAATAGTAATTCTTATCCCTATGCTATCCAACGCCTTCCCTACTGTTGCACTCTCTGGAGTGGGAACAGTAATTTTTACCCCTACGCTATCCAACGCTTTCCCTACTGTTGCAGTCGCTGGAGTGGGAATAGTAATTTTTACCCCTACGCTATCCTACGCTTTCCCTACTGTTGCACTCGCTGGAGTTGGAATAGTAATTTTTACCCCTACGCTATCCAACGCTTTCCCTACTGTTGCACTCGCTGGAGTTGGAATAGTAATTTTTACCCCTACGCTATCCAACGCTTTCCCTACTGTTGCACTCTCTGGAGTGGGAATAGTAATTTTTACCCCTACGCTATCCAATGCTTTCCCTACTGTTGCACTCTCTGGAGTGGGAATAGTAATTTTTACCCCTACGCTATCCAACGCTTTCCCTACTGTTGCACTCTCTGGAGTAGGAATAGTAATTTTTACCCCTACGCTATCCCACGCTTTCCCTACTGTTGCACTCACTGGAGTGTGATTAGTAAATTTAAACCTCTCGCTATACTATAGAAAAAATATTGTATATGTTTTGTTAATAATATGTATATATATATATATATATATATATATGCGACGCTCAGCTCCAGAGAAATCCCCCTCAGAGGAACCGCACTCGTGAAACCAAATGTTTTCGGTGCTCACACCATCATCGTTTATTTACAGAGCTAACAGACTAACACTGACGAAGGCTTGATGCTGAAACGCGTCTGTTAGCTCTGTAAATAAACGAGTTTATTCACAAGTGCGGTTCTTCTGAGGGGGATTTCTCTGGAGCTGAGCGTCGTGTTGTTGCGGGCACCCACTACCGCACACCGCACCCACCCGCGAGTGCCTTGACTTCCAGTGGGACAGGGAGCATACATATATATATATATATATATATATATATATATATATATATATATATATATATGTTTTAAAACATTTTTTTTTAGTTACAATAATTATTTATTAATTCTAAGTTTATTTAAGTATTTTAAGTATGTTTAAATTAATTATATTTATTATTATAGTACTTTAAAATTACTTTTAAGACATTTTAAAAATTCGATATTTTGACTGTCTATATTTTTTCCTATCGATATTTTGGAGTCGATATTTTTGTACTTACCTGTTTGTAGATAGGAAGTCGATATTCTGGCATTCTATATTTTTACCTCGATATTTTGGTAAGTCGATATTTTGACTGTCGATATTCTGTCAGTGATCCCTCTAGAATGCATACGATGTGCCAGCCGTCTTGGCCACTTCCCCTGAATTTCTTACTTATTGACTATTTAGACGCGGATAAATGCTTTGCACTTATTTTCCTTTGCGCTAAACCTGCTGCTTGGTGCCACAGCTACCCAAGACTGTGATAAAGTTTGATTTAAAGAAACCTAACTAGACCTAGTACAGAATAGTGACATTATTACTTGGTACGGTCTCACAACCACCCCAACTAATCACTTTTTTTCACATTGGTACAATAGACTGTACACGCCTGTATTTAAAAGTGTGACAACTGGCAAAAAACATATCTTCCTAATTTTTGGGAAAATGTAACAAACTTCACATTTTCAGCACAGTGGTGAACAAACATGTCAAATTTGGTGGAAATATTACATTTTGATAATCTACACTCTTTTCCTTTATTTTATATGTTGTAATGTTACCTACGTGAAGCTTAACATTAGTGTTAGTGCAGGCCTTGTATGAGGCCCCTGTAGCTCACATGTATTTGTCAACAATGAGGATGCACTAGGGTAAAATCTTTGGCTCTGTCCCCCATGTCAAGACCATTGACCACCTCATCTTCTTGATGAGACTCAGAGAGAGAGGTAGTTCCGAGATTGTAGAGCTCTCATACAAACCTTTCATTAAAGATAATGCACAATCACTTACTCCTCCCCATTTTCGCTCTAAGATCTTTTGGAGTCAGTGATAAGTTTCTCAGAGATCTTACCTGTCTTTTATGCTTCCTCATATTTATGCTTGATTTATGGACCAACTCATTGCATTAATCATAAGAACATCTGGTCAAGCATATTTCAGTAGTCATCAACACAATTCGGCCAACATTCAATTCCACAGCCAAAAAGGTCTGGGCCAATTAGGAGACAACAATAGGGGCTATGGCTGAAGGGAGGTTGGTGTACTAGTCAATGGTAGCGGGTGGGGCCGCAGGGCATCAGTTATTGTCTGTCTGTATTTGAACCTGACAGGCCCCCACGCTCTACATGTTCTGGCTCTCTGATCATGTTACTGGTCCTACAAATTCACCTGGCTTGCCTCAGGGGTTGTTCTATTGGTTCTGGATGACCTCTGCACCACTTTAAATACGTTCCCTTCATGATCAATTGGCTCTTTAGAAAGGCTCTCAAAACATAGTTAGTGTTTTTCATTTTTTTATTGAATTCCTTTTAGATGTGACTGTTTATGTTCTCCTATCACCGAGATGCCTCTACAGAGGGCTACTGTCTTCTCCAAGAAATAGATCAAATCAACGTAAATCTCCAACTTCACACCTATTCTCCACCTCAGGCACAGTAACCAAAATCCTGGATTCAAAGGCTAGCTGGAACAATACTCTACACACAGGAAGGGAAGATTGCTCCTCTCCACCCAGGTTACATTCCTCTGTGTAAGGAAGGTGCAACATTTGGTCAGTTTGTGTAGCAGGAACTTCCTTAGACATTTAGAGCTCCTCACAGTATGGATGAAGCAGAGGTGACAAATTTATTTTATCCGAAGAAGCAAGAAGTAGGCCACAACATGAGATCAGAGAGAGTGGGAAGGAGTAACTAGAACTCATATTGTTGGTGGTTGGTATAGTTGTTTCAATAAAGCACATTGCTGATTTGTTTAGGTAGTTGCTAATGACGGTGTGTTTTAGCCTTTAACGCCCCAGCATGATCATAGAGAAGTACAAGTACAGAGCAGGAAAGAAAGGTGTATCCCGCGGTTATAGGAAGACTTGCTATCTGCCACAAAGAGGACCGATGAGAAAATAATGGCTCTAGCTTATTGAATCTCCTGGTCTGCAAAATTGCTTTTAAGGATAAGTGACATGGCCTTATCTTGGTGAAACAGGCCAATGTCCTGTCCCTTGCAGCCTACTTGCCCAGGAGAACTTCCCTCTTGCAGATGGAGTGTCCAGGTGGTACTGAAGGCACAGAAAGTATCATCCACTTGAAAGAAAACTGGCAGACCTTTTGCCATTGGAAGTGTCTTCTGCATGACCATGTGAAATGTCTCCCTTTTGTCTGAAGTATGACGAAGGCCCTTTAGATTCAGTGAGTTGCAGCTGCTGCAAAGGGATCGCAGGAACACGTTCAAAGTGAAGGTCTGAGAACCTAAACTGGAGGTATGGGTGTGTCCCTGTAACTGGAAACTAGATTGGTGTCTGAGGAAACAGTCCTAAAGATTTGGGCATTTTTTCATGAGGTACCTTTTAACAAATATGTTTACTGATTTAAGTGAGCAGGACTTCTTTTACAATTATACATATTTTCTCAAATCCTTTCGCTCTTAAAGAAGCTACATCCTGTCAGTGTCAGAAATTAATGCACTGCTACACCATTGTGGGCATTTTTGAGAATCACAAAACCACAATAGCTTTGTTTGATTTTACTTTTCCAAAAGCCATCTTTTTCTAATAAGCTTTACAGTTTTTTGCCATGTTTGTGATATTCAGCTTATCTTAACTATTTAACTAACTTGTTTTTGACCTTTTATATTCTTTAGTTTCTTTACTGCATTGCTGTTTCGATCAGCTCTCGCATAGACATTGCATGCATTAATCAGAGGGAAGTCTTGCTGCTTGAGCCAGCTACCAACTATGTGGCAGGTATTTCTTACAGAAAGTATTTAGTTTAGTAAGAACCATACTTGATTGGGTTCTGTGAATCTCAGTAAAAGTACCCATTAAGACTTTGACTTTCTCCCCCTGTACCTTTATACTTTTTAATGCCTAATAGTTTAAATGTTCTGCACAGGGCTTCCCGAAAGGATGTATACGTGCATCAGATGGCTCTGTGTGCATGAAGGGGACAGAGATCCTAAATTATTCTATTAGCCCACGTTCTAAGCATGTATGAAATAAATACACTAAGTTCAGTTGTATGCACTTTTCTCGTTATTTTTAGCATTGATCTAACAAGCATTACTTTCATTTCTCAAAGGTATTTCCGTAGACTTCTTAGCATTCCCCAAAAGATTTTAGAACATTTTTCCACAGAAATGTACAAATATTTTTGTAGATTTGTACAGCTTTTTCTGTCGACTTAAGCTGCTCATAGAAGTGAGGCGATTCCACAGGCAGATTGCAGTATACCACTAGGCACAGAAAAGAAGCAGGGCCTCCAGATTGGATGCCAAGGAGGACCTGGAGCCCAAGAAGAAAAAAGAGAGATGAAGAACTATAGCCTTGATCAGTAGGTCAAAAAAGGGGTGGGGGATAAAGGATGTTTGACATATTTTGATATATGTTTGATATATCATGATTTGATGACCTGTTTTGATACATGTTTGAAATATCATGTCTAAGAGAAGAACAGAATTATTAGGCCCAGAAGATGGGGAGGTGGAGGACCGGTGGGGAGGCGGTCCTTGGTAGGAATTTTAGTTTATCAGTTTGCTCATTATGCTCTCACTTTGATCATGCTACTAATCCTAAAATGGCTTGTCACACGGCCCATGGTGACATTGCAGTTTCCTCTAAGTTGCATTAGCACGCTGCAGCTTGCCTGCTGCTTTGCACACGTTACTACACAACTTTATTTTTGCAATAATTTCTATGGCTGTTTTTTTTTTTTTTTAAATAAACATTTTATTTGATAGAGTGAATAATGATCATACCGTATATTGTTCATGACATTAGTACAAATCACAATTGCAGATTTACCCATAAACCATCTTTCAAGTAACAGCATCTTTACACCAGTCAGTTGCGACCATCTCTCCACCACCTCCCCATAGAAAGGACCCACTCTCGGGCACAAGGAGCAGTCAGACGCCATCATCAGAGTCTGAGTCAGAATGTTCCGGGGGCGGCGGTTCACAGATTCCACCTCTATACACATTCCAACTACCCCACACTTTTTCCCACTTTTTGGGGCATCTTCTGGATATATACACTGATCTTTCTGCCACCATTGCAAGATCCATGTCTGCACTCCACTGGGCTAACGCCGGGCCTAGTCCAGAGCCCATCTCTGCGCTATATTTCGTTTTGCCACCGTAGCTCCCAGTGTGACCCACCCTTGCATTACCACACTTAAGTCCGTTGGTTCCCAGATGTTCAATAGACAGTATTTTGGCTCTGGCAATATCGTAATTCCCGTAACTTGGGAGAGTGTTCTCATCACTGCCATCCAATATCTACCAATTGCGGGGCAGGTCCATATTGTATGAAAAAAGGTCCCTGGTTCCCCACAGCCCCTCAGGCACAGCGCTGAATCTGCACTCCCTATTTTGTGTAGTAACACCCTTGTGTAGTATGTGCGGTGCAGTATTTTGAGTTGCACTAGACGCAGTCTGGATGGAATTGCAGCCTCTCTAGGGGAGGCGAGCGCATCCCTCCAGTCTGCCTCGTCGATGTCCTCCACATCAGTTTCCCATTTTGCCTTCACTGTCCCGGTAGGGTCGGACCTATTGTTGATTATCTTTCTGTATGTCAGGGATATCGCCTTCTTGTGTAGGTGGTCAGTCAATAGCCTATCTTCCAATGGTGAGGATTCCTCTGGGGTTGCACCTGGTGGCAAAGCTGATTGTAGTGCGTGTCGGATCTGCATATAGCGGAAACGTTCAGTCTCCGCTAGGCCATATGTAGTCTATAGTTGTGTAAACGGTATTACCTGCCCCTTCTGCCACAGATCGCCCACTGACGTGATCCCAATGGTATCCCAGTTTCTGAAACCCTTGGACTTGCCGAGCCTGCCAAGCTTTGGGGAGTCCCACAGTGGTGTCGCTAATGTAATCACTCCTTCCCACCCTAACGCACACTGCGCCGCATACCAGATACTAATCGTGTGGAGCGTCGGTCCGGAAGCCGTCTGTTTCCATTTTATATTGTATAGGGCACTCATGATACCTTTCTCCTCCAATATACGTCTGTCCATCCTATATGCTGGCTCGTTTTGAGGGACGTGTAACCACTGATTGATCGGGACTAGGTGTGATGCCCAGTAATATGCCCGCACATCTGGCAGAGCTATCCCCCCATCATACCAGCTTCTAGTCAATTTCTTCATGGCAATGCGGGGAGCCCTCCCTTCCCGTAGGAGAGTGGTGATTTCTGCCTCCACTGCCCTAATATATTGAGCTGGGACCTGATACAGGGTATTTTGAAGTACATATAGAAATTTCGGCAGCGCCACCATTTTAAAGAGAACTGCACGCCCTAGGAGGGTGAGGGGCAGTGTTCGCCAATTCTGAACATCCCGCTTAAGCCGCTGTAGCGGCAGCATTACATTTTGATCCATAAATTGCACCTGGTGGGGCGTGATGAAAATTCCTAGGTATTTAAACCCGTCCGTGACAGTCTGTAATGCGAATCCGCTTGGTAAGCGCGGTGGCGATCCAGTGAGGACATATAGCAGAGACTTGTCCCAATTTATCATATAACCAGACATTCTCCCGTACTCCGCACACATGTCAAGCAGACAATTGATAGACCGCGCTGGGGAAGTGAGGTATAGTAGGATGTCGTCTGCGTACAATGATATTCTGTCTTCCCAGCCCATTGCCCATTTAATGCCCTGTATCATGGGGTCCTGTGATAGGTTTCATTTTCCGATGCCCCGCCCACTTACACATACGCTTATGAGTTAGCATAAAGTGTCTAACAATGATATATTAATTCATGTATTTACGTTTATAATCTCCTTTTCAATATTCATTTTTGCGTGTGACACTATTCTGTTTCCTTAGCTTAGCTTGTGTGCCACCATTTTGGAGAGCTTCTCTCTGCGTGCGAGTCATGCTCGCTCACCCCTCCAGTAGGAATAGAAAAAACCCTAAACGCAGCAGTTTTCGTTTCTTGGCTAACTGTGATCGAAACTATAACAAACCTCTAATCAGTGCTGTTCTCATGTGTTGGAGACGCTGAGGCCTGGCTCCGCGGCCTTGGGCCGAGATAAGAAATGTTGCCATCGCAGGTGCAGATGCCTCTTGTATGAGGCCATTGTTCGCTCTTTCAGGGGTCCAGTACTTTACCAGACTGGGCGTGTTTTATACTATTGTATCCCGTTATAATGTATTGCTGTGATGAGATGGGTCAGTCCTCTCGGCGCACTCCTAGGGGTGAGGTCGGACAGGGCCCTCTCATATGGGAGTATGTGGCCTAATAAAATAGCTTGTTTATTCTTCTCCACTGTCCGGCTGACTTATTACTTGGTAATCATAGGCGAGTGTGGTAAGTCACTCGGGTGGATTTGAGCCATGCTTATCAGATGGCGCCCGAACAGGGACCCCGCGATAAGGATCTTTCTCACCCGTAAGTGGGTAGCAGAAGGCCGGGGACCCTCTGGTCGGCACGGTGGGTCTGGGTACCCACTTTGATGCCGAGCTTGGTTCTCGCAGCGCTGCCCCACCCTGCTGATCGGGAGAGGTCCCGGTTCGTGATCCTGCGCCGGGGTCCGGAAGGCGGAACTTTGGAGCTGACCGTGTTGGTCCCAGCAGCCGGCGGTGGAGAACAGTAGAGGTCGGTACTGCGTATAGAAGGTGAGTGGTCCGACTGTTGATTGAGGGAGCTGGGATGCTCCATGAGACCGGTGTGTCTCTGAGACCGGTGCGTCTCTGGTGATTGGAGGAGCCGGCGTGCTCCTGGGGCTAGTGTGCTCCGGGGAACTCACGGTGCGAGTGGCGCCCTGACAGACTTGGTGGAGATTGGGTGGACGTTTGTTTTGTCATCCGACCGGATGGTACTGCGGTCGAGGTGCGGCTCACTGCGGACGGATTCTGGGACTTACCCGAACCTCTAGGGTGTGTGGTTCGTTGGGCACGGGTCCCGGATACCACGTGGTGTAGTGTGCCGCGATCTGTAGTGCCGCTCGGGAGGCGGATGTGTTCCCCAATTTCGAAACGGTGTGTGCACTGTTCGGTCTGCAGTAGGGTCCAGGTTCCCCAGGACTTGATCGACGGGCCTTGTCCCATTTTGGTAACACATGTTTGGTAGGGGTTGAATCGACGTACAAGAAGTGTGATTACGTATGTGTGTGTGTTTTGTTGCGATTGTGTGATCTGGAAGTCCGTGAGAGGACGAGTGAGAATTTTGTGTTGGTGTGAGATTGCGTGAGTGGAGATGCCGTGTTTTAGTAAGCTGCGGTGCCTTGGGTGCTGCTGCGGCACCTCAGACACTAGATTGGCCGAGAGCCAACCCGCCCCAGTGGAGGGCTCCCCTAATTTCGAGTAGTATGTCAAGCATGGACTGACTCCGATTTTGTTTATCACTTTGTGGCACAGGTACACAAAAGGAAACGTGGATTTGCAGTGGCCTTTGACTGGTTCTTTCGATGTGGCAAAATTAGATTATTTACAAGACAGATTGTTTGCTAGGCGTAGTCGACCAATGCATGTTTGATTCCCTGAGGATGTGGCAGAAGGAAGTAAAGGAGCACCAGCTAAGAGAGGAGAAGGTAGCTCAGAAGAGGGCGGCGCAGACAATGGCGCAAAAGGCGAGAGAACATACTAAGAAAGAGAATGAGCAGCGGATTGAGCGCGCAGACAGACTTTACAGGTTACAACACAATAAAAGTTATGTGGTACGCGAGGAAGAGCAAGATGAGATCGAGGACATTTTGAATGATCGCCCCCTCCCCCATATGCCCTGCAACCGTTATACCCTGTGTTGACGGGTTCTGCTTCCTCTGCAGTGGTTTCGGTTCCGCAAACGGGTGCCCCTCCCTTGTCTGGCACCTCCACCTCCCCCGTTTCAGCCCCAACTTTGTTGAGAGATGTTGAACAAGCCTTGTCTTCTGTCACTTCTTCATTGACCGCACCCCTAACCTCTCTTTTGGCGGCGGGCTCACCGGCCCCACCTGTGGCCTCTCCTGTACTTCCTACTGTTTCTGCCAGTGCTACCCCTCAGGGTGGGCTGGTGACTCCGGCTCCAGGTGCGGGAAGTGGGCTACTTACTCAGGTACGAAAGTTGCTTACGCGTTCCGCTGTTGGGTTGGATGAGAAAACGGTGGTGGCTAATCAGGCTTGTCAGTGGGCTAGGAATAATATTTACTCGATTGAAGACATTTGGTCCACGATGAAAGATTATGAACCCCTGATGCAGCAGCGTGCTTTATGGCATATGTCAACGACACTGATAGCGTTGTGGGAACAGGGCTATGGTGGAACGGCGCCTGTGGTTCTTTATGACATCAAGAACAGAGCCTATAGGGCTAATACTGGAATAAGAGATGTGTTGCAGAGTTTGCGATCCTTGTTGGAGTACAGAAATGAGTTGCCGACGGCAGGTGAGCCCCACTTTCCTGGGGTGCACCCAATGCGTGAGGTACACCCTATTTTCCATCCTGAAGTGTCTGAAGTGGTGGACCCAGTAACTCAGAATATCACTAGGGCTCGTGTGGCAGCTCATTTCCAGGAACAGTGGGTATACACGCCCTGGAAAAGGAGCGAGGTTCCAGCTTTGAAGGCTCAGTTGCCTGATTCCAGAAAGAATCCTACTGCATACTACAAGGAACTGACGGAAGCAGCTTCCTCGACAGTTATGACTTTGGCTGACATAGAATTGTTTTTTGGGTTGCTGGTTCCGGTGGATGTGTGGAGACAGGGGAAGGGGACGGATCATGCAGAGGAACTAGGTGGCACGTGGGAGGAAATAAAGGATTGGGACAAGGAACGGAAGCCAGGGGAGAAGCCAAAGGCTGAGATTTTAGCATTACAAGGACGAATAATAAAATATATGCACTCCCTTATTCCTCCAAAGAAAGTGGATTGGGATAAGTTGACTGCATGTAGGCAGAAAAAGGATGAAGCAGTTTCAGACTTTTTCACTCGTTTCGAGGAGGATTTCATGGACTTTAGTGGTCAGGATCTATCTCAGGATGGAGGCCTGCGACTTTTCGTTAATAGATTCGTAACGAATTTGTTACCGGAAATATCGGCTAGGTTGCAGGTGTCGGAGAGTACGTGGACGACGTCCACCCCCTCTGGTATTCTGAGTATGGCTCAGTACTATGAGCATAGAGAGAACGAGAACAAAGACAGACAGGAGAAGAAAGCCAAAGACTTGAAGACAAGAGTGTTGTTGCAGCAGGTGTCGAAGGGTCGGGGACGTGGAGCCCCACCCATGGTGCCGGGCCGAAGGGGAAGTAGTTACGGAAGGGGAGAGAAGAGAGAGCGTTTAGGGCAGAACCAGTGTGCGAACTGCAAAAAGGAGGGGCATTGGTGGAGGGATTGTCCGGAACTCCGGACCAATGTTGGGTCAGGCAGAGGTAGAGGTCGGGGTGACTTTCGTCGGGACGACAGACAGTTTGATGAGGACAGGAGACCAGGACGGAATTACTTTGACAAAGAGAAGGATCGCCAACATTTCCAAGCGGAGGGTGACGCCGGTAGAGACAGACAGTACTACAATGACGCATATACCATGGATGACTTGACTGGGTTCTCTCATAATTAGGACAGCGTAGGACAGAGCATGGGACCAGTTTCTGTAGATGTTGATCAACAAGGACCCTATGTGACTGCCGATTTGTTGGGGTCTTCTCAGACATTTTTGGTGGATACGGGTGCTATGAAGAGTTCTGTGGCACGTTCCCAGGTCCCAGGGGCGGCTCTGTCTGGCAAGAATAATATCTCCGTGAGGTTTTCAGGTACTCCAGTGATTAGCCCCATTTTGAAACCTATTGCTCTCACGATTGGTCCCTTTACTGTTGACTCTCCTTTCCTTCTGACTTCAACTTGTGGCGAGAATTTGTTGGGTTTAGATTTATTAAAGAGGTTGAATGCTACGATTTACTGTTCTCCAGACGGTGTGTATCTCACGTTGGGTCCTACTGTCGCGCATGCGCAGCAGTGTTTTTCGAAAGACGAGCCTCTCCCGGCTGAGTTTGTGGGAATACCAGAGACTTTATGGGCCAGTAGTGATACTGATGTGGGGAAGATGGACATAGCTCCTGTGTCCATCAAGGTCAAGGCGGGAGCCCGGTTGCCGCGGATACCCCAGTACAAGATATCTAGGGATGGAGAGAAGGCTTTGCTACAGATAATACAGGATCTGATACGGTCAGGTGTAGTGGAGGAGACAGACTCTAACAGTTGTAATAGCCCTATTCTCCCAATCCTTAAACGACACTCTGCCGATGCGGCTGATGACACACCAAACGTCAATCGATTTGTGATTGATTTGCGCCACATTAATAAGGTGGTTGAGCCTAAATACCCTGTGGTCTCTGGATCATCCCCTTTTGTATCGCTTTGTTCGCCCTAAGTGTGGCAGGGTATGCTCAGACGTGAGTCCCTTGCTCACTTGGCCACTGGATTCAAGATAGCCTGGCTGATGAGGATTATGAATCCGAAACCGGTCCCAGGATGCTTGTTTCCGGTCCATGGAAGACATGGCTTGGCAGTTCGGGCAGGACTGTTCCCATGAGGCACAGGGTCAGACTGATTTGCATATGGCCATGTCTAAAATGGGGTGGCTGAGTGGGCTAAAGAATGGTGATGGATTAAACCCAGATCAGTTGACTGGGGGTGAGTGTTTGATTTGCTCAAACGCTCCGTCCATCATCCCCTTTTGTATCGCTTTGTTCACCCTAAGTGTGGCAGGGTATGCTTAGACGTGAGTCCCTTGCTCACTTGGCCACTGGATTCAAGATAGCCTGGTTGATGAGGATTATGAATCCAAAACCGGTCCCAGGATGCTTGTTTCCGGTCCATGGAAGACATGGCTTGGCAGTTCGGCTGGACTGTTCCCATGAGGCACAGGGTCAGACTGATTTGCATATGGCCATGTCTGAAATGGGGTGGCTGAGTGGGCTAAAGAATGGTGATGGATTAAACCCGGATCAATTGACTGGGGGTGAGTGTTTGATTTGCTCAAACGCTCCGTCCATCATCCCCTTTTGTATCGCTTTGTTCACCCTAAGTGTGGCAGGGTATGCTCAGACGTGAGTCCCTTCCTCACTTGGCCACTGGATTCAAGATAGCCTGGCTGATGAGGATTATGAATCCGAAACCGGTCCCAGGATGCTTGTTTCCGGTCCATGGAAGACATGGCTTGGCAGTTCGGGCTGGACTGTTCCCATGAGGCACAGGGTCAGACTGATTTGCATATGGCCATGTCTGAAATGGGGTGGCTGAGTGGGCTAAAGAATGGTGATGGATTAAACCCAGATCAGTTGACTGGGGGTGAGTGTTTGATTTGCTCAAACGCTCCGTCCATCATCCCCTTTTGTATCGCTTTGTTCGCCCTAAGTGTGGCAGAGTATGCTCAGACGTGAGTCCCTTGCTCACTTGGCCACTGGATTCAAGATAGCCTGGCTGATGAGGATTATGAATCCGAAACCGGTCCCAGGATGCTTGTTTCCGGTTCATGGAAGACATGGCTTGGCAGTTCGGGCTGGACTGTTCCCATGAGGCACAGGGTCAGACTGATTTGCATATGGCCATGTCTGAAATGGGGTGGCTGAGTGGGCTAAAGAATGGTGATGGATTAAACCCAGATCAGTTGACTGGGGTGAGTGTTTGATTTGCTCAAACGCTCCGTCCATCATCCCCTTTTGTATCACTTTGTTCGCCCTAAGTGTGGCAGGGTATGCTCAGACGTGAGTCCCTTGCTCACTTGGCCACTGGATTCAAGATACCCTGGCTGATGAGGATTATGAATCCGAAACCGGTCCCAGGATGCTTGTTTCCGGTCCATGGAAGACATGGCTTGGCAGTTCGGGCAGGACTGTTCCCATGAGGCACAGGGTCAGACTGATTTGCATATGGCCATGTCTAAAATGGGGTGGCTGAGTGGGCTAAAGAATGGTGATGGATTAAACCCAGATCAGTTGACTGGGGTGAGTGTTTGATTTGCTCAAACGCTCCGTCCATCATCCCCTTTTGTATCGCTTTGTTCACCCTAAGTGTGGCAGGGTATGCTTAGACGTGAGTCCCTTGCTCACTTGGCCACTGGATTCAAGATAGCCTGGTTGATGAGGATTATGAATCCAAAACCGGTCCCAGGATGCTTGTTTCCGGTCCATGGAAGACATGGCTTGGCAGTTCGGCTGGACTGTTCCCATGAGGCACAGGGTCAGACTGATTTGCATATGGCCATGTCTGAAATGGGGTGGCTGAGTGGGCTAAAGAATGGTGATGGATTAAACCCGGATCAATTGACTGGGGGTGAGTGTTTGATTTGCTCAAACGCTCCGTCCATCATCCCCTTTTGTATCGCTTTGTTCACCCTAAGTGTGGCAGGGTATGCTCAGACGTGAGTCCCTTCCTCACTTGGCCACTGGATTCAAGATAGCCTGGCTGATGAGGATTATGAATCCGAAACCGGTCCCAGGATGCTTGTTTCCGGTCCATGGAAGACATGGCTTGGCAGTTCGGGCTGGACTGTTCCCATGAGGCACAGGGTCAGACTGATTTGCATATGGCCATGTCTGAAATGGGGTGGCTGAGTGGGCTAAAGAATGGTGATGGATTAAACCCAGATCAGTTGACTGGGGGTGAGTGTTTGATTTGCTCAAACGCTCCGTCCATCATCCCCTTTTGTATCGCTTTGTTCGCCCTAAGTGTGGCAGAGTATGCTCAGACGTGAGTCCCTTGCTCACTTGGCCACTGGATTCAAGATAGCCTGGCTGATGAGGATTATGAATCCGAAACCGGTCCCAGGATGCTTGTTTCCGGTTCATGGAAGACATGGCTTGGCAGTTCGGGCTGGACTGTTCCCATGAGGCACAGGGTCAGACTGATTTGCATATGGCCATGTCTGAAATGGGGTGGCTGAGTGGGCTAAAGAATGGTGATGGATTAAACCCAGATCAGTTGACTGGGGTGAGTGTTTGATTTGCCAAAACGCTCCGTCCATCATCCCCTTTTGTATCACTTTGTTCGCCCTAAGTGTGGCAGGGTATGCTCAGACGTGAGTCCCTTGCTCACTTGGCCACTGGATTCAAGATACCCTGGCTGATGAGGATTATGAATCCGAAACCGGTCCCAGGATGCTTGTTTCCGGTCCATGGAAGACATGGCTTGGCAGTTCGGGCTGGACTGTTCCCATGAGGCACAGGGTCAGACTGAAATGGGGTGGCTGAGTGGGCTAAAGAATGGTGATGGATTAAACCCAGATCAGTTGATTGGGGGTGAGTGTTTGATTTGCTATAACGCTCTGTCCATCATCCCCTTTTGTATCGCTATGAAGAGTTCTGTGGCACGTTCCCAGGTCCCAGGGGCGGCTCTGTCTGGCAAGAATAATATCTCCGTGGGGTTTTCAGGTACTCCGGTGATTAGCCCCATTTCGAAACCTATTGCTCTCACGATTGGTCCCTTTACTGTTGACTCTCCTTTTCTTTTGACTTCAAATTGTGGCGAGAATTTGTTGGGTTTAGATTTATTAAAGAGGTTGAATGCTACGATTTACTGTTCTCCAGACGGTGTGTATCTCACGTTGGGTCCTACTGTCGCGCATGCGCAGCAGTGTTTTTCGAAAGACGAGCCTCTCCCGGCTGAGTTTGTGGGAATACCAGAGACTTTATGGGCCAGTAGTGATACTGATGTGGGGAAGATGGACATAGCTCCTGTGTCCATCAAGGTCAAGGCGGGAGCCCGGGTGCCGCGGATACCCCAGTACAAGATATCTAGGGATGGAGAGAAGGCTTTGCTACAGATAATACAGGATCTCATATGGTCAGGTGTAGTGGAGGAGACAGACTCTAACAGTTGTAATAGCCCTATTCTCCCAATCCTTAAACGACACTCTGCCGATGCGGCTGGTGACACACCACACGTCTATCGATTTGTGATTGTTTTGCGCCACATTAATAAGGTAGTTGAGCCTCAATACCCTGTGGTCTCTGATATTACTACCATTTTGACAATGATACCCCCCACGGCCAAATATTTTTCTGTTTTGGACTTAAAAAATGCTTTCTTTAGCGTTCCTGTGCATCCTGATAGCCGTTTCCTTTTCGGATTCTCATTGGCTGGCCGAAGTTTCAGATTTTGCTGAATTTCCCAAGGTTATACTGAGAGTCCCAGCAAATACAGTCAGGCTTTGAAAGCTCAATTAGATGACTTAGAGTTTCCCGAAGGCAATGTTCTTTTGCAATATGTAGATGATCTTCTTATCACATCTGACACTGAGGAGGGGTGTCGAGAAACAACGGTTTAATTACTGCATCATTTGGCTCCCTTCCTAAATTCCAATACTGTCGACAGGAGGTTACCTACCTAGGTCATCTCCTATCGAAGGAGGGGACGAGGTTGACCCCGGAGCGCATCAAGGCGATAACTAACATGGCTGTACCTAACACGCAGCGAGAGGTGCGCGCATTTCTGGGTATAACGTCGTATTGTCGCCAGTGGATACCTAATTATGCTTTACTAACAAAACCCCTTTTGTATTTGACTACTAAAGAAGTGCGCAAACCCTTCCCTGGACTCCAGCATGTCAAGAAGCGTTTGAGTTACTAAAAACTGCTTTGTGTTCCGCACCTGTTTTGGGAACTCCTGATTACCAGAAGCCTTTTGTGCTTTATGTACACGAGGCAGAAGGTTGCGCGTTGTCTGTCCTAACTCAATGTTTTGGCGGGAAACAGAGACCGTGCGCTTACTTTTCTGCGATGCTTGACAATGTGGCGAGAGCGTTGCCGAGCTGTCTAAGGGCTACAGCGGCTGCTGCAGTCTCAATCAGACAATCAGCAGGGCTCGTGTTGGGTTCAGAACTCACAGTGATGGTACCGCACGCTGTGGATATTCTACTGAACAGAACGCAGACGCAGCATTTAACAAGTGCTCGTCTTACTGGTTATGAGATGACGTTATTTGCACCCCATGTGACGATTAAAAGATGTGCCACTCTGAACCCGGCCACGTTGATACCCATCCCTTCAGATGAAAAGGACGATGAAGTCCATGATTGTTTGTTTCGGACAGAGGAGGAGACAAAGGGAAGGATAGATTTGACAGACACCCCCCTAGATGATCCTGACGGGGAGCTGTATGTTGATGGTTCCTGTTTTAAACTTGCGGATGGTACCTCAACTGCAGCATATGCAGTCACGACCTTGAAAACAGTGGTGGAGACTTCTAGGATTCCGTATCACTCAGCTCAAGCTGCAGAAATAATAGCACTGATGCGTGCGTGTGAGTTGAGTGAAGGACTGGATGTGAATATTTACACTGACAGCCAATATGCCTTTGGCGTGGCTCATAGTTACGGGCGACTGTGGGCGGAGAGGGGATTTTTGACAGCACACGGACAGAGGATTCAGAATGGCCCATTGATACTACGACTATTGACAGCATTGACGCTTCCCAGACGATTGGCAGTGATCAAATGCAGTGCACACAAAGTGGTGGTGGATGATGTAGGACTGGGAAATGCATTTGCAGATCAAACAGCAAAGGAGACGGCTAGAACAAAACTCCCACGAATGTTTGTGGCAGGACCAGCTAGGTGGGTACCGGACGTTAACATGTTCGCAAATACTGTACAAAGTGTGCGGAACATACAAGAAAAAGCGACTGAGGATGAGTTGAGGACATGGAAGGATGGTGGGGGACGGTTGGACTCTGATGAGTGTTGGACGGATGTGACAGACAAAAGACGATGGTTACTGCCGGACGCGAGTGTCCTTCCAGTGGTGACAATGGCTCAAGGGCCAGCACACATTAGTGCAAGAGGAATATCCAAATTGTTAGACCCAGTGTGGAGCAATAAGAACATTTCCAAGGTAGCAACCCATTTGGTGCTACAGTGCATGGTTTGCTTACGGCATAATCCGGGAAAGGGAACACCTGTCCCAGTTGGTAACTTTGCCCCTCCTTCTTTCCCTTTTGAAGTGATTCAGATGGATTATATTGAAATGGAAAGGGTTAGGAACCTCAAGCACGTCCTAGTGGTGGTATGTTCTTTTAGTAGGTGGGTGGAGGCTTTCCCAACTAAGGATTGTACAGCTATTTCCACAGCTAAGATGTTGATCAAAGAGTATTTCTCCCGCTACGGGTTGCCCCGGGTGATCTGGAGCGGCAATGGCACGTCTTTTAATGCTGAATTGATGAAACAGATATGTAAGGGGTTGCAGATCTCCCAGAAGTTTCATGCAGCACAGCACCCTCAGGCTACGGGCTTGGTAGAGAGGTTCAATGGGACCCTCAAATTGAAGATGGCTAAGATACAAGAGAGTACGGGGTTGTGTTGGCCAGATGCCCTTCCTCTAGCCTTACTTTCTACTAGAGTGACAGTCAATCCCAAGACTGGTGTCTCACCACACAAGGTTATTTTTAGCCGCCCCGCCAATGTGTGGGGCGTCCCTAGACCAAAATGTTTCTCCGAAATTGAATATCCTTTGTTGATAGATTACCTGTATGCTTTGACTAAAGATCTTCGTTCTATTCATCAGCAGGTAGCAGACACCCTGAAGCCGCTGCCAGAGGGGCCAGGTCACGTCATACAACCCAGGGACTGGGTTGTCGCGAAGAAGTACCAGAGGAAGTCCTGTTTGGAACCCAGGTGGTCAGAGCCGAGGCAGGTGCTTCTGACCACCCGCACCGCACTTCGGATCCAGGGTCGAAAGGCGTGGACGCATGCTTCGCATGTTAAACGTGTTCCCCTACCGCTGCCATATGATGAATGGGTGAGAGACGGCGTTGCGGACCAGGAGTGCGAGGCGGTTCCTCGGTACACCCCCTTCTCGGATGCTTCGTTGAGGGGTGAGGAACCGGATCAAAGAGCAAAGAGGCCAGTTCTGATTGCAAGTGACGAGGCTTCTTCTGAACACAGCGAGCAAACAGCAGAGAATACGTCTTCTGTCATTGAGCCCCCCATTCTGTTCACGGATCCAGAGGTACGAGGGAGCACTCGGTATAATTTGCGGCCCAGAAAAGAGAAGAAAAGGTTCTGAGCACTGGAAGAAGGGCTGAGACAGGGATTAGATGAGGACTGTGTTGCAGGTTAGTCCAATGATAGGGATGGACTGTTGGTAAGAGCCCTGGTGCACTATCGAAACACTGTTGAATGAGACATTAGGATTGCGCCTGGGCCCAGATTTAGTGCTCCTGAGTTGCAAGACTGTGCGACTCCGTCGTGGGATTAGGGAACGAACAATAGAAGTCTGCCTGTGAGGCTTTAACGGACACAGGCAGAAGATCCCTTCTGAGGGTGAAGAACCCCTCTGGCCGGCTTCGGAGTGACTGGGACTATTTCGAGTATTTTTGTAGTTTAGCTTTGGACTTCTAGTTAGGAAAAAAAATGTATCCGTTTGGTCGCCCCATCCCTGAGGAGGAGCAACCCTTTACAGCTCCTCGTAGAGCAGAACCAGATTCCCCATGGCTTGCCCTATCACGGAAAGGGAAGTTGGTGGTCATAGCGATATTGATCATCGTATTTCTGATAGTACTTGGAATACTTTTTTTTCTTGATGAAGCTTACCCTGTCCATAAGTTTGTTCCCACACCATCTGCTTTGCCCGAACACAATATGATTACTGTTGATTATGGCGAACAATGCATGCGGAAGGGCTATCGAGATAATGTTTTTATTAAGACTCTACATCATGCTCATGCTGTGTATAATGTGACAGATTGTTGGGTCTGTGGGATGCCTCCCTCTGCTGCCTATAAAAAGGATAGATTGCTGGCACTTCCTTTAACACCAGCGAATAGTTGTGTGGGTTGGTACACTCTAATTGGCATGGTTAAACTCTTTCAGCAGCCTGATTTTTTGGACCCCCGACTGCCTGGTACAGGATCGACGTTGACAATGCGAGTATGCCCTATGCCCACCTCTTCCCTTGGACGGTTGTTTACTGATGGACATTTTGATCAGACATTTTTAGAGACATGCTCGAAGAAGGTAGAACGATTTGTGACACCCAACGATACTGACAAAGTGAGGGAAAGTTTTCTTCAGTTGAACTCTTCCTTAGCCCATAGGCATCCTCCTAAGACAAATAGTAGTGGTCGTTCCTTGGTGCCCCTGGCAGTTGTTGGGCCTTCACCTTTCTTCTGTATCTTAGGGAGGGGTCCTATCAAGGTGGGGGACAGCTGCTGCAATGTGACTGCTTCGATTCGTCTGCCCCTTAGTCCTTCTCTAATAACTCCCCCGAATATGTACTTTGTATGCGGGGGCAATGGTTATTTGTGGTTGCCTGAGGGTTGGGGTGGGGTCTGCTATCTGGCTTATTTACTCCCCCCTGTTTATGTAGCACCCTCAGATGATCATAAGACCCATCGGCGGTTTGCTATAATGCCTGGACAGCGTAAAAGGAGGGCACTCCAAGTTGAGGATGTAGATCAGACTGACACTTCTTTGCAACAATGGACGGATTTCTCTAAGGGTTTGCTGCCGTTCTGGGGTCCTATCTTTAACAGTAGAGCTATTAGGAGACTGTCAAGGGTAATGGAAAAGGTAGTGAATACGGAGGCAGATATTGCGGCCAATATGTCCGTTGGGATGCAGGCTATGAGATTATTTACGATCCAGAACAGGATGGTGCTTGACGTCATCCTTGCAGACAGGGATGGAGCCTGCCGCGTCATCGGGACGTCTTGTTGTGTATATATTCCTGACTCGGTCCGACTGTTAACTTAGCTGTACAGAAGCTCCATAGATTGGCCGCTGAACTCCATCAGGATACGGGTACCTGGTCATTAAAGACATGGTTGTGGGGTGTTTTCTCCTCCTGGGGTTGGAAGATTTTAATGGGTGTTGTGGGAGTTGTGGGTATCTTGCTGACCTGCTGTTTATGTGTTTATTGCCTTGCCCCTTGTTGCTCCATGTGTGCCAGCAATTTACGACCTCCTCGGAGACCAACACGCCAATATCCTGTTTCAGATGATGTAGAGCTTCATGATATTCGTTGGTTAATGCTTATTGATGATGATATTTTCGATTGTCATGATGCCCTGCAATAAAGGCTGCACTCATGTTAGCCACATCATGCTAAAAGGAGGGTCTGATAGGTTTCATTTTCCGATGCCCCGCCCACTTACACATACGCTTATGAGTTAGCATAATGTGTCTAACCAATGATATATTAATTCATGTATTTACGTTTATATTCTCCTTTTCAATATTCATTTTTGCGTGTGACACTATTCTGTTTCCTTAGCTTAGCTTGTGTGCCACCATTTTGGAGAGCTTCTCTCTGCGTGCGAGTCGTGCTCGTTCACCCCTCCCGTAGGAATAGAAAAAACCCTAAACGCAGCAGTTTTCGTTTCTTGGCTAACTGTGATCGAAACTATAACAAACCTCTAATCAGTGCTGTTCTCATGTGTTGGGGAGGCTGAGGCCTGGCTCCGCGGCCTTGGGCCGAGATAAGAAATGTTGCCATCGCAGGTGCAGATGCCTCTTGTATGAGGCCATTGTTCGCTCTTTCAGGGGTCCAGTACTTTTCCAGACTGGGCGTGTTTTATACTAATGTATCCCGTTATAATGTATTGCTGTGATGAGATGGGTCAGTCCTCTCGGCGCACTCCTAGGGGTGAGGTCGGACAGGGCCCTCTCATATGGGAGTTTGTGGCCTAATAAAATAGCTTGTTTATTCTTCTCCACTGTCCGACTGACTTATTACTTGGTAATCATAGGCGAGTGTGGTAAGTCACTCGGGTGGATTTGAGCCACGCTTATCACCTGCCTTATCCATGTCGCTAACGGCTCCAAAAATATAGCAAAAAAGCAGGGGTGACAGCGGGCATCCCTTGGCTTGTCCCTCTACCTAGTGGGAATTCCCTCGAAAGACAGCCATTTACCACCACCCTGGCAACTGGTCGTTCGTAGTGTAAGCGTACCCATTGACAAAATTTGGGGCCAAAGCCCAGATGCTGGAGGGCCGCAAAGAGGAAGGGCCATTCCACCAAGTCAAATGCCATACGGGCATCTAAGGAGAGTATGGCCGCGTCCTCAGCTATCTTTTCCATTCTCTCCAACACGCCGAACAGCTGCCGCAAGTTGAGTGCCGTATTACGGTGGGGTATGAAGCCTGACTGGTCCGGGTGGATGATGTCAGCTAGGTGGGGCTGGAGTCTCATGGCCAGGGCTTTTGCCAATATTTTGGCCTCTGCATTAAGCAGGGAGATTGGCCTGTGAGACCCACACTCCTGCGCCGGTTTACCCGGCTTGTGTATTGCCACTATCGTCGCCAGTCTCTGGTCACAAGGGAGAGCCCCGGTTTCAAATCTTTCTTTATACATGGCTAGGAGGCGTGGCGCCACCTGAGCAGATCCTAGTTTATAGAATTCAATTGGGATTCCGTTTGGCCCCAACGTCTTCCCCGAGTGCAGTGCCCTAACCGCTTGTGTTACCTCATCCAGCGTCAAATCTTCCTCCAGTGCCGAGATAGCATCTTCCCCTAAAGTAGGTGTCTGTATGTCATGCAAAAATGCCAGATTGTCCTCAACTGTTGCCTCCGCCACCGGTGTGTAGCCTAGTTTGTAGTGTCGTGCCAATTCATCTGCAATCTGTTGTGGGGTCTGTACTAGCACGCCTTCTCGCGTGCGTATTTGCGTTATCCAATTACTCGCCCTTTCTTTCTTCCCCAACCACGCCAGTAGTTTCCCTGCCTTGTTCCCCTGTCCGTAGATAGTATGCTGGGTCTCCTTAAGTCTATCCTTCAACCCCTCTCGTATATAGGCCCTGTATTCCTGTTGCGCCAGATTCAGTGCATGTGCCGTATCCTCCGTTAAGTCAAGCGTGTGTTCCCTTTCGGCCCTACCCACTGCGTCCTCCAGGTCAGCTATGTGTCTCTGCAGATCTATTTTTTTCCCCGTTATTACCGATATGGCCTGGCCTCTCAAAACTGTCTTGTATGCCTCCCAGAGTGTCGATGGTGAGAAAACCGAACGTTCATTTTCTTCAAAATAATGTTTGGTGACCTGTAGCAATGTTTTTCGAACCTTCTTATCTTGTAAGTACCCAGGTCTAATGGGGAAGAGCCGTCTGTTCTGTAGGTTGGGGGATCTGTAAGTGACACTGACTGGGGAGTGGTCAGAAATGCCTCGCGGGAGATGTTGTATGTCTACCAGGCCCAGTACCCCGGAAGCCAAGGCAAAAATGTAGTCCAGTCTGGACAGACTGTTGTGGGCCCCGGAGTGGAACGTAAATTGCCTATCTGTTGGATACCTGACCCTCCATAGATCTAAAAGTCCCAACGCCTCCACAAAGGCCTGCAAGTGTCGAGTCTCTCCCCCCTGCACCTCTGACAGGTTACCTATCAAGATCAGGGTCCATGACTGCATTAAAGTCCCCTCCGGTAATCAATTCCCCCTCAGGGAGGGCTAAGAGGAACTTCCCCAGGTCTGTGAATGCTGTCTTATGCAGTGTTGGTGGGATATAAATGGAAACAATATTGTACGCCTTGCCATCTCATTGCCCGGACAGGGCCGCGAATCGACCCTGCTCATCATTGAAAGTTTTCAATACCACCATAGGGAAACGTTTATTCACCAGGACACCTACACCTCTGGACCCAGAAGAGAATTCCGCATGAGTGGCCATTTGGAACCCCCATCTATTCAGTGCTTTGACAGTTGTGCCCTGCAGGTGCGTCTCCTGGAGTAATGCTACAGCTGGGTTCTTTCTCCTTAAATATTGCAGCACTAGCCCACGCTTAATTTTGTCCCCCAGCTCAATGACATTCCACGAGAGCACCGTAAACTGTGGCGCTCGCTGCTGCATCTCTTGCATCCCTGCGGCTAAGGCGCTAGCACCCTGGTGAGTATCTGCCATGTGTTCTGGTGATTTTTATCAACGTGCGGAGTGTCGTGATCCGAACTGACGTGTCATGTGTCAAACTTTCCATCAAACGTCCCCAAAACAGTGTGAGTGTCCTCCCAAAGCTTCCCCTCCCCTTGCAAAACCCCCTCCCTGAACATCCCCCCACCCTGCCTCCCTGCCAAGCGGATTCCAAACTACCCACCACCCCAACATAGCAGAGTGCTTCCGTCCCCAACCATTGTACCCTGGGGAGTAAGAAAGCTCACCCATCTCGCCCGCCCGCCCCCAACTATACTTATCTGAAGCCTGCAACAAAGTCTCCATATAGTCCGTAACTGTTCCCACGCCGTGCTGGCGGCCTCACACAGTAGTACCTGATTCGGCGTTACCAACACTACAGTCTGGTGTGAGCCAGGCATCCTGGGTAGGCGCCTCCGCTTCACTGTTTTCTTTCCGGTGAGAGTTTCTAGCGGCAGTCTATGTCATCCCCTCTTGTGCCAGTGATAGGTCCATGGTCACTTCTCAGGCCGCAGGCCGTTCATTCTGCCGAGTCGTCTACTCTCTGTTCTCCATTTGTCTCCTACGTGAGGCCCTTAAGTTCTTCACCCTCGTCATGTTGGGAGGGCCGCCGTCTCCGTCCCCTCTGTCCTCGATTTCTGTTTGCCGGCCTCCATCCCTCAAGCTAGTCAGTCGCCTCACCCGGCGACTCGAAGAACCAGGTGTCTCCCTCCACCTCCACACGCAATTTTGCCGGAAACAGCATTGCATACTTCAATTCTCGGTTGCGGAGTTCCTTTTTCACTTCTGTGAAGCTGCGCCTTTGGGCCGTGACTGCCGCCGTATAGTCAGGATATAATTGCACTGTACTATTGTCAACTCTAAGAGGGGGACCCACTCTGGCCGCTTGTAGGATTACGTCCCTATCACGGAAATTAAAAAGTCTTGCGAGGATTGGCCTCGGGGGGGGGCCGGTTGGGCCTGCCGCCCGAGACCCTATGCGCCCTTTCCACCAAGAAGAATTTGGAGAGACCTCGTGGTGAGAGCTGTGTCTGTATTAGTTCCTCTACAAAGAGATCTAGCGCCGGTCCTCGAATACTCTCCGGTACGCCAACCAGACGCACGTTGTTGCGCCAAGAGCGCCCTTCCTGATCATCCAGATTCGCCGCCAATTGCAAGTTCATATGCTCCAGGTGGGCCACCTGCTTCTTAAGTGTCGTCGTGTCTGAGACCAGGGTTTCGGTTGTGGCCTCCACCTCCGTGACTCTGGAGCTCATGTTGGAGAGATCCGCCCTCAGTAGGGACACCTCCGTGGAAATGGAGCCGATAGACGTTTGCATTTGGAGCAGTGTCGCCATAACATCCTGTAGCATTACTTCTTTCTGGGACCCAGTCGTTTTGTCGCCCGTGCCCGGGGTCCCCATCTGTTGTCCGTCTGGCTGTCCCTTCGTGAGCGTGTACTTATAAATGCGGTTGGTCTGTACCTGCGTCTGTCTCACCCCCCTGGCGCTCATCTTCCTCCTCTCCAGGCACTTGGCACCTCAGACTATCCGTGGGGCCCCCCTCTCTCCTCAGTGCAGAGTGGGCCGCTGCCTGTTCGCCGGTCACCTGGCTAGGGTCTGCCTCAATCATCAGATGCCCACCACTGCATAGCCCCCCCCGATTATCCTCGGGGCTCCCCACCATCTCGTCTACTGCGGTGGCTCAGTCCTCTGTTCTCTACTTCTTTTCCACCAATTTGGCGGGCCCCTGACTGCGCGTCAATCTCTGTTGCGGAGAAGGCGGGGGGAGAGAAAAAAGAAAAGGGGGGGTGGTTTCCTTATCCGGGCCCCGTCGCGCCCCTTCAAAACACCGGCACACCACTCTCACCTCCGGAGCAAAGGACCTCCGACCAGGCAATGTCTCGTGGTCGGGCCGTCTTGCGTGCCCCGACGTGCGGCCGCGCTGACTACTGTGGGTCCCGGCAGCAGTTGTGGAGGGTAGGCCTCAGTTCCGCCCCCTCACCGTACTCGGTGTCGGTGATGCCCCGGGACACACCGCTGCAATATTTCGAGTGCGGAGGGCACACAGCAGTTGCGTCGTCGCTCTGGTTCTTCCAGGCAGCAGGATTATGGCAGGATTTGCCGGTCTGGGCAGTCCGGGATCGGGAGCTCCTCTAGGCTGCGGCCATGATCTTCAGTCACTACTTCTATGGCTGTTTTCACATGAGAACTTATCGCTGGGTTCACTCTCTGCAAGTTCCTGGGATTTTGACTGAACATTGTGTGCAAAGTCGAACAACAATGCCCCTTGTTATTTTGTTCTGCCAGGCCTTAGCCCTTAGACAAAACATACTAATGCAGCTGTTGTTTGGACAAAAGTTCTTTGGTTTTATTAGAATACACAAATAGGTAGCACACACTTGGAGAGGGACCTTTCCAGGGAGAAGAGCGAGACAGCACCTATGATGTAGATCTACCATCTATAAGCTAAGGTATGGGTTCTACTGACAAAGCCCAGATATCTGCTACTACATAATAATACTGCTTCTTAGCAAAGGGAGAGAGGTTAGGCTCTATAGTCTTTTCATGATGACATCTCCATTCATGATTTATGGACTAGCTACTATGCTGACTGTATTTGTACTATGCTTTTTCCTGCTTGTTGTGGCACATATACTGCATGTTAGGGCACATTAGTTAAAATAAATATTTTAAACTATTTTGTGTCTCTGTCAGATTTTATTGTGGACAAGTACAAGAGTGCAAGTGAAAGGGTGTGTCTTGTTGCCATGATTCCTGAGAGATCTGGGGGTGTTGTGTTCTGGGGTGTCTGATCATTTGTTTCTCTGTGAGTGAGTAGGAGAGCAGATGAGACACTATAGCTAGTCGGTCCTGGGCTCATGGGTACCAAGGTGGTAGGATGACTCAGTCCCTATACACCAAGGTCATATATTCCTGCGCGTAGTTCTGTGTTTTTGCAGAATCCCCACAACAGGGTTTAAAATGTATGCACAGTTACTGCACAGACTGGCAATAATGTGGGAAACATGAAGTATCACATTATTATCTTCCAAACATCACTGTGGCGAAACTGAACTCTAAGCTATCTGCCAGTGGTGAAATGATGCCCCCGGCAGAATGTAATGAGGGGCCCGGGTCTATCATATCGCACAGATATTCATTGGCTTTAGGTTAAATGCTGGCTCCCTTAAATGGCTGGCACTCCCTATAAAGGCTTGGGGCCCCTCTACATGGCATACGCCTCCTCTATCTGCATTTCCCCAGGCAGTATTACTGCACCAAATGATCTGCCCACTGAGGGTGAGTGTTGTAATACGTCACTGGGCATGCCCTGTGAATTCACACACTAATGTACACACACATTCCTGATGTCAGGCGCAGGATCAGGAGGCCAATAAAGAGATAGCCAGCTGTGTACACGGACACCTGCCAAAATTTATCAAGCAGAGCAGTGGGGTTGGGTCTTTATTATTTAAGCGTCATTTCGATAACCTGACCGCCACCACCGCATTGGCAACAAGGGTTGTCATTCCCTCGCTTCTTGAAGTCCCAGTGCCAAAGCAGGACTGGTGCGGTGCAAACGAGTACCTCAGACTATGCCTCTCTACCCTCCAAAAGGAGTGGACATTAAAAAAGGTGGCAACCCCAATGTCCCTCTTGAAAATCATGAGTTTCCCAGGGCTAGGGACATATTGTGGCAGGTTCAAACCCAATCTGGGATCTCCGAGTGGTCCACTATGCCATATAACAAATTCATCCATTCCCTAGCCGGGGCTGAATGTCTTGCAAGATCCTAAGGCACAGGCTAATGACTATATTGATTGGGTAGCGGAGGTTGACTCTTGCACTGTGTAGAGAGCCACCCGGCCTCTCTCCTTGTAATGTATCCATTCTCACCTCTCGTGGCCGGGCTCGGCCAGAGGGTATAAATAAAGGGGCTAGGGTTGCATGTGACCACTACCCAAATGACTATCGTTCCTTCCTATAGCGCAACCGGGCCCATACCTTCACCAGGTTTTGCCTTCCACACTGGCAACGAGGGGGAAACAAACCCTCGGCACATCCAACAGCTGTCCCCACTCTCCTGCTGCTGAACTGTCGGGATGCTGCAGGCTCCAGTCTTCCTGGCCCTCAGAATTCCTCCCCCGCCGGTCCACAACATCCTTACCAGCAGCACATGCCCTGCAGTGCGTGCACCCACCTCCTGGGACTCCGCACTACGACCTGCGGTGGTGGCCTTCTCTCTCTGAGGCCTGTGTTGTGTGCACTTCCAAGAGAGCGTGGCCTTCTACCACTGTGGCCCGCTGTTCCAGATGTCGTCTGGACTCAGGCTCCTCAGGTGGCCGGCTCACACTTCGGCAGCAGCCTCAAGCTCGACAGCCCCTGCCTGGGAGGTCTGGTGTGAGGCAAGAAAAGAAAAAAAAAAGTCAAGGAAAAAAGGCTCAGACTCCAGGTCAAGTGGCGAGCTGCACACCAACTGCAGAGGAAGAGAGCCTCCCTCCTTCTTTCCCATGTGCAGCCACTGCTGATCAGGGGAGAAGGCGTACCTGCCGGCCTGCAGGGGCACAAAGGATGAGCTTCACTGCCTGTGTGCACCCGGCCAACCAGCGCAAGGACTGCCTTCTGCAAAGGTACACCCTCATTACACAGCAACCAGTCCTCAGCCAGGGTGAGTGCCCTGTGTGGCAAAGCACCACATCAGAATTCAGGACTCACGTCCATAGCCTTCAAGCCCCAGAGCGTCTGCTGCCCGCAATAGAGCACCAGTGGGGGACCTACCACCTCCTCAGCTACCTCTACCCGCCCAATTGCCAACAGTACTGTACACGCATGCCTCTGTCTCTCTACTACCTCCCTTCAGCCAGCTCACCAATCCTGCAATGACTGCGCCTTGGTGGAAGCTATGCCTTGGACGCCGAAACCACTTCTTCCGCGGCACAAGGGAGACCGATGGGGCTGTGAAGCTATTGATGCACTTTGGGGGTGACGAGCTCTATGAACTTTTTGAGACTCTGCCAAACATGGGGGAGGACGATGATTATGACGCAGCGATTGCTGCTCTCAACAGGCATGCTGGGGAGTCGGATGAATTTTTCGACCCCAAAATTAATCCTGACTATTAGTGCTTCAAATTACGTCAAGCCAAGCTGACGGAAGCAGAGTCAGTGGACATGTTCTATAACAGATTTTGGAGGCTTGCACACACATGCATGAACATTGACCAATGAGAAGAGTACTGCGTGCCTATCATACAGGGATGCAAATCAGTCTCACTGATTATGTTATGTTATGTTATGTTATGTTATGTTAAAAAGCTTGTAAAGCGCACTTACACCCAACGGTTTCATGGCGCTGTGAGCAAAAGAGGATGAACGTTCAGCAATTAAGGCAGCAGAGGAAAAAACGATTAGTCATAAGCTATACGGAATAGGTGAGTTTTCAGAAGAGAGCTAAAATGGGCATAAGAGGTGGTGGATCTAAGCTCCAGAGGGAGCGCGTTCCAGCGGGTAGGGGCAAGGAACGAGAATCTAAGGCCCCCGTGCTTCTTGCGTTTAAAAGTGGGAGTCGTAAGCAAGGCAAGGTGAGAGGAGCGGAGATTGCGTGATGGGCGGTAATGGTGGAGAAGAGAAGAAATAAAAACCGGACCGAAGCCGGCCAAGGATTTGAAGGTGATGCAGCTGATTTTAAATTCGCACCGTTTGGCTACCGGGAGCCAATGGAGGGTTTTAAGCAGGGGGCGAACGTGATGGTGTCTAGGCTGGTGAAAGATCAATCTCGCGGCCTGGTTTTGAACCAGCTGCAAGCGGTTCAACTGGTATGCAGGGATGCCAACGTAGAGAGAGTTGGCATAATCGATCCTGGAGATTACAAGGGCCAAAAGGGCCAAAGTAAGGGCCTCCGTAGTGAGGAAGAGGGAAATCTTGCGGATCTTTCGGAGGTGGAAAAAACTAGAAGAGACCACTGCATTAATGTGGGGCTTCATCGAGAGGTCCTTACAAATAGTAACTCCCAGGCTCTTTGCAGAGTCAACAGTGCGGGGAGGTAGGCCAAGACTTCGTGGCCAGAAGTTGGAGGTCCATGGATTGGAGGTGCCCCCGATCAAGACCAGCTCGGTCTTGTCGGGGTTGAGCTTGAGGTGATTTTCCCCCATCAAATCACTAATATGGCACAAGGTGGACTGAAAATTGTGAATGGATTGGTCGGAGGAGTCAATATCAAAGACCAACTGAATATCGTCCGCATAATTAAATGCGGTGACATTACTGCCTCGGAGGGAACGGATAAGGGGGGTAAGATACAAATTAAAAAGGAGAGAGGAAAGGGAAGAGCCCTGGGGGACGCCACATGTCAACTTCACTTTGTCAGCTGAGAAGTGGGAGAGACGGACCGCCTGGTGATGGTTGCTTGAAAAAGAACAGACCCACTCAAGGACAGGCCCCTGGATGCCGGCCTCTCCGATACGGCCGACCAGAATATCATGGTCGACCGTGTCAAAGGCGGCTGACAAATCCAGGAGCACCAAGGCCTGACTGGTCCTAAGGTCCGCCCCTCTCCGCAGCTCCTCCATCACTGACAGTATGACTGACTCAGTCGAATGGGCAGGTCTGAAGCCAGCCTGTTGAGGGTCAAAAAACTGAGTGCGTTCGATGAAGGAACTGAGGAAGTTGATGACATGGGCTTCCAATACTTTGCTGAGATAGGAAAGCAAGGAAATGGGCCGGAAATTGCTCATCAGAGCCGGGTCAGCAATAGGCTTCTTAAGAATTGGTACGACTTCAGCGATCTTAAAGGAGGCGGGAACCAGGCCGAGTCGGAGCGAATTATTAAGAAGTGTCAGAGGGGGCTTCGGACAGGCAGTGAATGCCTCTCGCAGGACATGGGGAGGGCAACAATCTGAAGGGGGCCAGAGGCCACCTTTTTTAACAAGGCAAAAAATTCTTCTTCCGAAATCGGGGGTATCTGTGCAACTGAGTAGGGGTTCATAGTCACGGGAATAGTGACAAGGGTAGGTGTGGTTTAAGGTGTACTACGGGAAATACTATTTTTGATTTTGACAATTTTGTCCATGAAAAAAAGGTTAAGGGAGTCACAAAGTGCTTGGGAGGGGAGGGGTTTAATGGTCACCCTGTCCGGGTGTGATAGTTCTTCCACAATGTAAAAAATATCTTTCGCCTTAGTTGCAGAGTCTATAATTTTATTGGAGAAGTATAAGGTTTTGCCTGGAGAATGCTATAGTTATAATCTTTAAGCTGGGTCGTGAAAGCCAATTTTTTCTCAGGGGCATAGTCTCGCCTCCAACAGCACTCAGCCTGCCTAAGTGTAAGTTTTTTTACTTTAAGTTCTTCAGAGAACCATCTCTGCGCATCATGGGGCCGTTTCAATTTAACAAGTTTAAGTGGTGCCACAGTGTCGCTAGCTGATTCAAGCCAGTGTCTCAGGCTGAGGGCCTGGGTATCTGGAGAATCACACTCGGCAGGGGGAGAAGCACTGAGTAGAATACAAAGTTCGCTAAGGTCGGCTCTGTTCCAGTTCCTAGCCAAGAATTTTCCCTCGAGTGGTTCAATAGTGTGAGGAACAGTAACAAGGAAGAACGTAATAATAAAATGGTCCGACCATGGGCAGGGAAGGATAAGGGGCGGGGAGATATCCAGGTTGGCGGTCCAAACCTGATCTAAAATGTGGCCTTTATTGTGTGTTGCTGATTAGATGTGTTGGGAGCAATTCATGCCAGCCAAAAGATCGGTAAAGGCGGACGATGCCAAATACTCTGCCAGCCCGGGATGTTCCTGGATGAATTTCTAATACTCGCACGCTCCAATGAACTTTCCAACAGCCAGGCGGAGGAAATGGAGACTGCCAGGGTTCAATGGAAACCCCGCTCCCTCAGCCCCGAGGGCAACCCCCATCAAAGAAGAGACAGAGGACAGAGGACGCGGTGCCACAATGCCCTGGGCCAGCAAAGCCGCAGACTACCCCTAGGAAGTAACATGAAATTGAGGATATTGCGGCTTCGACAACAAACCATTGGAACAGTGCCCGGCAAGAGGGCAGACATGCATCAAATGTGGCAAAGTCAATCACTCTACAAGTGGAGGAAGAGGGCAATCCAGAGGAGGTGCATCAAGAGGATGTGCCACGAACCTACATCATCGGACACTGGAGGTCCCTCCCCACGCAGAGGTACAGCCCGTGCAAGGGGCTGCTGCCCACTTTGTGGACGATGATGACAACATTTTTGTAATCTCCTTCGCCGGCCGCTCTGGTCGCAAGACACGTCCACCACTCATGTTCATAGTGCACATCAACGACATCCCGGTTCAAGCCCTAATCGACACTGGAGCATCGATGAATGTGATAGAGTCGAGCCAGTATGAGAAGCTATCTCCCCGCCCACCACTCACCCCTAGCTCAGTAAGAATCTACATGTATGGTGGTACTGAGCCCCTAAAGCTCATGGGCACTATTGAGGTTGACATCAACAGCACTGACCACACTATCAGAACCAAATTCCATGTCACTGAAGCCCAGAAAGGAATGCTGCTCGGATGCCACACCGCAGAAAATTTTGAGCTGGCATTCTTCGCAAAACAAATCGATGACACACATGTGGAGGACATGCTGAACGATTTCCCTCAACTTCTCCAAGGTCTGTGGGAGCTCAACGATCACCAAGCCACTCTGCACATTGGCAAGGCCATAAAGCCCTCTGCACTCAGACACTGATGCATCCAGCTTAATCTCCGCTCCCTAGTAGAGGAAGAGCTGCAAGACCTGGAAAGCCAAGGCGTCATCGAGATGGTATCAGGTCCCACCCCGTGGGTCTACCCACCAGGTATTGCACCGAAACCTAAGTAGCCAGGTGCCATCCGTCTTTGCGTGGACATGAGATCCCTAACCAAGCCATCTGGAGAGAAAGACATGTGACCCCTACCATGGATGACATCGTAGCAGACCTAAACGGCGTACAATGGTTTTTTAAACTGGACCTGAACTCAGGATATCACCAGCTGGAGTCAGTGCCAGAAAGTCGTAACATCACAACCTCAGCGGCAGAGGTGTTTCTGAATGCCATCAAGGAAACCCTCTCTGGACTGGTAGGCATGATAAACCTGAGTGGCGATATCCTCATATACTCGCAGAACCTCGAGAAGCACCATGTTCGATTGCGAGCCACCTTAAAAAGCCTGGCACACTGTAGCCTCCCCCTTCACTGAAAAAAATGCTCATTCTATCAAAACTCAATTGACTTCTTTGGCTATGTATTTTCCCGAGATGGACTCCTAGTCAGTCCCAGGAAGACGGAGGAAATCCATAGTGCCCCCGTACCACAAAATCCAACGGAGGTGAGCAGCTTCCTCAGAATTGTAACATACTGCGGGAGGTTCATCCCTGGCCTAGCCATGCTATCGGAACCCCTGCACCACTTACCATGGTCCTGGAGTCCCAAGGAAGAAACCTCTTTTCACAGCATGAAGAAATCACTGCTGGGCCAAACCACAATGGCCTATTTCCACCCTTGGCGAAGAACTGGTCTGGTTGTGGATGCTAGCCCAGTGGGGCTCAGAGTTGTCCTCCTGCAGGAAGATGCTTGAGGGGACTGTTGCCCATTAGCTTACGCAAGTTGGGCGTTATCACTGACGGAGACCCACTACTCATAGATGGAACGCAAGGTTCTGGCCATCAGTTGGGTGTGCCAACATTTCCACATTTACCTATGTGGCCACCAGATCCACGTGGTGACAGATCACAAACCACTCCTGCCTCTGTTTAACAGATCGTCCGGTCTGGCGCCCCCGCGGTTAGAGAAGTGGACTGTACAGCTCCAAGCGTATTCATTTCAATTGGTCTACTGACACGGGCCAACAACCCTGCCAACTTTCTGTCACGCCACCCATCACCAGGCAACCCCAGCAGGTGAGCACTGGACGAAGAACGCACCGAATGCTTCATGAACATGGCTGAGACCAATGCTTGCCCAGTGGCCGTCACCCAAGAGGACATAAGAAAGGCCACGGATGCCGCTGACATGCTCCAAAAGGTGAATGGAAACCATTGCACGAGGGCATTGGCACCGGTTCCTCAATGGGTCCAGGTCAATGGTGGCAGACGAACAGACCATGCATTGCCAACTCTGGAGAGTACGACACAAGCTGAGCATGTGTGGATCTGGCCTGGTATTGCGAGGGCAGAGAATCATCATGCCGAAAAGCCTCCAGGGTCAGATGGTCACATTCACCCACCAAGGAGCAGCAAAGAACAAATCGAGGCTCAGAGTGAATGTTTGGTTTCCAGGCATGGATGAACTCGTGGATGAAGAACTCTGAGGCTGTCATCCCTGAACCATCACCAGCAAAGACCCTGCCCCGCGCATGTGCTGACTAAAGAACCATGCCTCAATCCATGGGCAAAAGTCAACATTGACTTTGGGAGTTTTCCTGACGGGCGAAACACTCTGGTGGTCACGGATTCGTTCTCCAAGTTTACTGTAATCGAGTTGGTGCCCTCCACCGCATTTGTCTATGTGCAGCCCGCACTGGAGAAGACCTTCGCACTGTTAGGCCTGCCGGAGAAGGTGAAGTCTGAGAATGCCCCCCCCCTTCCAAGGGTAGGAATTTTTCAGGACTTTTTGACACAGAAAGGGGTCAGGCATTGAAGAATCACCCCCCAATGGCCACAGGCTGGTGGGGAGGTAGAGAGGTTCACGAGGACACTGAATCGAGCCCTTAGGATAGGGGCGGACCAGCATCAAGATGCCAAAGTGTGTCTTCACCAATTCCTGGAGGTGTGAAGGAAGTGGCCCCGGAAGACAAAGAATTCCCTTCCGACATGGCAGACGGTGAATCGTGCCGCTCTCCCCCAGCTGACGGGAGTGCAAGCACGCAAGAGTAGGATGCCTGGCGACCTGTCCAGAGAGTGTCTGTCGATGCCTTCCAGAAATGCCTCTCGCGGAGATCCCGCTGTTGAACGTGAGCTCGACGCAATGCCAAAAAAATCAGTGATACCAAGGCGCCCGAACCCAGCACCCAGCCAGAGGATGAGAGACTTTATGTGTTAATGCTTCTGAATATTTGTCTATTTGTTTTTTTTTTAATCAAAAGATGGGAGTGATGTAGAGAGCCACCCGGCCTCTCCCCTTGTAATGTATCCATTGTAACCCCTCCTGGGTGGGCTCGGCTGGAGGGTAGAAATACAGGGGTTAGGGTCGCACGTGACCACTAGCCGAATGAGCAATTATAGTGCTGGTCTTATTCCTTCCCATAGCGCAACCAGGCCCATACCTTCACCAGGTTTCGCCTTCCACACACTGTACAGCTCAATGACATTGTTGGTGCAAAGAAGTCCGATCCTTGCCTTTAAATGACCTCTGTAGCAGTCCTCTCATAGAATGGATGGACTTTCTCTTGGATTTTAGTGACTATGATGACATCTACCAGCATGGTCTCACTGCACTATGAAATATCTGGATTGAGCTGAGTGTCACAGATTGAGGAATACTTCTGAGAGGACACAAGATTGTCATTCACTGTCAAATGAGACATCAGATGCTCTTGTTAGCTCATAGAGGTCATCAAGGGCCAATAAAAACTATAGCGAGGCTGAGGAGAAAAGTCTTGTTCCCTGCAATAGACTTGTGTGGTAATGTTTAAGCTAGAGGCTTGGAATGTTATGAGGTCATAGGAGCAGTGTGTTCTATCTGTCAGTTGCTCCTGTGCCCCTTCCTCAGATTGATGTACTCTCATCTTAATAAATCACCACTGTCTTCATATTCATCTGTTTGGTATCATCATTACATATCTGGCGACGAGGATGGGATGTCATCTGCCTGACGGACTTTCATCGGACTGGCGGAACTTCATTGAATTCATTGAACTGTCATCCATCCATTACGCAAAAAGTTTACCAGAACAAGGGCTGGAAGGGGCCAGAGATCAGTTCGCTGTCACAAGTGGCAACTATTGATTTCACTTGTAAGTGAACACACAAGGTGAGACCCTTTTTCTTATTATTCTTCGTCGGAGATATTCAAGAAAACTCGGGAATGATTTGTGGTGCTGGTTAGCGCACGGGCCACGTAGCAACCATTCAAATGTACGGTTCCTTCTAGTTTGCACAACATTGTGCATTTTGTTTGTCAAGGTCTTCCTGAAGAAAACCAAAAATCAAAATAACTCCAATTTACTCATTACTTGATCGTTGCGAGCCTTACTTAGCTGACGCTCATTTTAAAAGTCCTTCACCTCATGCTGTCTGTTCCCTAGCCTTCAGCTTGTGTGTGATGAAACTTACGATCCCACCTAGGCTGATTTCTCTTCCATGAAACGAGAACTCACGACTAATCAAACTCTAAGCTCAAGATTACCTTTTCTTTTCTTTCTGCTTGTAACCTGGATCTGCTGTCCTTCATCTCGTCCCAGAATTGCTGTTCTTCCTGTTACATGTGTTCCCCAAATTTATGATAGAGTGCCATATCGCTATAATGCCCCCAGTGGTTCTCAACTGCACTGCACGTGTTTTCTCTGTGATGTGCACACAAAACCATCGTTGAATTATATTTGTGCAAATCTTTATATCAGCCATTTGCACACCTTCTTTCAACATTTGAATACATGTGCAAGTTTATCAACGATTTGCACGTTTTTAACAGATCCACATATCCTGTGCAAAGTTATCAGCAATTTGCACGCTTTAGGCAAGTTCACATTTCAGCGATTTGCACGCCTTATACAACGTATCTGCAACCTTTGCACGCTTTGGGCAAGTTCACATTTCAGCAATTTTCACGCTTTGTACAAGTCATCAACAATCTGTACTTTGTACAATTTAGAATCTCACTCATTTTTACATTTTTTTACAATGAAGAAAATATGCAAAGTATTTCACTACCTACACCATTTCTTCAAGAATCAGGGGAACCACCTTTAGAATGGAAACTATGGATTCGTTCTTTCAAGGTGTATTTAGTGGCTATTGACGCTACAAAAATCAAACCATACAGGAAAAAAAGGTTAAGTATTACCATTCAGGAGTTGAAGGTCAAAACATATTTGACCATTTACCTGAATATGAAGATTCAGACGACACAGGAATTGATGAAATTGACACTACCATTGTTCAACTCAATAAATACTTTTCTAAGACAACAAATCTAGTCATTCGTAGATTTAAATTCTTTACTAGCTCTAAAAGTATTAGCTGAAACTTGTGAATTTGAAGAGTTCACATCACATTAATCAGACATCAAATGGTAGTTAGATGCAACTCCAAGAAACTCCAGGAATGTCTTCTTACCTGTAAAAATCCATCTTTAGACAAACCTATTGACATAAACAAAAGTATTGAGGGTTCATGTCAGGATGTGAAAGTTTTAGAAGAATCTCTTAATAAAACGGCCATTTCAGTGGCAGTCGTTAACAAACCATTTACCACTGTAGAAAACAAAAGGAATAAGAATATATTCAAACATAACCCCTAAATGTTCCAATCACGAAGAGTTTGTTGTTTTAGATCTGGGTCACCCAATCATGTTTCGACTTTCAAACACTGCCATGCACATGGGCAACAGTGCAAGAAATTTGGCCAAATGGGCCATTTCTTAAAAGTGTGTAGAGGGAGTCAAAACAACAATCCTGTTTAGTGTATAATTAGCGATGACCATGAGGTTATTGACAACGAAAAGGATGACACACACAAAAGAATTGCTGTTAGGTATGTTAAGTGTGAAACAAGATAGATCTACCGTAGTACCTGCTCTAAAAATTGAAGTTTGGATTAATGATCTCCAAATAAACTCTTAGTTTACCCGACCCGACCTAACCTCGTCATAGCCGGTCGCTCCACCCGCCGCGTGGCTCCTCCAGAGTGCGCCGGTGCCCCCGCTGCTGACTACTGACCGCCGCTGCCCCCAGGGCTCAGGTGCCCCTGATCGTGTTCTGTGCTCATCCCGTTTTTTGTACCTTTTCTGCCGCCTGTGCGCTGTGTTTTCACTGCTATTGTACCCATTATTGTCGTGCCCCTGTATTTTCCACTACTTTGTGCCTTCTGCCACCTGTTTTCCTGCTGTTTTCCCCGCTCCCCGCTCCCTGCCTCTGCTCCCCCGCGGCCCCGCCCCCCTTCTTCTTTCTGTACCATCGACCCTCCTCGCCGCCACCCCGCTCCCGCCTCCCAGCTGCTCCTCCCTCCCACTGACTACTTAGACAGTGGCACACGCGACGGGGAGCTGTGACCCGACCTGACCTCGTCAGAGCCGGTCGCTCCACCCGCCGCTTGGCTCCTCCAGAGTGCGCCGGTGCCCCCGCTGCTGACTCCTGACCACCGCTGCCCTCAGGGCTCAGGTGCCCCTGATTGTGTTCTGTGCTCATCCCGTTTTTTGTACCTTTTCTGCCGCATGTGCGCTGTGTTTTCACTGCTATTGTGCCCATTATTGTCGTGCCCCTGTATTTTCCGCTACTTTGTGCCTTCTGCCGCCTGTTTTCCCGCTGTTTTCCCCGCTCCCCGCTCCCTGCCGCTGCTCCCCGTGGTGTAGAAATGAAAATCTTCATTCTCAGGGAATACTTACTAAGAAAAAAGAACTTGGCACAGAAGCTGAAAATATGAAAAGACATCTTTATTAAATTTAATAAGTGAGGCCACGTCACACAGAAGCCGTAGCAACTGAATGAGGTAGTCTGAGGAATACAGAGGACAGAGGCCTTTTATATGTTTTAGGGTTACATGACTCAGCACAAAAGAAAGGGGCAGTCCTAGCTTTAGCAAGCACGCAAAAAACCCAACATTCCTTCTTACACAAGCTGAACAAACCCATAATAAAAGACCACAACCCATATCGTAAACAGGTCATAAAAAGAAGGAACAGAAACAGATGAGAAGTAAGATAGAAGGGTGTGTGCATGTACCATAAACTCAGCAATGTCCTGCTCTTTGATCTCTATCTTGATCAGCTAAAGGGCAAAAACTGGTTTGGCAAGGTCAGCTTCAGGCAACAGGGTCAGTTCACTCAGGTCATCTAAGAGTCAGCTAAAGTCATCGGCCTATGTGAGGGCAACCACAAAATGGCTGCTATGCTCAAAATGGAACCCAAGGGTCTCAGAACGAAATCGTCAAATACACAGTGAATCCACCAGTGTAACATGACAAAAACACTCATGCTTGCTGAGCTCACTGTTTACGGTTAGCTGTTACCAAAATCGTAACAGAACCACGACCATTATGACCCAGGTTCAGAATTCACGGAACCTCAGACCCTCCTTTTGCCCTTACATAGGCAATAACCTAAACTCACGTCAATCTGAATCCAGGTCTATATTCACCAGATCATCAAGATGTTGCTGGAGCATAATCCTATTACTTAGCAACTCTCTCGGGACAGGTCTCCTTACACACGTAGTAGCACAAAGGCAGCATATGGCAGGACCAAATAGGGAATACCTCTATCTGTAGTATGTGGCATAAGACCACACACCCAACAATTAGTGATGTTCACTACTAACTGTTGTTGATGCAGAAGCTGTACAAAAGAATTGTTTACGAATTCTGATCTTCTAACCTGCTCATGTTCAGGAAAAGGGTGAAAAGAATGCAAAGAAGCAGTAGTAGGAAAAGACATAGGTTGGGAAGTGGGTTCAGAAGTCAATTGAGTAAAAAAAAACAATCCCACCCATAAAAGACAATGTCATGTTTAAAAACACTAGAAAACACGTTGTTAAGAACATATAGACAACAGGAGAAAGTAGTGACCACTATTACAAACGAAATTATAATTTTTCACAACCCTAAGCAAAAAGTAAATCCTAAAATCATCTAGTAACATTTTTAGGGCTCCTATGCATTTCAGTAATTTATCATATGTTCAGGTGAAACAGTGGTGATCCTTATTAATGCTCTCAGATGAAAAGGGATACTCTTCCACAGAGAACGGACTTTATTCTGCTTTTACTAAACAGAATACTACTTTAAAACAATGCCAGCAAAACAGCAAAAATTAGTCTCCTAACACCTATTATATGCAATCGCACGGAAACCACTTGTGAAACCAACTATGCCCAGAGCCTGTTCAAAAAGCCTCTCTGGCAGGCTTCTATTGTTCATCAAATCTTCTTTTGTTGTTGCATGGGCCTCTTCATTCAGGTCTTTCATGATCCGTTGGAGTGCCCTCCTGGCAAACACTCATAGCTCATTCAAAAAGTCTCAATGTCTCAATGCAGTGCACCAGTATCTCTCCTCTGCGGCAGACACTACAGATAGCATGATCTTCATTGATCATGGGCACAAATCATCTCGTGCAGACCCGGGACCATTCTCAGACTCCAACACTCATCATTCAGTGTCAGAGGACGCTCAGGCTGCTCTTTCATGGGCACCAGAATGGAGTGCCTTTTGCCAATCTTGGATCCTCCGGTGCACTGCACTTCCGTTGAAGCAAAGGAAAAAGGGGGGTGCGTGGCCAAAACTCAGGCCAAGGGGCTCAAGGGACTGCACACTGTCAGAGGTTAACCAGCACATGACAGGCGCTCTTTTGCACTGAAATTCTGGTTCTGTGGCAAAACCAGCTCCTCCTTCTTTTCTGATGTTGAACGCCTTCTGATGAAGCAAGTGCGATGCTTTAAACAGTTCATTGTATAACAAAAGGACTGAAAACAGGTGGCCTGCAATCTTCAAAGGAGTGGCCATACGCCATGGGACAATTGTGGTCTAGAATACACTGTCATTCTCAAAAAGCAATATAAATATAAAGGCAGTAGGCAAAACAGTGCCTCTAGGCTTTTCAATTGGGTTTCCGTGTGAGAGCATATCCTCTATCATCTAATGGTAGATAACTATATGAGAACTTTATCTAAATGGATGTCCTCACACATAGTGGCATCATCTAATGGGGTAAACACATTTTTTCTCTCAATGATTATATATAGGTGTTCCTAAATTCCTTATCTAGAACACCTCAAAAGAGAGATCACATAATGCAGATTATCAGGGAAAACAGTCTGGTTATGCAAAAGGGAATTATACATAAGATGGGGGTCCATGGTACATTACTGCAATCTGAAAGTGTGAACCTGAACAATACACTAATAATAATAAAAGCTGACTGGTGAAAGGAATACGGAAAAGAGAAATGGGACTAGGACACAGCTAAAATCCCCAATAACTAGGCATGATGCGACATCGGTCAGGGGGGGGGGGGACAAAAGAAAAATCTATAGGAAGAACAAGAAATTACTTGAGTGATAGTCAAGCATGTGATACAATACCGAGAGTATGAGTGATACACAAAAAATCAAAAAAGTTCACAAAGGTTGGCTCTACCGCTGGCCGCTAAACCATATACGGTAACCTCCGCTAATGTTCCAGTTCCTTCTTCAGGGAAAAATGAAACCTGGTTTCCTTTATGGTACAAAGCAATATACTACTTAGGAAGCAGAATAAAACTGACTAATGTAATATAGAAATTAGGTCACCATGTACAAGAGTCACAAATCTATAATTTATCCTTACGTCCAATCAGGATACATAATTTTAGGGCTGCCTGTTCATTACAGGAAAGGGGGCAGTAATGTGACTGTAGGTGAAACCTTGTTTCCTGTATATCTTTTTTATTTTCCTTCAAATACCATTAAAGCCAAATTTGACATACACTGATGAAGTGTTGTCTCTCTTTCTGTGAAATTTAGTGTCAAAGCAAATCTACCCAACTGTTTGCAGGATACACATCATCATGTATATCTCTTCACAACACAGGTAAACTTGTAATATTATCATAAGCAGCAACATAAAACATAAAACATGCAAAAAAACGCACAAAACGGACATGTCAAGCCATCAGATATACTCGCTGTAAAACAATAGCATATATAAATGAGTGGTGACGCATAATACCGTGTCAGGTTTAAAATCCTTACCCTCCTTTTTGACAGTAGATCACCAATTAGTGGATATCTGCTGTCAAATACAACTTTCAGACACACAGAACCAGCAAGAACAATTCATGATAGAACCAAATACACAAATATGAAAAACGCATGGACATTTCTTTCCAAAGGAGTTACGCAAAAACCACATCTCATTTCAACCAACCAAACTCACGTGTCTTGACTTCCTTAAATTACCCAGAACAATCCATGAATAATCTGTAGGCAGAAGCAAGCAAAAAAATACACAACACACAAAAGAGAGACATTTCTCTAAACAAACAGACATCAATTATAACTTTTAATCAGAAGACAAAACATAATACATATGAACAGACACAAAAATAAATTTCCATTACTTAACTGTTACCATCTTGTCAGTCACCTTGCAACATGAAGCCCTTTTAACTTTCCAAAAGTACAATTCTTTAACTGACACTCCATGTTAGCCTTGCCACACAATTCGTTCTCACTTGGGCATGTAGCCTTTAACATTTGAATAAAGAGCTTCCTCTTATTTTCTGTCTAAAACTTAATGCAATGCCTCATTTTCGGTCAAATAAAAGCAACTAGCGGACATAATTTTTTTAGAGCAGAAATACAAATATATAATTTCTGCAGAGCATTTAGCATGTGTTGGGACTTTCAAAGAAACCTTTTTCATATTTTTCCCTTTGGAATTAAGTTCTTTAATTTTGTGGAGAAACCAGAAACCCTTCCTTTTAGAGGCCTGTTTAGCAAGGTCATTCTGCATTTCACAGAGA